>NC_089505.1:356508931-356818022 GCF_036850995.1 Saccopteryx leptura
GTTTTGGGAAAAATGTTGTGTCCTAAAAGTTGCAAGTACGCTCAAGCTTTGTGTCAAAAGCCAAAACCTCTTTCCTCTCAGTGGGGCATTCTGTTGTGGAATTCCTGGATAAGCCACAGCAAGGACTATCTGGAAAGTGAGATTATCTAGTGATGGCATCATATAGGCCAAAATAACAGTTTATAGAATGTCTTGGGGCCTTTGGTGGCATCCTGTGGGGGAGTGCCACCACAGGATGAGCAGGCTCAGTCCTGCTCCTGGGATAATGGGTAGAAGGTATTCTTCAAGGTTGATTTCAAAATGTGGCTTAAGGGTTCCACAGAGAGTTGGAATATTACTGGGAAGTAGTCACGGTGAGGGCCTGGGACATAGTCTATCACCTAATTGTCACCAGAGAACTGGACAAGCTGTTTAATTCTCCAGTGTCACACTTTGTCTCTAAATAATAGAACTCACTTCATAGCATTCATTGTTCTTTTTGTTTGTTTTGGGTTATTTCTGTATTTTTCTGAAGTGAGAAGCAGAAAGGCAGAGAGACATGATTCCCGCATGTGTCCGACCAGGATCCACTCGGCATGCCCACTAGGGGGTGATGCTCTGCTCATCTGGGGCATTGCTCCCTTGTAACCAGAGCCATTCTAGCACCTGAGGCAGAGGCCATGGAGCCATGCTCAGCGCCCGGGCCAACACAGCTCCAATAGAGCCTTGGCTGCGGGAGGGGAAGAGAGAGACAGAGAGGAAGGAGAGGGGGAGGGGTGGAGAAGCAGATGGGCACTTCTCCTGTGTGCCCTGACCAGAAATCGAACCTGGGACTTCCACACACAGGGCCAATGCTCTACCGCTGAACCAACCGGCCAGGGCCATAGCATTGTTTTGAGGAAGAAATTATTTGAAACATGGGCAGCACTTAGGGGCAATACGTGACACATAGGTGGCCCTTTTAATTTCCAGTGTTCAGCAGCATGAACTTTGGAAACAGACCTGGGTTGGAATTGTGGCTTTGATATTTACCTTTTTGTTCAGAGAAGGCTAAAGGTACACATGCAGTCATGTTCCCCATTCCAAGTATAGGGTTACGGATGGGAATCTACATTTCCCGTTTCTCGCTGGAGTGAAGGTGGCCATGGGACTGAGTTCTAGTCTACGAAAACTTAGCAAAAGTGATGTGTACCACTTCCCAGTCTGGCCCACTAGACCTCCCATATACTGTCCTCCATTCCCTTTATCTCCCTCTTTTATCAGAGTATACACCTTGACAGAGCGTCTGGGAGCCCATGTCCCTGTCTTCCCCTTCACCAACCCAGTATTGTTATATAGGCAAGAAATAAGCTCCTATTGGCCCTGGCTGGTGGCCCAGTGGATAGAGCATTGGCCCATCATATGGATGTCCTGAGTTCTATTCCTGGTCAGGGCACACAGGAGAAGTGACCATCTGCTTCTCCCCTTTCCCTTCCCCTTCTCTCCCTTTTCCCTTCCTGAAGCCAGTGGCTGTGACCCTGGGCACTGAGGATAGCTCAGTTGGTCTGAGTGTGTCAGCCTCAGGTACTAAAAATTGCCCGGTATGCAAGCATTAGCCCCAGACAAGGTTGCCAGGTGGTTCCCAGTTGAGACACATGTAGGATTCTGCCTCACTATCTCCCCTCCTCTCACCTAAAAAAAAAGAAAGAAAAGAAATAAGCTCCTCTCATGTTTGTGCTACTACACATTTTTGTGGGACTGTTAGAGCAGTCCCACTTGATATGTGACTTGGTTACACTTGTTGCAGGAGGTCATCAAGAGGACATGACTACGTGTTGACCTGAGAGCTGAACCCAGGCAATCGGAGGCTCCTTGGCCCCTCCCCTGTCCTTGGAGTGTGTTCTGCCCACTGTGTCCGTAGGCAGAGCCATTGCAAGGAATAGCCTTGAAAGGGTTAGAGTCTGGAGGGTAGGTGTGGAGAACTACTTGTCTTGCAGCCGCCCAGAGTGGGACAAGGAAGTAAGTTCCCTTGCTTACTGAGATTGCCACCCACCAATCTGGAGCAGCTTCCTGCTTTCCTGCCCTCCCTGTTCAGAGGCTAGTTTCAGATGTTATGGGGGAACCCCCGAGTCTGTGAACTAATAATTGGCGAGGCAGCTGGGAGACTGAAAGAAGCAGATCTTGAGAGAGAGGCACCCGTGGGGGAAATTCTGAATTGGCCGTCAGACTCTACATAGGGAAAGGTGTCCCATTTTCAGTGCTTGTGAACTGCCACAGGAGTGCAGGGATGCCCGGATGTCACTGGCCGGTCTAATGCACTTGTTTGAGGAACAGCGCAGAACACACTGGGAACGGAGAAATGGACAGCTGCCACAGTGGGCTGGCTGGACTGCGGGCCACGCAGAGGCTGAAACTGCGGTTAGGAAGTTGGAAGAGTTGGGGTTAGAGAAGGACACAGGGTTGTCCACTGGTCTGCTGGCTTCGGGGCAGGCAGGCCAGGTGGGAGGGCAGGGTAACAAAGCACGCTGTTTTACAAAGTGGGGGCGTACAAGCTGAGGATCGAGGTCTGAGGGCTTGTGACAGAGCCTGACCGGGATGCTGAGAGGTGGAATCGCTGGAAAAGGGAGGAGGGTGAAGAAGGAGATGTGACGATGGCCCCATGCCGTCTGACGCCCCTCGCACAGCAACCCCAGCTGGTGGACAGCTGCCACTGCAGGAGATGTTCATGAGGAGGGAAGAGACTCCCACTGGGCTTATTGATAAAGCAGCCAAGCTCTGCCAAAGACCAAGGAGAGTCACCGGTGACGGTCAATGTGCAATGGGATACCCTCGTTATGTGACCTTGGTCAGTTATCTTTGTTGAACATCAGTCTGTAAAATCAGGGTGGCCATAGTTATTTTGCTGTTTTGTTGTAGGGATTAAACGAGATCATATATAAAATTTTCAGCAGGATAAAGTTATTATTTTTTTTATTTATATCTAACTTACACACCCAAGAGCTGAACTCTCAGGAGGCATTTAGTCATGTATTCACATGGCTACTATAAAAACCTGTTTTCTCTCAATTCTGCTCTGCGAGAACAATAGAGGGGAAATCTATTGTCCCTGTTACCATCACTCTTCAGCTTGAGAGCCTTTCTGCCTGGAATCTACACTCTGTGAGGGTGGGCCTAGGTCTTATCTTCCTTCCACTGTAGCAATTAGATGAGTTTCTTGCATATAGCAGGTGCTTAGCAAATGATTCTGGGGTTTAACTTATTTTCTAGTATTTATTGAGCATGTACTGTGCTCCTCCCACCACATGTGTTTCATTTTCTTTAATTATCTTCACACACACTTGCTCATGTGAGCCTCACAGCCATGCTATGGAGAGAACTGTATTATCTCCCCTATGACGGAGCTGAAGTAATGAGGCCCCGAGAAGCTAAGTTACATGCCTGGGGTCCCATAGAAATCATAGCACAACAGGGATAGGACTCAAGGATATCTGGCTTCAGAGCCACTATTCTGCCTCTTATGAATAAATAAATAATGTAACCTTTTTTTTTTTTTTTTAAGTAAGAAGTGGAGAGACAGAAAGACAGGCTTCCATATGTGCCCAGACCAGGATCCACTGGCAAGCCCCCTACGGGTGATGCTCTGTCAATCTTGGGCCATTGCTTGGCAATTGAGCTATTTTTAGTGCCTGGGGCAGAGGTTCTACAGAGCCATCCTCAGCGCCTGGGACCAACTCCTTGAATTAATCAAGCCATGCTGCAGGAGGGGAAGAGAGAGAGTGTGTGTATAAGAGAAAGAGAGAAAGGGTGAGGGGGAGTGGTAGAGAAGCAGATAGTCACTTCTCCTGTGTGCCCTGACCGGAAATCGAACCCAGGACATCCACATGCCAGGCTGACACTGTACCACTGAACCAGCAGACCAGGCCCAAATAATGTAATCTTTAGTTTATTGAGGACGTATCTCATAAACCCTGAATTGTTTACATGTATAAACCCATTTAATACCACAACTGCGTCAAGATCAAAACTGTACATTAGGTGGAATTGTGCTATTAAAAAACACAAAAGGATACCTTAGTTACTCTGTGTCCTCTAGAAAAATACCTGTAGCAACAGGGAAAAATCTACCCACAAAAATTTGATGATCGTGGAGAAGGTCTGGCTGTGCATACTGTGAAGGGAACCTTTATTTCATTCACTCCTTCCCTGTGGGTTGCGCACCTCTGTGTGTCAGGCCGTGATCTGAGATGAGGACACAACAAAGAAGTCAGCCCCTGCCCGCAAGGCCTTTTCTCTCTAATGGCAGAGGGAGACGTATGAACTTGGAGAACCTGAGACGTAGCAGAGTGAGATCCAGCTAAATTCTCTGTGCCGGGAACCGTTGAACTGAACACGGCGGCTTGCACATGCAGAAGCGGCCAAGTAGGAGGTAAGAACTGTGCTTCTATGTAAAACGGATGAGTTATGAGCCTTGTGTTTCTTTTTCTTTGTCGGAGGGCAGGAAAGTGAGAGAAACATGATTTACAAGTATTTGTTGGGTTCACTTATTTTAACATTTCCCACATGCTTCGAAGACAACATAACTGGAACGTACTTCCTTGGTTACACACTGAAGCGTCTGGCAGAACTTCTCATTGCTCCGTGTACGGTGCAGTCTCCTCTTACGGTTCCTGCTCATGTTTCTTATAAGTTCGTCTACACCAGTGGTTTTCAGACTTTTCACACTCGGGGACCGGTGAAAATAGGAGAACTGTTTCGGGGACCGCTAGGGCAGAAATCACCCTTAGCATAAGCGAATTCAACTAAGACCGTTGGGTCTGCCATCCTCATACATCAGGGTGGTCCACTCTTTCATGGACCGGCACAAAAGTTCTGGTGGACTGATCAGTGGTTGAAAAACACTGGTCTAAACAACAGAAACAAAAAACACGCAACAATTCAAGTGATTTCTCTTCCACATTTCTAACACTGTATTGCTATAAGGAAGTAAAATAAAGCTTTAGAATAAAAAGAATGACAGACCTCTATGGTCAGGAGTACTGCTGCTAAGACCTTTGATTTCTACAGCACTTTAGAGCCCCACAGGGCTTGTTGGGGACCTGTTCATCTTCTGCCCAAAATAATAATCTTGGGAAGTGTGCAAAGCAAATGACATGACAGTCGTCCCTCGCCATATCGCGGCTCACTTTTCCCCGTCTCACTGTGTCACAGATTTTTAAATTGTAGACATTAATTTTGTATTGCAGATTTTTTGCTATATTGTGAGATTTTGTGGTATATAAGTGTTTTTATATATTTATTATTTTAATTATTTTTGCAGTAAAATAAGAAAAGTAAGTGTGAGAGAAGTTAGTAACAGTGTGGGAAAGGTTTATAAGAGTGTGGTGAGGGTTTATAAAGCCTTTATATATATATATATTATTATATAAATATAAGGTCGCTACTTTGCGGATTTTCGCCTATCGCGGGGGGTTCTGGAACCTAACTCCCATTACAGACGAGGGCCCACTGTATGTTCATTATCAAGATGAGAAAACAGACTTTCGGAGAAGGTAAATTATTTCTTAGATCAGATCCGTAGTAAGATGCAGAACCACGATTTGAACCGAGCTCTTTCTATACAACTGCCTCAACTCTAATATGCTGCAGATATTTGAATTTGAGTTGTGGCAAGAAACCATATTTTAGCATTTGTCATCTGTTTTTGTAAGAAAGTCTTACATTTTGTGAAAAATGTCTCCTAGATGAAGTGTTGCTTTGGGTATTTAAACAGATCTTGCAAGGATATTTTAAACAACTATTTTTCTGCTTTCTACTAATCTATCAGTTTAAAAATTGGTGCTTTCTGAGTCTTTTACATTATATATATTAAAGGATTTTTCTGGGTGCATTTACCTGAGACTGCCCAGCTCTAGTAAGGATTACATGTTTTAGACCTGTCTGTACCTCAATAGCTCAGCAGTGTGTTTTTTTTTGTTGTTGTTGTTGTTTTTTTTTTGTTTTTTGTTTTTTTTTTTTGTTTTTTTTACAGAAACAGAGAAAGTCAGGGAGAGGGATAGATAGGGACAGACAGACAGGAACAGAGAGAGATGAGAAGCATCAATCATCAGTTTTTCATTGCGACACCTTAGTTGTTCATTGATTGCTTTCTCACATGTGCCTTGACTGCGGGCCTTCAGCGGACGGAGTAACCCTTTGCTCCAGCCAGCGACTTTGGGTCCAAGATGGTCAGCTTTTTGCTCAAATAAGATGTGCCCACACTCAAGCTGGTGACCTCAGGGTCTCGAACCTGGGTCCTCCGCATCCCAGTCTGACGTTCTATCCACTGCACCACCGCCTGGTCAGGCAGCAGTGTTTTTGTTTGTTTGTTTGTTTGTTTTTGAAAGAGAGACAGAAAGAGAGAGAGGGACAGACAGGGACAGATAGGAAGGGAGAGAGATGAGACACATCAACTCATCATTGTGGCACTTTAGTTGTTCATTGATTGCTTTCTCATATGTTCCTTGACCAGGGGGCTACAGCAGAGCCAGTGACCCCTTGCTCAAGCCAGCAACCTTTGGGCTTAAGACAGTGACCATGGGGTTATGTTTATGATCCTATGCTCAAGCCAGTGACCGCATGCCCAAGCTGGTGAGCCCATGCTCAAGCTGGTGATATCAGGGTTTTAAACCTGAGTCTTCAGCATCCCATGTTGATGTGCAATCCACTGTGCCACTGCCTGGTCAGGCAACAGCTCAGCAGTTTGATTGGAGCAAACATGCAGTAATGTAGGCAGCTCAGGGTAGGTCTTTCCAGACTTGAGCATAACATACATGAGTTTACCTTGCCTACAGCTCCCCTGCCTAGAACACGTCACTGGGGGTTGTCCTTGTTCACTGCTTGGCAAGGCACAAGAACCATCTTCCTAAGGCTGACATTGATTCTCTAGGAGGTCTGCATGAATGTTTATAGCCCATTTACCCTTCACTTCGATGTGGAATCTAAAACAATCAAACTCATAGCATCAGCTAGCAAAATGATGGTTGCCAGGGGCTGAGGAGAAGAGACAATGAGGGGCGATGGTTCACGGGTACAGAGTTTTACTTATACATGACAAGAAGTCCTAGACATCTACTACATAGCATAGTGCGTATAGCTAACAATACTGTCTTGTACACTTAAGATTTCCTAAGAGGGTAAATTTCATGGTAAATGTTCTTACCACACACATGCATAAAATAATACCAAAGGGGGAGGGCTAAGTGATGGGTGTGTCTGGTCGTGGTGTTGGCACTGGTTTCCTAAGTGCATACCTACACCCAGACCCACTGAGTTATAGACAGTAAGTATGTACAGCCCCACGAAGGTCCACGATACCTCAATAAAGTGGTTAAACAGAACAACTCTGAATCTCTAGCAGCTCCCTTTTCCTTTGCTTAAAGGAGGAGGGGAACTTCTGTGTGTCTTCTGTCTGCCTCCTTCCTCTCTGTCGCCAGGGCCTCATCATCTTGCTCTGGACTCTGTTAACTGTTGCCCGACAGTTTTTGCTCTCTGTCCCTGTCTTCTCTGAACCATTTGTCACATTACACATGAATTTATTGTCTTTTCTTGGGGTTCTAGGACTGATTATGTCATTCCCCTACTTAAAAACTGTGGAAGGCTTAGTATAGCCATTGAGTCCAAATTGGAAGTCCAAACTTCAAGAATTCAAGAGACACCATTAATTGACCTCAAGCAACCTTTCTTGGTTCCTGACCACATCACCAGCGGCCACTCTGTGTCTTCACCCTGGTGGCCCACCTGCCTCTTCTCTGTCAAAGCCCACACTGTCACACCACCAAGTTCTCCTTGTGCTGTTTCCCAGACAAGAAAGCGTTTGGTGACAATCTCTTATCTATAACAGTGTCTTCGCTTAGTTAGGGTCCAGTTTAAATAACTCCTATTGTGCATTGACTACTCTGATTATCATTTAGAATCACATGCCTATAACACTTTAGGACATTTAACTAACTGTTTTTCTTTCCTGCCTTGTAAGATAGGTACTTTCATGTCTAACTCATCTACTAGATTATGAGGGTTGGCTTCATGGACATGAGATGCAAGGCACCCCATATTTAGATGACTTGAGTGCATGCCATCATCCATCACAATTGTGAAAATCTTAAGAATGTTCAAACAAATAGCACTGCATTTTCATTTCGTATAAGTCCTGCAAAGATTATAGACGGTGCTGCCCTGAAGGAAGGGGGCTATTTCAGATCCATCTTTACCTATACCAGTGCTGTGCCTGTTACATAATTCCTGCCTATTTAAAAAGGCTTGCTGAGAAATAGAAATGTGTAGCCGAGGGACTTGCTTAATTGAAATATTTCAGAGCAGGAAATGGGATCGGAACCTATCAGAGAAGTCTGGGTATCAATGGATACAAGATTTCCCAAGGTCTAGACTCGATGGCATGAAGTCCCAAGGATTTTCCACAAACCACACTTACTACTCATTGGGGAGTGACATATTTCTACCAGAAGCAAATAACAGACTTCAGTATGAAGCTGCTTCCTGGACTGCGCAGGGGAGCTCTGAGGCATGGGATTGGAATCTCATAAAGATGTAAAGATGCGTGGCCGCAGAATTCCCTGCCGAAGGCACACAGGATGTGAGATTCTTGGCGTTCTTCTCGCAGTGACCACACATTTGGCCAGACAAGCCCACACATTTGCTTTCTTTAGGAATCCTCTGGAAACCTAGAACAAGTTGCCCAGGAGAGAAGAAGAGATCATGGCTCAGAGGGCTTGCCTCTAAGTGAGAACAAGTCTAGGAAGCAGGAGGCAGAAAGCTATAAGAACAGCCCTTTTATTTCCAAACTGCATTCTTTACTCTTGTTCCCGGCAGTCCTGCCGAAACTGCTATCCCCACATGAACACAGTGATTTCTTATCCTTTCAGCAGGTTTGAAATTTAACATTCTTGCCTTCAATGAAAAGAAATGATTGTTTAAAAGCAATTGCTAATAGTTTACGCTGTTTCTTTAAATAACCATATATATATTTCTTCTTCTGATTTTAAAGAGGAAAGGAGAGAAACATTGATTTGTTGTTCTACTTATTCATGCATTCATCATTCATTGGTTGATTCTTGTATGTGCCCTGACCGGGGATGGAACCAGCAACCTTGGCATTTCTGGACAATTGTCTAACCAACTGAGCTATCTGGCCAGGGCTATATATGTTAAAGAAAGAGAGAGAGAGAGAGAGAGAGAGAGAGAGAGAGAGAGAGAGAAGGAGAGAGAGAGAGAGAAGGAGAGAGAGAGAGAGAAAACTAGGCCTTTTTGAACGAAGGATGATTTTTTTGTTGAGCACCGTGGAGAGGAGGCATTGAGGAGAGGAACTGGGACCTTGTGTTACAGCCCTGGAAAAGCTGCCACAGGCAATAGGTATACAAGAGGATGTGGCTATTTGCCAATTATGCATTATTTGCAAAAACTGGTGGCAGGCTGGATGTAGCCCTCGGGCTATAGTTGCTGACTCCGCTCTGGGAAAAATTGACAATGATACACCCGGACAGTTTTTGTAGACATTGCTTCTTTCAATATTTTTCATACGACTGTGCATCTCAAATGGCCATTGCATGTAACAGTTACAAAGTTCAGAAGAGGGTATCAGAATGTGAGTATACTTAGGGGTGCATATACAGGTGGCAGATTATAGAAGGAAAAAAACCCAAATGATTAAGGGAGGTTTGGCGTTATCACCGGGGAAAGAGGGAGCATGAAAATGAGGAAAGTTCTGGAAGCTTTGGGAATACTGCTCAGTTCTATTTAGTAAGCTGGCCCACTAAACATACAAGTATTTATGATTTTCTTTAATAAGCACTTGCATTTTGAAATGTCCCTTTTTGGTACATAATAGAGGTAAAAATAAAAGTAGGGCCTAAGTAACTTTGTGCAAGGCCATTCAACTAGTTCAGCGGCAGACCTGGGATTTGAAGTTTGGTCTCTTTGGCTCAACAGCTCAAAATCTTTCTACTCACTCCTCATGTGCCTGGGTTTAAGCCAGTATTATTTTATTGTAGTCCTTGCACTTAATCACTTCTCTATTTATACTGAGATACCACAAAACAGACTCGCACAGCCTCCACTTCTGCCCGAATCAGTGGAGCCTGTCAGGTTGATTGGTTGTGACACACGGCTTCCAGAATGTGTAATTATCAGCTGCCTGGAGTGGGAAGCTCAGATGACAGTTAATAGTACATGTAGACAAAACTCTGTGCGTTGCTGCAACTGAAGAACAAGCCAAGAATGTACCATTAATCAAAATGCCAATGTCGTGTACCAGAAAATAGTTCTACATGGAAACGCAAGCCAGAGCAATCTGTAAACACTCCTAGTTATAAATTCATAATTGGTCTCTGTGCATCTTATTCTCTCTTTCACCCCAGGTAAGGAGGACCAGTCCAGTAGAGCCTCCTGGGCACTGAAGGACAAATGACCCCATCCCAGCTCCACAGTGAAGCTGAACGTGTCAAGCCCTGACACCTGCGGCAGCTGGTAGGTGAGTGTGGCTCACCGGTCAGCCAAGCAGACAATCAAAGATGAGCAGCAGCAGCTCTGGAAAGAGCCTCAGACAGCGAGCTGATAGCATGCCAGGAGCTTGTGTATCACGTACGGTGGAAGGAGTTTTGTAGTTGGACAACCAGACTTTGTGTCCTGGCTTTGCTACTTCATAGTTATGTGGTGTTGAGCAAACCACTTTCTCTGTCTGTATCCTCAGTGGTGAAAGTTTATAAAACAGCTCATTGTTTTCAATCCTGGCGGCTCATCAAAATGCCCTGGAGAAACTTATTTTAAAAAGCACCAATACAGGGTCCTCACCTGCTCTGACCAATGAACTGATCGGGGCGGAAGAAGAGAGTCCTGGGTCATGGAAGTTTTGGAATGCTCAGTCCATTAAAAAAAAAAGTGGCTTTGAGCTTCTGCCTGATGGGTGGTTGTGTGACTCTTGCCCTGGAAGGGAAGACCTTATAAAATAATTTGTTTTGATTCTCCCCTTTATGATGGGAAAGTGATATCCAGAGAGGTGAGGTGACCCAACCAATGTCCAACAGCACGTGGCAGAACCAGCTCTAAACCAGAGGTTGCCTAACCTCTAGCCTTCTATTCACTAGAGACATTGAATCTTCAAACTACAAATACCAAAGACTGTTTGCAAGAAATGGTATTTCTCACTTCCAAAAGTGTCTGGTTTGGGTGATAAATTATATATTACCCTGTATTTAGAGATGCATTGCAGGCAAACAAATGAAACAGAAAAACCAAATCAGATGCTGTGGTGTGTGTGTCCATGTCCGTGTGTGTGTGTGTGTGTGTGTGTGTGTGAAATGTTAGCAGTGATAAGTAGGACCTGGAAATTTAGGAGAGCTGGCATGTCTGAGTCACCTAGGGTTGCCATATCCAAATACCGTCGATGGGGTGGCCAAAAGTGGCCATTTATTTCTCATAATTCTGGAGGGTGCTCAGATCAAGATCAATGTGCCAGCAAGACAGTGAGACTCTTGGGCCTCTGCTTTTGGCTGTAGGTGGTCATTATCTTGCTCTGCGTTCATATGGCCTCTTCTTTGTGAGAGTATGGGAGGAAGAAAGCAAGCTCTCTGGGATAGCTTCATATAATGGCACTAATTTCACCTTGCAGGCCCCATCCTCATGACCTCATCTAAACTTAATTACCACCCAAAGGCCTCGTCTGAAAATATTATCACGTTGGGAGTTGGGACTTTAATATATAAATTGGAAGGAGGGGCACAACCATCCATTCCATAATAAATAATAGGTGAATACACTAATCAGAGTGATTTGCAAGACCAGAAGTCAGATCTATTACCCGCCATGGGCTATTGTAAAACATCCTACCTAAGTGGGTCTCAATCCTGGCAGTTAATTAGAGGAACCGGGAGCTGTTACATAGTACTGCTTCTCAGCACCTCTTCTCGCCACAGCACGGTCAGAATCTGTGAGGCGGGTTGGGGACACCAAGCATGACAATGGCAGACAAGGTTGAAAACTGTCATCTTCATGCACCTGTGCCCTAGAATGGAAGGCGGCAGTGAGATTACCTAGTGAATGCCGTAAGTGTCTGAATGGAGGGGGAGAACCATCTCTAATGTTGTCCCTTATAAAAGAGGTGTTGAATTATGTCCATGTTCTTACAAAACTTCTCATGTTATTGGGCACTCACTCATTACTGTGCTTTGAGCTATTCTGATTTTACATCTATTTTAATGCTATGCAAATTGAGTGGCTTGGGATTGCTTTATATTTAAACATATGTAGCTTATGTTGTCACGTAATGTTTTCCCTTCTATTGTACTACTAAACTCCCACACTGGGAAGTCATGGACTTGTCCACAGGCTTCTAGACCTTGGGTAAGTTACTTCTCTTCCCTGAGCTTAAGTTTTTTTCATCTCATAAAATAAGATTACTGGGCAAGACTAGGAAGTTGATAAAACTGTAAAAGCCCCTAATTGCAGCGACTGTAACTCCCATCTACGTATTTACACTTTCCACACACATTCTTTGATTAAACTGTTCACATCACTTTATTTTCTCTTTATGTTTACCACGTTCCCTGTGGTAGATTGTATTTTGTTCAAAATATTTGCTGCCCTTCCTTGGGGGACAATCATACTTCCTCACCTTACTAAACTCGGGAGTGAACATGTGACTTGCTTTAGGCAATGACATGTGGAAAGAAATGACTTAAGTCACTTCTGAGAAGAAATTTTTAAGAGCCAGCTTGTGTTTTTGCCACATCTCCTTGCCAGGATGTCATCACTGACTCACATAGGAAAGGCAACATATAATTTACTGTCCAAACTGCACACTTTTGAAAGTGAGAAGGTAGACTATTAGGAGCGAAAGGGTCTGTATTAATAGTCTCTGGGACGATCCGTATAAACATAAACTAGGATGGTGTTGAATAAGCTGGAATATGCCAGGAACTGCTTTGTCAGCTTGGGTCCTGGAGAGGCAATAACAGGGAGCAGAACCAGAGCCAGCCCCTGATGAACACACAGGAGAGAGAAGTCACCCTGTGTAAGCCACTGAGGTTTGGGGGTTCACTGTGATTACCGCACAATTTAGCCGAGTGATACAGATGTTTAATCAATACAGCTGACTGATGCAGAAAACTCATTAACAAACGGCCTTGTGTTGACATAATGGTATCATTCAAGTGACTCTGAACACTAAAGATATGTTCAGAGGTGTCTGGAGTTGCTGGTGGTGTCTTTCGTTTTAAGATGTTGAATTATAATATTGTACATCTGAAAACTATATAATGTTATTAACCAATGTTACCCCAATAAAAATAAAAACCAAACCAAACCAAACAAGAAAAACGATCCTGTGCTCTCCAAGTTGGCCTGGTGAATGCCCAGATAGGCCAAATCTCAGAGCCCCACCCAGAGTACCCTTCCAGCGGTTTCTTCTGTAAATACCAATATTGATTTATTTGACGGTTCTACTGTGGCCAAAGCAGACAGATCCAGGGTGGAGACCCAAGGATGAGCCATCCGCAGGCTGGCCAGCAACGCTGTTGGTGGCACCGCGTCGATGTTCTGACAGTTAGGATGTTCACAATGGACTGAGATCCTCTCTCCGGAAAAGATCTGATCTAGAGCTGTAAGGAGACACCTATGGGTTGGTGGAAGTTGATACGTAATTCGGTAGAAGAGGAGACAAAGGATATAATTGATTCATGCGAACAGGGAATATTAGTATGAATTAACAAATTTGGGCTGCCAAAGAGACAGACTGTTCCCTTGGCTACTAGGCTGTTGCTCAATGAAATCTGTGTCCCCAGATTGCATTCTGGTCTTGGTGAGGCCCTTGTGCCCAAGGAACTTGTTCTCCCTGAGGCCGGAAGTGCAGCTAAGAGCTTCATCAGCCTTCCTTACATGAATTCTTTCCAGGCCACGTCTCCTCATTCCAAAATTTAAAATGAGTGAACCCCTGTTTTTGAAACAAACAATAGTTCTAAATCGGGCCAAAAAAGTACAACCAGGGCTAATTCTTAAGATGGGTATTTGGCAACAGCAAAACCACGCATGCAAAGTTCAAACTCCTGTCCATTTTGAGCTTCAGGGTTTAACTCAGCAAGACCTTTGCACACGTGACTTCCCCTAAATGCAATTGCTTTGTGTTGGAATGGACTTTTAATTTGTCTGGGAGTTTTGTTTTGTTTGGGGGTGGGGGTTTGACTCAAATCTTCTCATAAAAAGAGTATTTCCTCTTACTTCATGTGGTTTGTCCCACTTCCAGAGGGGCTTTTGTATTTTGCTTCTGAGCCAGAATTTCCTTTTCTGGGGTCCTTAAAACTGTCGATTCGAAGTGCTGTGGCTTTTTCCTCCTGGCCTCAGTTAGGGAAGGGGCTTGTGTAGAACAGAACTTCATTCCCATGTGAATTAACTCGCAAAACATGAAGAGAAAGACTTAAGTCATTGATTAGCTTGTTGTTCTCTTTTAAGTCCGGTATGTTAGAGTAGGAAGGGATGTCAGACATCATTGAATCTAAGAGTCCTGTGGGGTAAAAGGACACCTTGGTAGCCATATCGGTTGTGGGTAGTTGTAGGTGGAATAATACTGCAGTCATTTGGGTTCCTTATCCAGTCAGTGCTTTCTCCAAATCAAATTTCATTGTCTGCTGCAGCCTTTATATATTGAATTTCGAACTTATATATTGTAATTTATCTCTTCAAGTGGATATGCTGGCTTGGCTTTGTCAAGATTTTATTCATTTGTTCATTCATTTATGCTGTATATACTTTCTAGTATCTTTTCTAATCCCCGTAACAGCTGCGTGTGCCAGGCACAGTGCTAAGCAGTGGCGATATGAAGAGCAGAATGATGCAGCTTTGACTCCTGGAGAATGGCAGGCATTAGAAAATAGATACCACAGTTCAGTATACTAAGTGCTTTTGGGATCAGAGTAGAAATTAATCGGTTGGGCTGCTGGGGAGGGGGGGAATAGCTGTCTCAGAGCAAGTCACACTTAGCAGCATTTTGGAGGCTATGTAAGTGGTAGCCAGATTGGGTGGGGTTGGGAGGAGGACAGCGTTTTGCACAGAGGGTCATGGGAGGAATGGGGACAATGTCAGGAACGCAGAAGTATGGAGTAGGATAAGAGAAGTGAGCTAGATGTCTGAGGAAAGGAAGGTCTGAAGAGTGCCCGGGCTTTATTTCTCATTTAAGCAGTTTGGCGTTTGTTCTGTAGGAAGTGTAGACGAGACTTCTCTAAACAAGGAGAGAGGGGAGGTGGGAGCAGCAGGACCAGCTGGGAAGATGTTAGCTACAGTTGAAGGGCGAACCGATCCAGTTGTGCAAAGCTACCGAGGGCAGGAAAGGTTGAAGCAGTGGGCTCACGTCACCCTATCTGGAAACTCCATCCCGAAACAATGCTTTTAATAGGTTAAAGGGAAGAAGAAAAGCAGAGATGCCCCTGAAGATGCTAATTTTGGGAAGTGGGGTGGATAACAGGAGCAAACTATGAAAACAGTGGAAAGAGGAACACTGTTTTTTGGGGGCAAGGATGGTTCGAGATTTAGACGTGTCACAAAGGAGGGCTGCTGAGGTGGTAGCCATAATGGTTTGATTCTCAATTGCTGGAAAGGGTCAGGAGAAGATCTAGAAGAAAAGAAGCAGAAAGTTAGCATCTTGGTATTGGTCCCAGGTTTAAGAGGAGAGAAATAAAGTATCTGACGGTTCTTTCAAATTGTCTGGCTGGGTCACATGAGAAAGAATGAGAAAAGGAATTTAGAGCAGCACGGGTAGTAGATAAAGGTCTGAGTGACCTTAGCTTAAAGATCGTTGCCACACTGAAGATCACTTAAAGGTGATTCCCACAAAGATGGGATCTTTAAGTGAATCCCCTTTCTGAGTATGTCCCAGGCTTGTTGTGAGGATTAAAAGCAACATCAGAAAGGAAAGTGTATCACACAACCTAGGCTACGTTCCACTAGTAAAACAAACAAACAAACAAACAAACAAACAAACAAACAAACTCCTGAAAGTGCAGGGGGTCAAGACAATCATGTTTTTATTCATTCAGTGACTTTATGAGAAAGATGGACCATCTTTATTTCATAGATAAAGGAACAGACTTAGTCCGAGGGCACAGGAGAGGGAGCTGTGAGATCTCCCAGACCTCACAGCCTGCATGTTCTCCTTCCACTCATTCTATTGTGCAGACTACACGCTCCTGGTCAGAGCGGAGCTCAGAATATGAAACGCGTACACCATTTTCTACGTATACCCTGCCGGTGAAGAGGCGGGCAGAGAGGGCGGAGGTAGTATATGTCCTGCTTACTCTGTCTCTTTGCTTCCCAGAGGAGGGCAGGACAGGGTAGTATCCAGGGAGGGGACGTGGTTAAGTTGTCAGATCTCAGTTTAAATCCTGATTCTAGCCTCTTGTCAGCTGTGTGGACCTAGACAAGACAGTTAATGTTTCTGGAGCCTAGTTTCCTTCACCTCTAAAATGGGGGTACTAATGGTACTTATTTCAAAGTTTTGTGAGCATTAAATAAAAAAATAGCCCTAAAGTCCTTATTACATTGCTGGATGAGTAGTAAATGGTCTATACATATTTGCTACTATTGTGATGGCTGTTTTGAAACTCGTGACCTCTTGCTTTCCGTTTCTGCACACGATGATTTCCATAAACCATTGCCCAGAGAAAGCTGAATTGCAGAAAATAAAGTTTGGGTTTTTTTTAAGAGGGACAACAGCTGGTCTTGTGGGTATGGGGTATGAACATATTCTCATGGCTGGGTGAATTCCAATCATATTTATCAGTTTATTCTAAAGTTGCAGAATTGGTGGTAGGGAGTTCATGAGTCTTAATTAGAGGTATGGAGAAGGATGTGGATTACTTTGTTTACTTTTTTGGACTATAGACTCCATTTGGTAAACTGAACACATCTTCAGTTACAACTTGATGAACTTTTACAAAGTGCACCCACTTGTGTAATACCCAGATGGTACTTCAGATAAGAACAGAGCAATGCCTGCACCCATGTTTTCCTCTCATGTCTGTCCCCATCAGTGCCCTCCGCACCAAAGGTAACCATACGCTGGCTCTGTTACCCTATGTGAGTTTTTCTCCTCCTTGAATTTTATACAAAAAGGACATTAGAATATGTATTTTTGTTCAATGTTATGTTTTTGAAATTCATTCATACCATTGTGTAGAGCATTAGTTTATTCCTTTTTATGGTTGGTCAGTATTCTATTTTTTAATTGAATTTATTGGGTGACACTGATCGACATAATGATACAGGTTTCAGGTGCCCAATTCTATGACACATCTCTGTACTTGATATTCTATTATGTGAATCTACCACCACGCTTTTATTGTCTAATGCTTATAGACTTTTGCGTTGTTTTCTATTTTAGGCTACTACAATAATGTTGCTTTGGGCATTCTTTGTGTGTTTGTGTGTTTGTGTGTGTGTGTGCATGTGTGTGTGTGTATGAGAGAGAGAGAGAGAGACAGAGACAGAGAGACAGAGACAGAGACAGGGACAGGAAGGAAGAGAGATGAGAAGCACCAACTCTTAGTTGTGGCACCTTAGTTGTTCATTGATTGCTTCTCATCTGTGCCTTGACCAGATGGCTTCAGCTGAACCAGTGACTCCTTGATCAAGCCGGCAACCTTGGACTCAAACCAGTGATCATGAGATCATCTCGATGATCCCACACTCAAACTAGTGACCCCACGCTCAAGCCGGATGAACCCATGTTCAAGCCGGTGACCTTGGGGTTTCAAACCTGGGACCTCAGTGTCCCAGGTCGATGCTCTATCTACTGTGCCACTACTGGTCAGGCTGAACATTCTTAAATACAGCTTTTGCTCTTACATGGGCACATACACATTTCTGTTAGAAACATACCCAGGGGAGAAATTGCTGAGTCATAGGTTATGTATCCATTCAGGTTTCATCACATAGTTTCTATAGTTATTGTAACATTTTTTACTCCCACCAGCAAGATATAAGAGTTTCAATACTGCCTACTCTCTAACACTGGCCCACTCAGTTATTATTTTTAACTATAAGGCACTTTAATGACCCGGTAGAAGTTTTTCCACTGTGGTTGCAATCAGCAGGTCTCTAAAGCCTGGTGAGGTGGAGCATTGTTTCACGTGCTTGCTACCATTTAGGTTTCCTCTGTTGCGAACTATCCATTGATAGTCTGTTAAAAAGCTTTCTCATTAATGTAAAGTAGCTTTTAGAAAATTCTGAATACAAGTTAGTCATAAGATTTAAGTATATATTCTTGCAGCCTTTTCACCGTGTAGTGATATGTCTTGAAGAACAAAAGTTCTTGATTTTATTCCAGTTCAGCTTATCAATATTTCCTATTATAATAGTGTCCAATTGTCCTCGTCTGTATGTTGAATCATAGACACTTGTGAAACAGCGACGGCTGTTCATAGGCAGCCAGAATAAAAGGGAAGCGATAGGAGTGTTGGGTTAAATGAAGAGGGAGAACATACTTTCGAAGCCACAGAGGAAGGTCCTCACAAAGGACCTCACAAAGAGGGGTCATGACTTGGGCTCAGGGAGTTTACATGAGAACAGGAAAACACTGCAAAGACTCTAGAGGTGTGACATGGGCAAGGATAGGATTCCTCCTTCATTTTGCAGAAGAGAGGCATTTTGTAAGACTTTAACTTCAAGGCAAGACCCTGGATGGAGTCCAGAGTTACGGTTTGATTGTTCTCTTTATTTTTATACTGTGCCCGATCTATGGCAAGGTGGTGCAGTACTGATGCAAAGCTTCTGAAGTCTGAGAGGTTGCAGATGGTGGAAAACCAAACCTAAATTGCTTTCAGGATCCAGTGAGTTAGCTGAGGCCATGTTTTTATGCATTATATGCTTAATAAATGCCTCTTCATTTCCTTGTATATAATTATATTAACTTAAGTAACAGCAGGGGCATGATTTAGAATTGTGATTGGGTGAAAGCCAAAATAAGGTGTTTTTTTGTTGTTGTTGTTGTTGGGGGCGTTGCTTTGAAGCATTTTATTTTAAAGCATGGACCATGGTTTTTATTTTATTTTTAAAAATAAGTTTACATCTATTTAACTAGTGTTAAAATCTTACTTTATTGTATATATGCTGCCTAGGTGCTTTCCCAGAGGTTATTTTATTTAGCCTCCACAGTGAACGCTGTGTAATTATTAGTATTTTGCAGATGGGGGAACAGGAGGCTAAGAGAGATGAAACAATTTGTCCAAGAACACTTAGCTAGTTAAAGACAGAGTCTAAACTTAGGCTATATATTTTTTTATTATAAAAGTCCCTGTCACAGGTTTAAATTTTAGAATTATTATTATTTTTTTTTTACAATAATAAGCCTCCATTTAATGCATTCATTTTTGAAGTCCATAGGAATGGTGACCCAGAGGTTGAGCCCTCTGCTAAAGTTCTGGGTTGCTGGCTTAGGAGAGCATAACTTAAGAGAACTTTTCAGTCTCTGTGTCTCATTTTCCTTAATTGTACACGGGATAAATCATGGCCACCTTAAAAAGTTGTTCTGTATTTATTTATACTTTTATTGCTTCTGTCATGCACATAAGCATTCATTCAGTCACCTCCAATGAGTGAAGGAATGAATGACCCCTTTTCATGCATTACCATCCAGCTACAGCTCGGTCAGACTTCCTCCTTATTGCAGTGCTTGGTTGTAGCTTTGTGGTTTAACAGGCCTCATGTCCCTTTTCTTCCCCCCTCATTCTCAACCCCCAGACCCATTCAGTCCGAGTAAGTCCTAGTCAGGGCACACTCAACATACCTTTCTGTACTTTCAGCTTCTACTGTTTGTATCCTTTTTTCTATTATTGCTTAAAGAGCACCTAGAAAATCCTTTGTTCTGATAAAAAAGAACCCTCAAGTTTTATTTAAAGAAAACGTTTTTGTTGACTTTCACTCTATTTGGGTAGAGGTGGCACCATCAACTCCATGACACCTTGGACTCCAGCCACGGATACATACATCAATACTGACCAATCAGAGGGCTGGTTGCGTGATCTTGGCCACAGTGATTGGTTCAGGGATAGGCAGTGACACAAGCGAGGCCGGTCAGAGGAAATCTAAGGTGTGTATTTACTAGCTGGAATGATTGGAAAAGAGGCCCCATTTATCCACCAGACTTGCGAAGCAAATAAAATTAAGTTTGAAGTTGCTATAAACTACTTTTGCTGGCTCCCGATGAGAACCGAGCTCAGAATGCAGCCAAAGGCAGAGGAAGGTTGAAGCACGGGCTGGAGACAGGCAATGTCTTGATGACAATTTTGAGACATTCGGTGTAGTAGTTCCTAAGGTTGGGCACATCTCTCGAACATATCAATTATAGGAGGCAATGACTGTTTCATCCAGTGTGAGAAAGGCTTTTGTTACTGGAAACTAAATGAGTTCACGGGACTCCTAGCCAGTAGGCTGGTATCATGAACACTGTAGCTTTCCAAGTCTTCTTATTTTAGGACCTTTGTTCTCTTCATAACCTGTGGGAACTCCATGCCTGCTGGGGTCACTATCTTGTGCCCCTGTCACTGGTTCTGTGAGCGGAAAGCCCTGCTTGAATGATTATCACCAAAACATGCATTCATTATTTATGTCTCTGAAGACGGTGGTAGGCACAGTTATAAAGTTAGACTTAAACAAGACTTACCCAAACTGTAACTTGATATAGACAATTCTAAATTCTTGCTTAATTGCCTGTTGAAGGCTTGAATACTTGAAAACAAAAGCATTAACTGTTGGGTATCATACACAATTTGTCGTGCAGTGTTTTCCTCCAATGGCACTTTTTACCTTTCCATTTGGAACTGAATATTTAAAAAGCAGCCATAGTCTCAGTTAATTGGTTCATTCCTTCAGCATCCACTCTATGCCAAGTGTGGTGCACGAGGGACACAGTGGTGACCAGACTTCGTGCTGCCCTAATGGGGCTCTTCATTTCATGGTCTCAGGCAGCATCTGTGTCTCTGTCTGTGTAGATGTGTGTTTGCAATGTCAAATGTTGACGTTGAGGCAGGGATTTACAGGACTCATTTAAACAATCACATTCACTTTCAAGCTCCGGGATGCTGGCCAGTGAAAGGTGTTCAGAACAGATACTGACAATCCCAGGCTGTTGCAGTAGCTTTCTCACCAGGATCTCTATCTTCACTACTCGAGGAGACAGTATGACCTTGTCCTTAAGAGCATAGGATTCCATAACAGGCTGGATTCAGCTCTCAGCTCCATTGCTGACTAGAGGTACAGCCCTAGGCAAATTGCCTAAGCTCCGAGATTTTCCGTTTCTGCCCTCTGCAACATGGGATAACATGTCTACTTATTTGGGTGGTTGTGAAGGTGAAGTGAGGTCATGCATTTAAGCACTTAACATTGTGTCTGGGAGGTAGTCCATTCTCAATAAATGGCAGCTATTGTCTTATTTCTAGTACTCATTTTCTTATTTGACTGGAAAGACCAAAGATAAGATGTCCATCTACTTATTCTTCAAAAACCAGCTTAAATACTCTTCCATTCTTCAGAGATTTAGTTGTGTCATTACTCATCATTTATATTGCCCTCACCTATATTATTCTGGATATAATGATTTTTCCATAAGCTTTTCTGTTCTTTTCATGAACACTGGCTTTGTCATCCCTTTACTGTCAGTACTTGAGATCGTGTATGACTTACGGTGAACCGCTCATTAATTATTTAATTTAGCTGACCTATCAGTAAGTGACGGACTTTGAAAGGATGCTTCTGACTCCATTGTGCATAAACTTTCCTGGGTCAAATACAGAAGCAGGGGACTAGTTCAATTACTGCATGGATCTCTGGGGAAAATGGGAGCACAGGCTGGGGGTGGAGATTGTGTTCTGGACATGCTTTGGAACTAGAGCTACATACAGTATTTGGAAGAAGAAGAATAAGAGGAACAACAAATAAAAATGAGCATGATAACAAATTAAGGAAAAAAATAACTTTCCTGTTCTATGAGAACTGTAATGTAATGCAAGGAATGAGTTTTGTTGGGCGGTAAATTGATTTGGCCTGTAGATGGCAGTATTTTCCTAAGGAACTTGAAGGATTCTTTGTGGGTGTGCTCCGGAAAACCTCTGTGCTGCTCCATGTTTGGTTTTCCCAGACTGACATTATGACTTCACCAGAAATTAATAAGAAGTTTTGACTTTCTTTGTTCCTATATAATTATATACATAGGCTCACATTTCTAACATAAATTCTTTTTTTTTTTTGAACCACCATTTAAGAACCACTAAGAAACTTGAGAAGCTAGGGAAATCTTGTGTAGGTGGGTTACTTTAATGGGTTTAAAATTGTCTTTAGTTACTTATTAATTTATTTATTAAATGACTGTTGTATAATAGGCAAAATATTAGAGGCAGCAAAAAGTATTAGTATGAATAGGAATGTATTTTCTGTCCTTTCTTATGATTTTAATGCTTTAGGTAATATTAAGTATTCACCATGGGCAAGGCACAGTGTGCAGGTCATACATACAGACTGTGTACCATGTTATATACACCCTCTCATTGAAATCTTCAAAATAACCCTCTGAGCTAAATGATACCCACATTGTATCAGCAAGGAAACCAAGGAAGAAAAAAGTTAAGTAACTAGTTCAAATTCAACCCGGGTATTTTTTATTGTGGACACCAGTCCTTCTAATCCACCTGGCTCGGAGTTGCTCTCTCTGAGGTTGGGCTGACCTGCTGAGTGCGAGTGTCGGCGCCAACCCCTCTGATCAGTCCTCGCACGAGCCTCACTCCACTGGCCTGCCTTTCTTTGTATCTTTTGCACTCACGTCAAGTCCTGTCTCTTTTGTAAAAACAGTTCCAGATTCCGTTAGTTATTTATTTCCCCTTTCCTCAGCTCTGCTGAGCCACTTCTGCACGTACACAGGAAAGGCTCCTGATGTGTGGTCACCGTGCCTCCTCACAAAACAGTGGACAAAGAGATTAATTATTGAAACCTTCAAGGGGCAGGTGGGCATCTATCTAGTTTGGGGAAGTATCTTCTTAGAAAACAAAAGGGAGGACTTGGAGTAGAGGGAGCTCTTCTTCCTAAGGAACCGCCAGCTTCGGAGCATCAGATTCCAAGCCAGCTGAGGACATGGTGCCTACCTAGTCATTTACACTCATTTCCTCCAAGTTCTTGGCTCCCTCTTTCACTCCAGGCTCCTATTCTGCCCTGAGGGGTAATTGTAGTAGAGACTGCTGGTTCTCCGTCACTGCACATTCCCTGTTCCTTTTTAGTACTGGAATGGCCCCAGATTTAGCTATCCACATGGTCGTACACCCAGGGACCATCTTTTCCAGTTATCCTTGCAGCCTGGTGTAGCCATGTGAATAAGTCCTGTTCAGCTGGATGGAAACAGAAGGTGTATGTGTTGTTTCTGTGTTTTATCATTAAAATGAATGAGTCTGTGCTGCTTTTGCCCCTTGCCTTCTTTCTGCCACTTGGGAGGAGATGAGATGGGGAACAGTCACTTTCAGCCCTGGAGCCGAAAGTCCACACTGAAAACACCGGAGGTGTCCTTCCATTCCCTGGATGGCTATTAAGAGAGATACGTGTTCGACTCTTGCTTAAGCGCCATATTTTGGGTCTCATTCAACTGAGTTTGTTTTCTACAATTAATATGGAAACTGACACTTAGAACTGGGCCACTGTCCTAATAGGTAGGTAAAACATATACCATTAGCTTGCCATTTTGTCTTAAGAGGCACATATATCATAGGCTAGCAGGCTGGTGATCGTGTTATGCCTTATTAACCCTTTGATAAAACTCTCATCTGCCATACCTTGGGAGGCAGACCGTGTGACAGCAGAGTCTGTATCTAAAACTTGGTGGTGGTGGTGGGGGGGAATGACATC
This sequence comes from Saccopteryx leptura, assembly GCF_036850995.1. Classification (NCBI taxonomy): domain Eukaryota; kingdom Metazoa; phylum Chordata; class Mammalia; order Chiroptera; family Emballonuridae; genus Saccopteryx; species Saccopteryx leptura. The sequence goes on from NC_089505.1 coordinate 356,532,806, forward strand.
GTTGATGTGTGCTGGCTTATTTTTTGCTTCATTTGGCAAAATTCTATAAGAGAGAATTGAAGTCAGGCCAGTCGTGAGGAACTGTGCTGATGAAACCATTTTTACAAGGGTGAGACCTCAGCCTTTCATGTGTCCCTCCCAGCACATGTTATTCAGAAATTGGGCGACAACTTAATACCAAAGAGCAGAGAAACAGCGTTGTCTACCCAGCTAAACCCCTTGTTTCAAACGATTTCATGGTAGATACAAGTTAAGTTGAGAGACAGAGGGACGGGAAGGAAATTTTGGCTGAGGTTACTTGTATAAAAAACAAATAGGAGCCCTGGCCGGTTGGCTCAGCGGTAGAGCGTCGGCCTAGCATGCGGAGGACCCAGGTTCGATTCCCGGCCAGGGCACACAGGAGAAGCGCCCATTTGCTTCTCCACCCCTCCGCCGCGCTTTCCCTCTCTGTCTCTCTCTTCCCCTCCCGCAGCCAAGGCTCCATTGGAGCAAAGATGGCCCGGGCGCTGGGGATGGCTCTGTGGCCTCTGCCCCAGGCGCTAGAGTGGCTCTGGTCGCAACATGGCGATGCCCAGGATGGGCAGAGCATCGCCCCCTGGAGGGCAGAGCGTCGCCCCTGGTGGGCGTGCCGGGTGGATCCCGGTCGGGCGCATGTGGGAGTCTGTCTGACTGTCTCTCCCTGTTTCCAGCTTCAGAAAAATGAAAAAAAAAACACAAAAACAAAACAAAAACAAAAAAAAACAAATAGGTCATGTGCCTAAAAAGATGATGAGAGCATATGACAACCAAAAAAACCAGAAGGCTGGCCTGCAAAAGCCTGTGACTCTTTGATACGTAGGCTCCCAGACACGTACAGTCTGTGGGTGGAACTGGGGCTAATGGAGAAACAAGGGTCCTTATAATACATGCTATTTTATTTTATTTTTTATTTTTTCCTGCATTTTTTTCTGAAGCTGGAAACGGGGAGAGACAGTCAGACAGACTCCCGCATGTGCCTGACCGGGATCCACCCGGCACGCCCACCAGGGGGCGACACTCTGCCCACCAGGGGGTGATGCTCTGCCCCTCGGGGCGTTGCTCCGCCACGACCAGAGCCACTCTAGCGCCTGGGACAGAGGCCAAGGAGCCATCCCCAGCGCCTGGGCCATCTTTGCTCCAATGGAGCCTTGGCTGCGGGAGGGGAAGAGAGAGACAGAGAGGAAGGGGGGGGGGTGGAGAAGCAAATGGGCGCTTCTCCTATGTGCCCTGGCTGGGAATTGAACCCGGGTCCCTCGCACGCCAGGCCGACGCTCTACCGCTGAGCCAACCGGCCAGGGCCAATACATGCCATTTTAAAAATGATCACTCTAGTTAACAAAGTATTAAATGATTTTTCTCCTGTCCTCCTACCTTGAAAAACATATCTTCATCATGACTAAGTTAGAATTTAGAATCCTGACACTCATTTGGCTTTTTCCGGCAACAGGGCCTGGATATCCAGCCCGTGGCCCACAGCACGTGCTCCGTGGTCTTCCCAGCCTTATTGCTATCCTGCATCAAAGATCCCGTGAGCACATGTGGATATTCTGCTGGCACGAAGATCCATTCACAACCTGGTCTCTTCCACACCCTCCAACCCCTTAAAGGCTCAGTAAATCAACAAACTGGTACTGGTATGGCACATATTTCTGGGTAATGTGTCTCAGGACAACCTAGTTCCTTGAGTTCTTTCTCCTTCTCTCCTCCATTCTACTTTTTCCTTGTTGTTATTACCACTTCAACCACCGTCAGCCAACAAACAAAGAGGCACATTTGTTCTATAAGGAGTTACCCATCTATCATACCATATCACAACCATTTGTTTGCACATCTGTAAAATCTGTGAGTTTACTGAAGACAGGGCTGATGGGTGCCTTCATGTCAAAATTTTGCAGCATCAATTATCCTGTCATGCGCAAAGTAAGTGTTCAGTGAGTACTAGCTGAGAATACCCGAGTAAATAAACAAATGCGTGAATGAATACATGCGTCTTCTTATTGCTAGGCTCTGTGCAATAAATTGGAACTGTACCAAGACTTCTAGGGTTTTCATCAAAGAGAGACCACACCAGCATTTGGATAACCGGATTAGAGCAGCAGGTTTTCTAACGTGGCATCTGTACAAAGACCTGAAAAACAGTCAGCCCTGTTTATATTTCAAATTGCCCAGAAATATTTGGGTTTGCTTCCCTTCTAGGAAGGGCTCAGGTTTGGAGTGAGGTCACAGTTTTATCAGTAACAGTTCACTTAATATTGCTTATACAAGCTTTCTAAAGCCATGACGAGGGCATGTGTTTAGACTTTCCCAAGTGTTTGGGCTAAAGAAGCCATCTATATGTTGGTGCAGTGACTCTCGTAGTGATACCAGAGGCTTCTAAGGGAGGAGGACCACACTGTACGTTTTAGTGACGCTGAAACCTTTCTGGGCCTCCATGTCGTTTTATCTTTGTTCTTTGAGACGAACTCAGAATGGTACGAAACATATCTTTATTTTCACATTTCCAACCTCGCTTTCTTTATGCACATATACTGAAACCATCTGTCTAAATTGTGGCAAAATCTGCCAGTTCCAGATTGGCCTCATTAGTCATTTGAGAACACATAAACAGGGGGATTATGGAAAAATAAATAGATCTTGGAGAGATCATCCTGGTCTGGGAACGGTTTTTCTCATCAGCAGCATCATTGCCAGACATAAAAAGGCACAGGTTTACATCTTTAAAACACTCGGAGGAGTTTTTACTCCAGAAAGTGGATACAAATTTCTCAGTGACCCACCTGGTTCTTTGTCACTGGACTGAGTGGCCTCAGCGACAAACCAAAGGAGAAATGAGCCTCTTGAGCTGACAGGATCTTTCCGAGTGAAATTCTATATATGCTGTTCTGATGGAGAGGTCTGTGCCTATGGAGTGAGATTAGAGGGCGAGAGAGCAAAAAAAAAGTTTTTTGGAACTATCATCAAAGATAGTGTCTTTCTAAGCTCGTCATGAGCTCACCTCCCCAGATGTCAGCATGTGCTCCTAGCAGCCGTCTCCTCCCTCTACATAGCAGGAGTTTAATTGTGAGATTGAGTTGTAAGAAAAAGATACAGTACAAGTGAATATCTCCCACAATAGGAAGTTTCTTCATCAGTATTTTCCTGGGAGCTCACAGAGCCCATGGGACCGATGTCGTTGGAGGAAATGTTTGAGTAAGTAGAGAGGAGGCTGCGAAATGGTATAAAATGAGGAGGGATGTTCTTCTCAATCCCTCACAAAAACAGCAACAACAACAACAACAAAAATCTCTATCACCAGAGTCTTGCCATGTCCGACATTCCATTATTTGACATCCATGATTTCAGTCCTTGAGGTTTTATTAGGTAGGGTATACTCAATTCATTGCAGTGTTTGAGTCTCAGTGAATTAAAGCAATTCAAGTTTATTTCTTGTTCATGTCAAAATTCAATGAAAATCAGATGGTTCTCCTTCAAAAATAAGATCGAAGGGGTCCACGTTTCTTCCATTTTGTGACATTGCCGTCTTCAGCACATGCTGTCGCCGTGAGGGGGAAGACCCAGCACAGAGAACACGCTGCACCCGCGCGTGCCGTGAACCCGAGCACTCGGATTCAGCCTCCGTTCAGTGAGTCTTTCTGCGGGTCCATAAGGCGGAACTATGATTGGTGAGCCTCTAGTTGCCTTCTCCCACAAATACAGTTGAGTTTATGGTAGATAGAAAACATGGGCATCATATTTTCCAGCTCTTTCCACGACATGTTGCTTTCACCAACACCAGGCGGTTGAAGTGATGCTTGCTAGTTCCAGAGCGCCTCTTTCTACCGGCTTTGAAACATCTGTCCTGGTCCTTTTGGAACTTCCACATAAGGAAGCTAGCTTGAGTCGCCTGGGGGAGAGGCTACATGTAGGACAATTAAAAGACACTCTGGCCAGCAACAAGCATCAACTGTTGTCCATGAGCGAGGCCAATTTGGACCTTGTCATCCAATGGACTCTCCTCAGTAGGCACTGCGTGAGTGAGCCAGGTGAAATGAACAGAAGACTCGCACAGCCAGTGAATAGAATTGTGATAAATAAACAGATCCTTGTCATTTCAAGTCATTGAGTTTAGGGTGATCTTTTTATTTTATTTTATTTATTCATTTTAGAGAGGAGAGAGAAAGAAAGAGAGAGAGACAGAGAGGGAGAGAGAGACAGAGAGAGAAGGTGGGGAGGAGCTGGAAGCATCAACTCCCATATGTGCCTTGACCAGGCAAGCCCAGGGTTTCGAACCGGCGACCTCAGCATTTCCAGGTCGATGCTTTATCCACTGCGCCACCACAGGTCAGGCCTAGGGTGATCTTTTTATTTGTGTGTCTAACAATAGGTAACAGGTACAGGTTTAAAATTTTTCACACTGAAATGGAAGAGCCCACCTTTATAAACCTGCAGCTAGTGGCTTATAAAGGGGTGAGTTCGTTGGGGCTCTTACACCCCTACTGCTAAGCGGAGCAAAGCTTATTAGGAATTTGCATTGGGCTGGAATCCTGGAGCTGGAGGGGTAGTGGTTATGATGGTGATAGGGGATTAACGAGGGAGATAGAGAACTCCAAGCCGCAACTTTATCTAACTCACAAATTGTTCCTGGTTTACAATTTAGAAATATGAAGTAGGAAAACCTAAATCATGAAGATAGCATTTCTTGGCTTGGGAAGACATTTTGATTTTTGCTATGTTGGAATATCTTTTTTTAAAAAATATATTATATTTCATATCTATTATTTTTTACTTGTTTTATTCATGTTTGTTATATTCTTTCCTAAAGTGTTTAGCTCTTTAAAAAAATTTTTTTATGGATTCATAAGTTGAAATATTTTATTTCAAAATTTATTGTTTTCTAATTAAACTATTAAAGGCTTTAAACTTTTATGTGTCATACCACATAATTAAAAGTTATCTGAATTTTGGTTATATTAAAATAGTTTTTGACTTTTCAGTTTATTTTCCCTTTAATACAGGATAATTTGGACAGGTGTTTTAAAATTTGAGTGACTTTTTAATTTCTCCTTTGCTGTGAACTTCTAATTTTATTATACTGTGATCAAACAATACAGCTTGCACAATTGGAATTGGTGAAACATTTGTGACCTAGTTCACAATATTTTGTGACCATGTCAGGGTGAAATCAACTATATTTAGTTGAGTTTTTAAAAAATAACATTATATATCTATTAAATCATACTTATTAATGTTATCTTTATAATTTTTTACTCTTTGTTTATTGGTATCTATCTGTAAAAGTCATATTAAAGTTTCTTCTTTTGACTACTTTTTTGAAATATCTTAAATTATATTTTAAATTCCTTTAAATATATCTAGATACTCTAGGACTAAATACATATAAGTTCAGATCTTACAATATCTTTATCATCTTTGGGAATTTTAGCTTTCATATATTTAAAATCATTATTTTTGCCTAATTTGAAGGTTTTTGATTTTCTATTAATATGCCTACTTTCTTTTATCACATTTTTTTAGAAAAACTTTTTAAATTTGATTTATTGATTTTTAGAGAGGGGGAGTGGGGAGAGAGAGAGAGAGAAACAAACATCAATTTGTTGTTCCACTTATTTTTGCATTCATTGGTTGATTCTTGTATGTGCCCTGATCAGGGATTGAACCTGCAACCTTGGTGTAACAGGATGATGCTCTAACCAAATGAGCTACTTGGCCAGGGCTAAAAAATCTTTTTAATCCATTTACTTTCAGTCTTTCTGTGCCGAGCTGTGTTTGGAATTTCTCATGTGAACAGCATATAACCACACTGTTTTTTTCTTTAAGCTTTTATTTTGGCGATTCAGTAAAAATAGGATATTGAAATTGTTTTTGTCCTTAGGATTTTAAAGTCTAAAAAGCCAAATGCTCGTTTTAATGTTATTCTCTTCATTCCCGATGTGGGTTCAGTCACATCGTTGCGTATGTCTTCGGTTGGGTTCCCCCAGTGGTCAACCCTGAGCAAAGGATGTGTTTGTGAGTTGTTTATTTGGGAGGTAAGTCCACAAAGCACTCGTAGGTGGGTGAGAAATGATACAGGGAAGGGAAGGCAACCAATCATGGTATATTATTCAGCCTGTTATGACTGGACAGCTAGCTCTCAACTCTACGGAAGAACCCTAGTGGATAGAGTACCTCAGAGTCATCTCAGCTGAGAGCTGGTAGCTCAGGTGGGTATTTATTCACCAAGTTTCATCACTTATTGATAGGGGTTTCTGGGGAGGGGGAGGGTGTCCTCCCTCCTCACTGCTTCTCGTCTACCTTATGCACCAACTGAGTGGGTTCCTGGAATTAGAGAAAGCCTTCAGGGGAAGAGACCCAGGGCTCTGGGTTTGGAAAACTTCCAGTTGGCTTTCCCAGGAGTATGAGTGTTAATGCATTTAGGTGTGGTATCAACACTGACATTTGAAGTTACAATATCTAAATATATATTTTGATGCCAAATAATAATTAGTTAAGTTAGATATAACTTGTAGTGAAAAAAATCTTGTGTCCTACTTTTGAAATTTTAAGTCTACTGAAATATAAATATATATTCATTATTAAAACTAGTAGGCTGTGAATAAACCATCATAATTTTGAAGTATGTTAATATTATGTCAAATGTAATTTTAAGAACTTTAAAGTATTTTTTAAAAAAAATTGTCATTTAATATGAACAATGAGAATATTTTGACTGAATAACTTGAAAAGAACATATTTTTGAGTAGAAAAATATATGTAAAATTTAAATAATGTAAAGCTAAGTAATATTTTTATAACTTAATCCAAACTTAAAAATATTAGCAGCTATATTAGTGTTCTAAATGTTAAGCAATTAACTGCTGAGAACATTTACTTTTTAGTTATTTAACTTTTTTATGTGTTCTTTTTAATGAAAAAAAATATTTTGGAATTATTCACAAATAACAATAGAATATCATCTTAGCTATCTCAAAATTGTAAGAGTTGTAAAGACCTCAAACTTAATCATAGAACATCCAGGATATATAGATTCCTTTGATCCAGACATAATAAAAACTTCAAGGGCAGGAAAAGAAAAGTTCTTTTTTTCTTGAAATTCTCACAGCCCATTGAAATATAAATGTATATTCATTATTGTAAAGGCAAAACCCAGAAGTGTTAAAGCAAAAGGGTTGAAGAAAACACACACTGAAACACGTTTTGTTCATTCAACTCAAACTCAAAACAACAGGCTTTACAAGAGTGCTTTTAGAAGAAAATTCCCTATTGTTTGAGTCTATAGAGGCTCTATTTTGGTTATAAGGGAGAGGAAGAAAAGCTTAATAACCCTTTGGTAACTTACAATTAGCAGTCCTCTGTGCTGCAGAGCAAGCCGAAGCCAGCAAGTTGCTCCCTACTAACTGAAAGTAAGCTTTTATTTTGTTTTGTTAAAATGCTACTCAGTAACCATGGGTGCAATCAGGCAGCTGACAGGGCTGAGAAACCATTGTTCCTGGACTGTAATGTCACATTCGTAAACTTTGGTCATCACAACCACTTTAAATAATCAAAGAATAATGGCGACGATGATGAATTTAAATAAAATTTTAGACGTGATTCTAGATTCCAGAGTTACCTTCCCACGATGGTGATTCAGCTTTAGTTAGGCTGAGGTCTAATATTGGTGTTAACTCTTTGGCCTTTGGTACTTGGCCATAAAGTATACTCCACATGCCTCTGCTGTGTGTGTGTGTGTGTGTGTGGCAGTGGCTTGCAAAAACAAGCATTTATCTCATGGTACATGTTGGCAAGGACAAGTTTAACAGATATGGCTTTGGCATCATCTGACTTTTAGTTTGGGGAGCCAGATCAAAGAAGTAGCTCTGAAGTGGGACGTGTGGCTTCTTGTTCTTGTCCTCATGGTCCTGAGGACTGCAGTTCAAGATCAAGGTGTTGGTAGGTTTGGTTTCCTCTGAAGACTGTCTCCTTGTGTTGCAGATGACCACCTTCTCACTGTGTTTTCACACGGTCTTTTGTCTGGTAGCTCGTTCCCGCAAAGAGTGTCTCTGTGCCTTCGAATATCCTCTTCCTGTAAAGACATCAGTCAGATTGAATTAGAGCCTGTCTTAATAGGCTCATTTTAACTTATTTGCCTCTTTAAAGTCCTAACCTTTAATATAGTCACATTCTGAGGTACTAGGGGTTAGGGCTTCAACATATGGATTTTTAGGGAAACAATTCAGCCCATAACACTCTTAGAATTTTCCCTTGGGTAGGTCCGGCTGCTGGATAGAGGAAGTCACGTGATGAAGAGTGAGGATGTAATCCTTTGCCAGGGAAGGAGGAAGTAGAATAATTTGGAATAAAAATCTAGTTCATTCGAGAATTGTATTTATACATTTGCCACTCTAATCTTATATGATTTATTTAAGCATATATGCTTTAAATCACTGAGTTATAATAATGCAATACTGGCTTTATGTGTTTCAGTCTACTTGTAGAACAGGCTATTTTAAAATAAATACTGGTATAGTTTGTGTTGTTTTATTATTTTTTTATACTTAAAATTTTTAACAGCAGAGTATTTTTTTTATTTTTAATTTATTGTCTTGACATGGTTTTAAGTGTCCTACTCAATATAACATGCTCTACCCCTTGCATTGTGCCCCCATGCCCATGCAAAGTCTCCTTCCACACCCATTTCCCCATCTTTGTCCCCCTCCCCCCTCCAACCCCCTTCCTGCTGGCTATTTGCTACCCCGTTGTCTGTATCTATGTATTATATATATGTGTTTTCAGCGAATCCCTTCACCTTCTCTGATCCCGTCCCCTCTTCCCCCTTGCCTCTGACAGCTGTCACTTCTTCCCTGTGACCCTGCCTCTGTTTCTATTTTGTTTTTCAGTTTATTGTGTTTGTTAGATTCTACATATACCGTATTTCCCCATGTATAAGATGCACCCTTTTTTGAAATTTTTGGGGTCTAAAAACTGGGTGTGTCTTATACAGTGGCTGTAGGTATTTTACTTGCATTTCCCGCTTTTTCACGCTTGTTTTTGCACTCATTGTGGAAGATACTGATTTGTCATCAGACGCAGATGAGGATAAGCTAATGGATGGGAGTTTTGACAGTGATGAGGAATTGTATGAATTTTATGATCAATAAGACTTGAGTTCAATAACTTTATGTAATACATTTATTTTTTAATTCCGGGCCCCAAAATTAAGGTGCGTCTTATCAATGGGGGCATCTTATACATGGGGAGATAATGGTAGGTGAGAATGTGTGGTATTTGTCTTTCTGTGCATGGCTTACTTCACTTAGCATACCATTCTTCAAGTCCATCCATGACCAGCAAATTGATATTAAGATCCATCTGTTGAATGGTGACCCTTACCCAGGTTATATTTATCTATTTGTCCAGTGGCAGATAATCTGATAGCCTCTAACTTTCTGCCTGTGCAGTTCCACAATGGTCATTCTCACATGTGTTCCCATTTAGGTGACAATGTCTTTGGGATATCAATTTGCAAGTGGAAATTCCAAGTCACAGGGGAAATGTCTATGTGCTTTGACTGAGTTGAGCCAGCTTACATCCAGAAAGGCTGCGCCAGTCTTTCCCTCGTGCTGGCAGGGCTCAGGGCCGCCTGTAACCCCACCATGCCTTGGCATTAGTCAATTTCTGTTAGTCTACTATGTGTCTGGCTATTGTCAAAAATTTATTGTTCTTTAGGGAGAGTTTTGTGAGCATAAAGCAAAATGTTATTAAAAAGGAAAAGTGTGGCAAAGTGCCATGGTTTATTTATGTATTTATCTTAGAAATATAATTTAGAAGTTTGCTGATGGTCATATGGCTGAAAGTTAATAAATTTATTTGAACTGATAACTACAGTGAACTTTCTTTTTTTTTTTCAGAGTCCAAAGTTTTATTTCATGCCTTCTTGAAATTCCCAAACTGTGGGTCTTCTGTAGGGCTTTAACATTTTTTTTACATCTAAATTTCTGAAGTCTAACTCTACAGTGCTTAACTGGTATACCAGCTGATCTCAGCTAGGGTTTACAAGAAGAAAGATTAATGTGAAGGTAACTTATGCCTTATCCATAAGGGGTTTGCTTTACAGACTAATGTAAACACCTTGAATGTCAAGTTGCAAGTACATGGGGAGCCAGAAGATTCCACAGCAGTGGCGTTCTTTTTTTTTTTTTTTTTTTTAATGAAAAGTAGGTCTGGATCAATAAATCAGTTAAACAATGAGGGCTGACTTTGCCAGTTAGGTTATGTGGTGGATAGTTTCTGTAAACTGAATGGGTTCAATTGTAGTGCCAGGGTTTTGAGGAAAATATATTTAAACCACATGATAAGACAAATTATTTTATTAAAAATTAGTATTGTCAAAAGTTTATTGAAAAGAGCAATATTTTTATTTTCTCAGACTTGGGTTAAACAAGGTGTCACTGTGTAAAAGACCCAGTGTCATTTAATAGACTTTGTAAACTTTTTTGGAACATTTCCCAGAAAGTAAGAAAGTGGATGACTTTCATTACTGGACAACAAATCGCTTCACAGGTCAGGTATTTTTTCAATTGTTGACTCTTAACAAAATTGATGGAGGAAATAACTAAGTTGTCAGGTGAGAGTATTAAAAAAAATTTAGATGATAGACCACTCTATAAAATTTGGCATATAACTTGGAGGATATCAAGGAAATCGGTGATGTTGCAATGAAGAAGTTCTTACATCTCATTTAGCTTGTTGTAAGACAATTTTTCTAAGTTGACATCTATAAAAATGAAAACTAACAATAGATACTGAGAACTGTGTTCTTCTAGTGACAAGTAATACTCATTCATGGACTCATGAGCCAATTACAAAAACCAAATAATCTCTTTATGATATAAACTTCCAAAAATGAACATTTTAATTGGTGAGTTTCAAATTTTTAATATATTTATATGACCAGGCAGTGGCTCAATGAATAGAGATCAACCTGGGATGCTGAGGACCCAGGTTTGAAACCCCGAGATCAGGGTTGCTGGATAGAGCATGGGATCATGGACATGACCCCATGACGCTCGCTTGAGCCCAGGGTTGCTGGCTGGAGCAAGGGGTCACTGGCTTGAGAAGGGGTCACTGGCTTGGCTGGAGCACTGCGATCAAGGCACATATGAGAAAGCAATCAATGAACAACTAAGGTGCTGTAACTGAATTGATGCTCCTCATCTCTTTCCCTTCTATTCTGGACCTGTCTGCTCCACCCCCAAATTTTAATATATTTGTTCTTCTGTTTAATTGTGGACCAATAATAATTTTGACAGAATCCAGATGAAATGTTTAATATTTAAAGCCTAAATTTTTTTTTTTTTTGTATTTTTCTGAAGTTGGAAACAGGGAGGCAGTCAGACAGACTCCCGCATGCGCCCGACCGGGATCCCCCCGGCATTCCCACCAGGGGCCAATGCTCTGCCCCTCTGGGGCACCGCTCTGTTGCAACCAGAGCTATTCTAGCACCTGAGGCAGAGGGCATAGAGCCATCCTTAACCCCCCAGGCCAACTTTGCTCCAATGGAGCCTTGGCTGTGGGAGGGGAAGAGAGAGACAGAGAGGAAAGAGAGGGGGAGGGGTGGAGAAGCAGATGGGCGCCTCTCTTGTGTACCCTGGCCGGGAATCGAACCCGGGACTCCTGCACACCAGGCTGCTGCTCTACCACTGAGCCAACTGGCCAGGGCAAAATTTTTATTTTTAATTTATATATATATATATATATATGTATAATATTTTTGTTGTAGAGTGTGATAAGTATGACAAGATTAACTTTTAAGTATAAAAATACATTATGTCAGGATATTGTGTGTGTGTGTGTGTGTGTGTGTGTGTGTGTGTGTGTGTATTATAGAGAGAGAGGAAGAGAGAGAATTGGAATGGGAAAAGGTTCAAGGAGAAAAGAAATGATATAAACTTCTTATCTGTTAAGGAAGATCTTATCCATCTATTTTTTAAATGTATGAAAGCAAATGCCTCTTATTATATTATTTAGGTTTACTGAATACATTTAAAAGGATGATATAACCATATTATTTTAAAATACAATATTTACAATATACCCAAAATCACAGACATTGTACCTATTTAAACTTTTAGTTTCAAAAATTGAAACATCGACTTAAATTTTCTGCATTGTAGGTAGAATATAAGTAAAACACTTCAAAAATCAATAGCATAATTCAGAGGTAGTAGGAAGCCAAAAAGGCATTAGAAGCTGGATTTTGACTTCTGGTGGCAGAATTTTGCATCTGCAATAATTTAGTGGAAGGATGATCACATGGCGGTAGGAAACATCTTTGTTTTAGTTATTTATTTATCTTTTGTCAACAATGTACACAGAACTTGCAGACAGGCAAGAATGAAATTGACATGCCCCGAGAACTGAGGGAAGACTGTCAGAGTTACAGATGAGGTGCACGTTTCTGCCTAGCACAATGCCTACCACATATTACTAAGTGTTAATAAAAGTTTGTTGAATAAATGAGTAAGTAAAGAGTCTAGGGCTTTTCCTATTAATTAATAAAGTATCCTTGAAGATGAATGTTTTGCCTTGTGATTGTTTTTAGATAGAGGATCAATTCAGAGATTACAACAAAGCTTGTTATAGTATGAGTTTCAATGATGATGAAAAAAAACTAAATAAATGAATAACAAGAAAAATCCACGATACCTCTTTGCCAGACTGATACCTATTTTTAAATCTAAGCTTGTATCTGATTGAAAGGTAGTAACTTTGATGAATAATACTAATTTACTAAATGTGAGCTATGTTCACACTATATTCAGAACAGAGGCAACTCAGTTCTTAAATAATTCAAGACAGATTATACCCTTATCTACTTTAATCGACAAAAGAATCTTACAATCAACTCTTGTTTGTTTGTGGTAAGTGAAAATGGGCGAAAAGTGATTGACATCAGTGTATAAGCTCAAAGTAATTTATACCACATGACTGTGCATTTACTATTCCTTATCCTTCACTTTGTTTTTTTTCTTCTTTTGTAAGCCAGAGATATTGAGTTGAGTTTAAGCTATAGTGCTCACAAAAATTAGGGGATATTTTATTGCTTCATATTCATTTTGAAATATCCCCTAATTTTTGTGAGCAGTATACTTTAATTCCTCAGAAACCTTTTTGGAATTAGGAGGGTCTTAGACAGAAATGGATTTACTATGAAGATACTAAAACCTCTAGGGCTCCTCGCTTTCACGCAATCTTTCCAGGATCCTGAGAAAATCCTTGCCAATGTTTTCACAGGGTCCAGACATATTTTTATGTAAAGTTTGAAAAAAATTGAGATATCTTTAACCGATATTGGAGTTTAATGGGCTATATTTAGGTGATTTACAATCTCTTCTAGTAACTTATTGCCAGCCATCTCATGATAGGAATGACTTTCAGGAATATGCCCACCAGCCATTTTTCTGGTTCACTCAAGATTGAATCTCAAAGGTGTCAGAAATGATGTTGCATTATAAATGTATCCACGGCATCTGGCTTGGGAGTATGTAGATAGTGGAGTAGATACAAAATTTCAAACAGAGCCGGAAGCTGGCCTGTGGAAGAGTCTTCCAGCTTGTATTCTAAGATACTGGATAGAAGTCCCCTCCCCCCCCCCCAATTTCACAACATATTAAATGTTACGTGATATTAGTAAAAATAGGTTGTGAAACTGAAAGGAACATTTTGAAACAACCTGTAAATTATAGAAACACATTTTGATCAACCCTGCAAGAGGAAGAGGCTGAATTACCTTTCTCTTCTCTCTGTAGACGACACTCTTGCAAAACTATTGTCTAATGAAGAGTCAGTGATGACCCTGCAACCAAAATATGTAGGGAAATAAGTAGCACAGAGACATGAAAGGCAGTTAAGTGATAAAAGTATTGTTTTCTTTTCCTATATTTTTTACTGTCTGTGGTATTTGTCAACTTTTTAAAATTAGCAATTTGTTATTTTTTGCTATGTATAAATTTCTTTTATAGCTAACTTTGTGTTCATAATTTTGAATTCCTTTTTCTTTTTTTTCAGCAAGAGAGAAAGAGGGACAGAGACAGAGAGAGGGACAGATAGGGACAGACAGACAGGAAGGGAGAGATGAGAAGCATCAATTCTTCGTTGCGACACCTTAGGTGTTCATTGATTACTTTCTCATATGTGCTTTGACCCAGGGGCTCCAGCCAAGCCAGTGACCCCTTGCTTAAGCCAATGACCTTGGGCTCAAGCCAGCAACCTTGGCCTCAAGCCAGCCATCATGGAGTCATGTCTCTGATCCCACGCTCAAGCCAGTGAACCCGTGCTCAAGCAGTTGAGCCTGTGCTTAAGCCGGCAACCTTGGTGTTTCGAGCCTGGGTCCTCTGTGTCCCAGACCGATGCTCTATCCACTGTGCCACCACCTAGTCAGGATGAATTTCTTTTTCTTATTAAGGACCTCCAAATCTTATATACTTCAGTCCTCATGAAACCTGGGTTTGTCCGTGGCGTTACGTATGACTTGGTGCCATACTCTTCATATGTATATAGATGAGATAAGAGGCCCAGAGAGTTTTTGTTTTACTTCTTGGAATCACATGTTAAGGGCCAGATTATAACACAACCCAAGCCTCTGAGCAGTGACTCAAATCTTTCATCATTAATCTTTGGATAGAATAATTAAAATTTTTTCTATACACAAATCTACACCTATAATTTTAGCTGAAAAATGTTATTGCAGAGCTGAACTCTAGGATTCTCAAAGTCTGCTATAGATAGATTGTGCAGGAGAAAAAAAAGTAAGCAATTGTGTATGAATTTCTTTGAGAAAAAAAAATTGTCAAAGAGACTAGAAATGAGGAACCACTCTAGGGTTCTGCCAATTCTTACCAGCCAGAAAGTCCCAGAAATCGTGCACGGGGCACTGTGATATCTACAGTTGCACATTTGCGTGACATTCAGCAACATCGGTGAATAAGGCAGGAAAGAACCAGATACTGTGAGACTCGCTTGTTACTGATTAAAATGACATGGCCTGTCTTCATATCCCTCTCTGAACTGCACACAGGGGAAGCCAGAGGATGTTTCAGAGCTTGAAGAGTACAAGGGAACTTCCTCAACTCAGAACTGTCATAGAAGTCCCACCACAGATGTGGTCTAGGCACCCCTTTTAATTATATTCCCGAACTGTCTCTGCACAATTCAAACGGATGTGTACTTGGAGACCTCCGATTCCTCACATTGTGCAGACAACGGAGAAAATAGAGTTTGCTTCTAGCAAGACAGAAACTTCGAATTTGAAGACCAAAGAGATCAGACTTTCTCAGACCGATGAAGCCTAGCTGGACTGTGGTAGAATTTAAACCCAGAGGTGGTAGCGATTTACTGAGAAGGCTTACAGTAGCAGTCGCACGGATATTAGACAGCCATTAAAGACATGCTTGCCAGGCCCAGCAGAGACGCGAGAGCAAGGGTACCCTGCAGCCTTCTCACATTTCAAAGGCAGATTGAAAGCATATTTAAATGGTAGGTCAGAGGCGGCCCCTGACGGAGGCAGGGCTGTCTCAGCATTGTCTTTGAACTCAGAAAAAAAAATGGGTGTTGACTCTGTTTCTGTATTTTAAAGGCAAGCGGTCCCTCCAACCATCTCCACCCCAGCTCCGGGTTTTGTAAGAACCCCTGCCTGGGTTTGAACTCCTCGAGTCCCCCTGTGCCTGGTGTGGGCAATAGACCAGTGAAAAGGAAAAGAAAGCAAGTTCTAGTAGAGGTGGTTAAACAGTCTATTTATAAAACGTTATACTGTGGAGTGGAGGCTACAAGCAGGCTGACTGCTGGCAAATCTAGATGGTAAATGGATCACTCTGATTGACTATGATTTTTTTTTTTTTTTACAGAAAAATTTGAATAACATTTAACATAAAAAGCATAGTTTTTCAGTTTCTCCGGAAACATTTAGCCACAGTGAGTCTCGCTTTTGCAGGGCAACCATGAGCCTCTGCCGGACCCCAGGGTGGTAGCCTGCACACACACTGTCTCTTTCACTCTGGCTCCTCGGAGTGGAGCACAGTTGCTAATCCAGGTCAGACTTACAAAGGGGAGAGGGAAGGGGAGCTTCAGGAAACTGAGAAAGTGTCGGATCACAGCCCTGATCTGACCCTTCGGAGGGAGGAGGGGGGAGGAAAGGCTGGTTAGACTAGGAAGAGCCTAAGACAAAAATGTGGTTCTAAGGAAGTTCAGCTAGGCTGATGGGAAGTCTTAGAAATTCGCCTGCTCCCAAGTCTCAGGACTTCCTTTTTTTTTTTTTTCTAATTGACTTCAGCGAGAGAGGGAGAGAGAGAGAGAGGGAGAGAGAGGGAGAGAGAGAAAGGAACATCAAACATTTCCTGTATGTGCCCTGACTGGGGATTGAACCAGCTACCTCTGTGCTTCGGGATGATGCTCTAATCAACCAAGCTATCTAGCCAGGGCAAGTCCCAGGACCTCTTTGGTTTTCCTGCAGTCAGCCAAGGCTGGGGACCACTATCTGTAAGAGGCTTTGGAGGGCTTTCTGTGCTTAGCTCCCCTCCATCAGGGCTCTGAGAGGGGTGTTCTCAGAGAGTCCATACCTTCAATTACTCCAGTCTCCCCACGACTTCCTGTTTGGAAGGAAAGTTTGATTAGGACTCTGGCAGTTTTATTTTCTCATGTCTGGCTCTTTTTTTATTTCCTAAGCCATCGATGGCATTGCATTGGCTCCTTTTGTTTCAAGCCTAAGGATTTTAAGGTCATGTTAAATATGTGCTTTTGTCCTTTAAGCTATGAAAACCAAGAACAGGAATAATAAAGCAACAACCAAACAAAAACAAACACTCAAACATAAATCCAGAAGTTCTATTTGTTTTGTAATGAAAGGTACTATTATTATGGTCATTGACAGATTTAGACTCATCCATGTATGAAGCCCATAGTACACACATGAGGGCTCTCAAGTAGTTTTTGTTTGTTTGTTTGTTTGTTTTTTGTGACAGAAACAGAGAGAGATAGAGAGAGGGACAGATAGGAACAGACAGACAGGAAAGGAGAGAGATGAGAAGAATCAATTCTGCGTTGCGACAGCAATTCATTGATTACTTTCTCATATGTGCCTTGACCGAGGGGCTTCAGCAGACCGAATGACCCCTTGCTCAAGCCAGTGACCTTGGGCACAAGCTGGTGAGCTTTGCTCAAACCAGATGAGCCCGTGCTCAAGCTGGCAACCTCAGGGTCTTGAACCTGGGTCCTCTGCATTCCAGTCCGACGCTCTATCCACTGCGCCACTGCCAAGTCAGGCCATAGTAGTTCTTTTTTAAATATGTCAATACCTAAGCAATTTAGCTACCAAAACATCTTCCACACACCGGGACATCTCAGAATTTCTTCTTTCTTCTCAGCACAGAGGCATCTGAGGTCTGACCTCCAGCATGGGGCATTTTTGTGTTGGGCAGGTTCACGGCTGACAATGACATGTAGTGTTATTTTCTCTCCTTGTTCTCAGGAAGCAGTATCCTTTCCCATATTCCACCTCGCCTTGCACTGCTGCCCTCTTCCCCTAAGAACTGCCCCCCCACACACACACACATCTTTCAGCACTACAGCACATGATCCGCAGTGGATGGGAGCCAGGATGTATGAAGGTCTGTTTAGGTTGTCCCAGGGTCTCTGGAACATCAGGCTATTTGTGGCTGGGGCATCAGTCAATCCATGTAGTACTAATATTGTGGAAAACAGTTGATAGACATCTTGACTCTGCTCCAGAATCCAAAGTAGGAGAAGGAAGAAATTCACATCTCACAAGTCACCCGAATGTCCTCCTGTGACTTGAATTGTAAACACAGTTCAATTTGTAAATATGAATTTTTAAGCACCAAAAAACAATTGAAAGATAAAACGTGACTTAATGTCTTTTCGCCTCCTCCCAGCCGGAGCCACTGTGTCTGTCTGCTTGCATCGGGGAGTTAGGGTGTGGTCGCTCTGTCTTTTCTACCTTCACTCAACTAACTAGGTCCTACTCCTACCCAGCTAACTAAGACATCTATGGAGATAAGAGGGGAGAGGGGAAACATAATTAGTTCTGAATTGATACTGCCAGAATATGGCTTTGCCCACTATGACCTTGTAAATGTATGAAGCGCTTTCTCTCTCTCTCTCTCTCTCTCTCTCTCTCTCTCTCTCTCTCTCTGCCTTTGTGGGCTTCGTTTCAGTTCTTGGTTTCTCAGAGAGCTTCTACACAGATATGTTCACTCTTGGAAATCCAATATTCCTTCTAGAAAAGCCCCTTGGGCCGAAATTAAGAAAGGGCTCTGGGTTAGTTTTCTGTCCTTCAATACCATAAAACTTGTCCACGGGAGGCCTGCCACACTTTTGTACCAACTTCCGAAGGGAAGAATTATTTCTTTCCAGGTGCACCTGACCACAGCTGAGCGAACTGTGCAGCTTGCCCACCCACCTGCTCTGCCTGTCAAACTCGTGTGAAGCTCTACAGGAGACTGGTGAGGGTTCTCCTGCGAGGCCCAAGGTGGAATGGCACTCCTGTGTGATTCAGAGATGGCAGCAGCTCTGTTTAAATCTTCTCTCTCACCACTCTCTTGACCTTTTATATATTCAGTGTGGAGCAGCTGTTATTGGATGGAGGCTGAGGTTAAGAAACCAGTCTAAAATACTTTACACTGAAATTCCCATTTGGTCTGGCCCTCTGGAATTCTGTGTCTGTTTATCTTGCCTCCATTGAAACATCAATGACATTATTCTGTTATGCTACCTTAAACGTATGTGATATGTTAGTGATCTCTTCTCAGTTTCCTCGCCTGTAATGTTGGGATGATAATATCTGCTTCGTAAGGAACGAATAACTAATAGATGTGAAGTGCCAAGCACAGTATCTGGCACATAGGAGGAATGAACAAAAGTTAATTTCCTTTCTCCCAGTCCTCTGACTGCCACCACTTAAATAAAAAGGCATTGTATTTTGTTATGCTGAAGAGAGATTGGGTGCCTAAGTTATTTTATGAAAATAATCAAAATTGGCCTTTGACTTAAGATTCAGTGGTACCTTCCCATCAGATTCATCTTTTTAAAAATATTCAGTGTGAAGGAATACAGTATCAGGTGTCATGAGGCTACCTTTCCTGAATGGTATTGCTTAGTAATTAGCACTAAGATTCAGTGAAGGTTTTAGCAACTAAGTGAGATTTGGAAGACAATAAATCTAGTTTTTTTCAACCTGTTGGTTGTTGTTGCCATCGAAACACATTTTTTTTTATTATTAAATGAATAGTCACAACACTACTCACTTGATGGTCAATTAATGTAGAATCCTATTTTATGCAGACTGGAAAAATTAATGCTCATAAAGATTTATAAGTAGTTGGAGTTTTTTTCCATTTTTATTAAAGCTGGGTCTATATTTTATAGTACCACTAAGAGATGAATATTTCCATGAACTCTTATAATCTAAAAATGCAGAATCGCACACATGAATTGCTAGTTCTTAGTTTTGTATAACTGCAAACATAGAAAGACTCTGTTTTACTCTAAGGAAAGCAAGAATTATTCTGTTTTGCAGGAGAATACACTTTCATATTTATATCTAAATAGGAAAAAAAAAAAGAAAAAGATGGAACAGCTGTTTGATTAAATTACTTTCTTCTCAATAATATACTGTATTAATCATGGCTCTTTCAATATCTCCTTTTTATAACTGCTTTATTTGAATGTTCCCTTATGTTACATTTTATTTGGTTCAGTTAATGAATTGCAAATGAAGTTCACAAAAAAAATTTATTTCCCTCAATGAATATTACTTTATTTCAGATTGAGACACACCAATTAATATTCCATTTATCCTTGTAGGAATCTGAGAACTCATTGCTTCTCCTTTGCATTTAATTTTAGTATAAAGAATAATGGCTTGCATTATAAGACTGAAGGTTTCTTTAATTTGTTCTTGGTTCTAGATAGTTGGTTCTTCAACTTAAGTTATGGGCAGTTTAATACTTATATTTCGTCACTACAGAAATCAAGAAGTTGTAAGCTAATGATCTGCAATGACAGAATTAACAATATAATAAAGCCCTAGTGAGGTAGTTCAGTTGGTTAGAACATTGTCTTGATATATCAAGGTTGTGGGTTCGATTCCTGGTCAGGGCATTTACAAGAATCAACCAATGAATGTGTGAACATGTGGAACAAACAAATCATTATTTCTCTCTCTCTCTCTCTCTCTCTCTCCTTTTCTCTCTCTCTAAAATCAACAATTAAAAAAAAATAAATAAAATACTTTTGAAAAGAGTTCACATTAAAAAAATACTCCTGGTTGGATAGTTCAGTTAGAGCATCGTCCTGATACACTAAGGTTGCGTATTGGATTCCTAGGTACCTGTAAGAAGCAACCAATGAATGCATAACTAAGTGAAACGACAAATCAATCTCTTCTCTTCTCTCTCCCTTTCCCTACTTCTCTAAAATCAATCAATCAATACAAAATATATATAATATACATATTATATATTAAAGATATGTATTTGCACTTGACAAGGAAGCCCAAAGTTGAAGAAATTTTAAAAAGAGATAAGGTCAACAAAAGAGAACATGGACCACACCTATATGTCAATAAAATATAGTCAGTTTCATTAACACTTTAAGTCAGCCAGATGATTGTATAAATAAAATATCATATAAATAAAGTATTTTTCATATCATAAAAATAAAGTTTAACTTGGGGTATGTGGAGACAGTTCAAGACAATTATATTTATTGAATAACAGAGCAGCTTATATATATATATATATATATATATATATATATATATATATATATATATATTTGTGGTTTGGTGGAAAGAGGATGCAGAAATATTTGCAATTCAATACAATTCAACAAATTTTTATTGAAACCTCCATTATGTTCTCTACCCTTTGCTTATCATTGGAGTTCAGTAATGTTTAAATCAAATATACAACTTAGGGCTGAATTTTTAGTTTCCAACAAATTGGTTTTGTTTGAAGAGGGCAAGAGACTTCTGTCACCTGGGACAAAGATGTCAAGTACAGAATTCCCCTGAGGTTCGCTTTATTCCATTGGAATCATGGCTGTCCTCACATGATCCAGGTTCCCTGAGCAACCAGCGCTGATTCCGTCGGCTTTTCCTCCCTGTTGAAAGAAGTGCTGGCCTGAACGTATTCTTGCTGGAAAGCCTATGTGAGGTGACATTGTGTAGAGTAATTTGTTATTTTAGAATGATGCCAATGGTTAAATACATAATCAAACATCGATGGAACCACATTTAAGAAGGAAGCTGGGCTTTGCTTTTTTCCTGTTTCCAAACATTCAAGGCCATTTAATGGTCTGCAGTCTAAACACACACATCAGAACCAAGTCTTTTCTCCCCAAAGGCATCACAGTAATCTGATCTTTCCTGAGAACTTTTTTCATTCACCGTTTTCTATAGCCTCCCCTGCCATACGGGAATAGAATTGGTTGCTGCTGTTGTGGCCTCGGCAGAGAAATTTAAAATTTGAAGAAATGCATACCATGTTCTGTATCCTCTCTTCTATTCTCTACAGAGCTACCCCCCCCCCCCACCACGTACACACTGCTGGCACACTAATAAGAGACAGAGATATTGATTCTCCTCTGGATGCGCAGAGATGATTCAACCATGACTCCTGCTCTATGAGGCCTTACAACCTGATGTGGGCTGGAGATCTGCAAACAATAAAACAATACAATAAAATGGAAATAGACATTCTAAGAGAGCTACACAGTGATTTGGGAGTGATGAATTTCTCCAGAGGGATAACAGGTAGTATTTGACTTCCTTTTGAAAGATGGTAGGTTTTTCTTTTTTTTTTTTTCTCCTCTGTCTAGTTTTGTGCATGTTGCAGGTGTGGATGGTATTGACCAGGTGGAAGACATTTCCGCTGGTGGTCTGCGCTGAAGTTTTCAGGTGTAAGAAGTTACTGAGGACATTGTTCAGAAGTCACAGGTGGCTGAAGTGCAGGAAGCAAGGGAGGACTTATTTGGGGATGAGGCCAGCAAGGTAGATTGGAACCACATTGTGATGGGTTTTTCTTGTAGCCGGTGGACAGTTTCTGAGGAGTAAAGAGAGTATCTGCACCTGCGGCAACCTGCAAGTTCAATTAGATCGTTCGAGCTAGAGACAGGAAAACCACGGCATTAGTCCTCGAAAGAGGTGAGGAGCGTTTTAATTAAGGGAGGATAAATGAAAGCGAGAAGATAGATCGGTGAACCGATGGAGGGTGTTGTAAAGTGTGTTTTCCAGAAGTAATCCAGCAATTTAGACCATCCAGTTCTGGGATGGAGTCTCTTTCCTTAAATCTCCACCTATGACTGTGGTGGAGAAAGTCTCATTCCAGGAGACCTTGGTTTACACTAGAACATGAAGCATTCTGTCCTCACGTACAAATTATAGCAAAACACAGTATTTTATTTCTGTTTACATATGTATTGGTCAGGAGACCTACTTGCAAATAACAAAGTTATCTCTGGCTAGTTTAATTTTTGAAAAGTAATTTCTTAACGGCCGTTTAGAAGGCACAAAGCTATAAGCCCTGAAGCTTAAAACCAGATACAATGGAGAACCACATAATAGGGACTTCTCAGGGTCCTTTCGCCTGGGACACAGTGCAAGACATCCCACCAACTGCCATTTCTGAAGAACCAAATGTTTCTGCTCCAGGCTTGCTAAAGATCAGTTTCCAAGAATGAAGCTTCTGTAGATAATTGCTTCATTTGAAATTCAAGTCTCATATGGTTGTACCTGATTGGAAGGATGTAAATAACATGTTTTTATTTGTACAGAAAGAATGTTTTCTGAATTCTACCCCCCAAAAGCGAGATTTATAATGCAGGAAATGATTGGAGGCTGTTCAAAATATATAAAACTATTATATATTGGTAGTCCATAAATGAATATTGTTATATATTAACAATTCACAGGTGCAATGTATATTCTACATACACTAGAATTTACCATTTTTAGGCAATGCTCTTTTTACTTTTGGAAGAAATCTAAGTGACTTTTCTATGCATATCTTATTAAATGCAATACCTCGCCTATAGATTACTAATCAAATTTTCTTAGGTAAAGCTAAGGATATCCTTCTTAGGTAAGGATGAAAAAGAGCCCCCACCCTGAAATTCCAGTGTCTTAAAATGACCAGGTTTTCTTTCTGACTCATGTTACATCATCTTTGTGGGTCAACTGTAATTCTGTTTCTGTTCACTTTGAGATGACTGATTCTACTTCACATGTTTTCTCTATCGTTTGATCCAGACTAGGGAGCTCCCAGTATTTTGGAAATGATGTTTCCATGGAAGAAGAGAGAGAGAAAGAGAGAGAGAGAGAGAATAAAAACAGAATTGCACAATGTCTCTAGAAACTTCTTGAATTTGGCATCTATCACTGCTGATTTCATTGGTCAAAAAAAAGAAAAAATTAATTGTTAAGTCTCATACCATTTGGATAGGAAAACATAATATTCTTATAGAAAGCACAGTAAATAATTGGCAATAATAATATCCTATTTCTGGCTTCCTTCATCATCTCAAATAGTTTGTTCCCAGGCTTACTTAAGAAGAAAAAGTACAATACTGACCTTGTTTATTAGGAATATTAACCAAGTTTGTATGCAGCCAGTTGGTTAGATTTGGATATTGCGATAATCTGTATTTTAGATTTTGATGTGAATCTCTTTGATTCCAGGAACAAAACTATTTTTCCTGCCCCACCTTTGTGAGCTACATATAAAGGCAGACAGGGCACTTCCATTGGGGAACGGAGAAAGGCGGGAAAATAAAGAGTCACTGTTCCATAGCCATTGTTTACTCAGCGTGACTCTCACAAGCTTATGAAATCATTCAGAAAGGAGTGATCAATGTCAAACTTTTCTTTTTCTTTCTTCTTCTTCTTCTTTTTTTTTAATTCAGTGAGAGGAGGGGAGGCAGAGACAAACTCTCACATGTATCTTGACTGGGATCCACTTGAAAAGCCTACTAGGGGGCAATGCTCTGCCCATCTGGGATATTGCTTCATTGCTCAGCAACTGAGCTCTTCTTAGTGCCTGAGGTGGAGACCATTAAGCCATCCTCAGCACCCAGTGCCAACTCACTCCAATCAAGCCATGGCTGCAGGAGGGGAAGAGAGAGAGAGAGAGAGACAGACAGACAGAGAAGTGAGAGGGGAGGGGTGGAGAAGCAGATGGGTGCTTCTCTTCTTTCTCTTCTGTGCCCTGATTGGGAATCAAATCTGGGACATCCACATGCCATGCCAATGCTCTATCATTGAGCCAACAAGCCAAGGTCTAGCAATGTCAGACTTTTTTTTGAGACATAATGGTGTCATTTGAAAAATGAATTACTCCAAGTTGAACCTACATAGAAGTATTATTAGTAAAAATAATGTAATTATAGTAGCCCCTACCTCTTGAGTGTTTACTAGTCCAGATACTGTCTTTAATTTCGTCTTAACTTTATTTTAATAAAAAAACTAAAGTTTAAACCACATCCTGAAGCTGGGAGGGAAAGAAGATGGATATGAAGGCAGTTCTATCTGGCGTAAGAGACCATTTTCTAATGATTAAGTCTGGATATACAAGTTGTATATATGTATCCTTATATTATAATACATTTTAAATCTAAATTTAAAAATGATGAAATATCAAGTGATTAGTGATGGGTTCTGCTTAGTTAGGGTGTAACTCATCTGAGAGGGGACTTTTGGACCTATGCTAATAGCTAAAATTTCTCTATTCTGGGTAAGCAAGGGACAAAAAATAAAGAGTCAAACATTAAAATAAGTCTATATAGGCCTTACTTGAAAATGATCATCCATACATAGAACTGAACATGAAGATTCTGCCCAGTCCTGGGAGGCACTTGCCGGTTGACAACATGCTGATCTCAGAACCCTAGCTACACTCTCACACCAAGCGCCCTGCTCTGGAGAAACGCACAGGGAATGTTCGCCAGGGGTCTGAGACTCCTGCTTTGTTCAAGTTGAAACTCCGTGAGCCAGTATTGGCAGAAGATGAGTGAATCGTTTTGCATACAGATGCTTTTGTAGAATCATTTGTATCTATAACACTCAAGCTTATGGTGATTCAATAGAAAATGGAATTCTGGGGTCTCTAGTTGATATCTGCTCAGAGCCAAGGAGAAATGTCTCCAGGAAAGGCTTAGCTTCCTCCGAGTCACCTGACCCTGAGACCCAAATAGGAGAACTCAACAGGTGGAAGCAGTCTGAGAAGGGCCTGTGACCAAGCTCTGCTGGCCTTCTTTAGTACTTCTTAGCTGGCTGATAGCTGAAGTCAGTTGAATTTCCTTATACACTCAGTTGTTTATATTATTTGCCTGTTAATCCAGGCATATCAACCTGGAACTGTGTCTAAGCCCATGAGGGAAAGCATTGGTGAGGATGCCTTCCTCCCTCCTCCTCCCCGCCCCCGCAATTGTACTGAGGTATAATTGAACAACAAAATTGCAGTATACTTAAAGTGTACAAGGTACACATTGTGAAATGTTTCCCACAATCAAGTTACCACACCTATCTCCTCACATGGTTACTTTTTGGTTGCTGTTTAGGAGGGATGTATTATTTGAAATTTGCTTACTCTCTTAAGCAAATTTCAAGTAATACAATACAGTGTTATCAACTGTAGTCACTAAATTATACATTAGATTCTCAGAACTTATTCACTATAACTGGAAATTTGTGCCCTTGACCATCCTCTCCTCATTTCCACCATCATTCAGCCCTTGGCAACCACCAGTCTACTTTCTGTTTCTGTGAATTCAACTTTTTATTTTTTAATTATTATTTTTTTAGTTCAGTGAAAGGAGGGGAGGCAGAGACAGACTCCTGAATGTGTCCTGACTGGGATTTACCCGGAAAGCCCACTAAGGGCCAGTGCTCTGCCCATCTGGGGTATTGCCCATCGCTCAGCAACCAAGCTCTTCTTAGCACCTGAGGCGGAGGCCATGGAGTTGGCACATGGGGCCAACTCGCTCCAATTAAGCCATGGCTGCAGGAGATAAAGAGAGGGAGAAAGAGAGAGAGAGAGAAGCAAGAGGGAGAGGGGTGGAGAAGCAGATGAGTGTTTCTCTTATGTGCCCTGACTGGGAATCAAGCCTGAGATATCCACACAATGGACCAATGCTTTACCACTGAGCCAACCTGCCAGAGCCTCGACTTTTTAGTTTTTTTACGATTCCACATGTAAACAATACTACAGGGTCTTGGTCTTTGTCTGGCTTATTTTGCTTAGGATAATGTCCACCACTTTCTTCCATATTGTTGCTAATGGCAGAATTTCCTTTTTAAGGCTAAATCATATTCATATATATATTTTGCATTTTTAAAATTCTCTCATCTATCAGTGAAATGAGGAACTGCAGGTATCTCTTCAAGAGAGTGATTTAGTTTTCTTTAAATAAATGTCCAGAAGTGGAATTGTTGGTTCATATGGTAGTTCTATTTTTATTCTTTTTAGGAACCTCCATAGTGCTTTCCATAAGGCAGGGGTTTCTTTTGATTAGCTGCCATGGAGTCACAGAGATCAGACAAAAGCTAACTAAATTTTATTAAGAAAAAAGAAATCTGTAGTCAATCTCAGCTATGTGTGTGTGTGTGTGTGTTTGTGTGTGTATATTTGAGAGACAGAGAGAATTCCATGACATTTTGAAGACATAGATTGATCGCTGGTCTCTGGGGCTACTTAGTTTATTTGGTTGGACATCAGTAGCCTTAATTTAATTCCCTCTGTCAGCATTTAGCTTGACTCTGACATAACCATAGCCCCTAGAGTAGTTTAGGGATTTCCAAAGCAAAATATTGAGACACATTTCTTCTTTGGGTTAAATCCTGGTTTCTGCCTACATGTGCTAGAAATAAAAACAGGCAATCAAATTCAACCCACAGCAAAGTGCCTTTATAGCCTCTAAATATTTGACAGAGCAGGTAGGAAGGAGGTGAAACACGGATTCAGTGTTTGGGACCCAGATGTTGGGTTGTCCGTTGACAGCTTGGTGAGAGCAGGCTCTGAAGCTCAGCTAGAACAAGGCTTTGTTGAATTGATTCCAAGCTTTGGTCTGGGGGAAGCACTTTCCTATCTGGCTCTTTTGTTCACAGACGCCCTGAAGCTTTGTGGAACCCATTAATTTTTATTGTTTTAATTTCTCATGTTTATGTCCAATTTTAAAAAGTCAAATTGGTCCTGAGAAAGGATGCCCATTGATACATGCATCAATATTCCCTCTCTGCCTCTCTCCATATTTTGTCTTCTCCATGGGTGACAGCTTTTATGTATTTTATTTGCTTCTTTAGTATTTACCTTTGTACCTCTAATTTTCTTATATTACTTATTGATATTTTAGTTTTAGAAATGATCAACTGGTGTCTTACCACGGCAAATGAGAATTTAGCTTCATTTTTTTCCTCTGCGTTTCTTATACATGCATTTTCTCTGCCTTCTCATCTACCTACCTGTTAATATAATTGTTCCATTTTAGTCAATTCAGTTGTTGCCATTTACATTTTTGGACATGAAAATAATATTTACACTGAAATAGGGTTTGATATCCTTCATGTGGTCCATAATATGTACATACTTTTAGGAAGAGAGAAATTAGGCTTGCTCTGGCCGGTTGGCTCAGTGGTATAGCTTTGGCCTGGCGTGTGGAAGTCCTGGGTTCAATTCCTGGCCAGGGCGCACAGGAGAAGCACCCATCTGCTTCTCTACCCCTCCTCCTCTCCTTCCTGTCTCTCGCTTCCCCTCCCGCAGCCAAGGCTCCATTGGAGCAAAGTTGGCCCGGGCGCTGAGGATGGCTCTATGGCCTCTGCCTCAGGCACTAAAATGGCTCTGGTTGCAACAGAACAACAGCCCAGATGGTCAGAGCATCGCCCCTAGTGGGCATGCCAGGTGGATCCTGGTTGGGCTCATGTGGGAGTCTGTCTCTCTGCCTCCCCACTTCTCACTTCAGCAAAATACAAATAAATAAATAAATTTTAAAAATTAGGCTTGACTTTTTCCATTATATTCTATTATAATGTTCTTTTCCTCCTCTGAACATCCTTTTTGTTTGTCCTTAAGTTCTTTGTTTTTGTGTTTAGTTGTCTATTTACTCAGCACAGTGCAAACCCAAATTAGGACCTGGGTGTTCCACCCATTTCTACCCCTGATTGAATTTCTCCCAGAGCATTCTCTCTGCCTTATTGGGACTGATTGTCCCTTAGCCCAAGTCACAGCTCTTGTCACTTGCATTGTTCCTTGTCTCCTTTCTCTGTTGGTCTACTTTTACCTGTAGTGGTCTTTATCCCTAAGTAATTCTTTATCCCTAAGTTGATTGCTCCCAGGATGTGTCTCTGACCCGAACTCAGGCTCATAGCATTGACTCCAGGATGAGAAAAGTCTATTTGTTTGTTGGGTGGATATCTAGATCCCCCTGAACTTGGATGATGGGGTCTACTTAATCCTCCACCTTTGAGAATGATATCTCTGCTCACAAATGTGCCCCATGTTCTTTAAATAAAGATGCTATTTTTTTCTTGAGAATAAACCTCTAAAGTTCGGCCAGCTCCCAGCTGTTAGCAATTAAGAACAAGATCAATTCTTCAAATTGAATTTGTGTTGAATCTATTTATTTATTTATTTATTTATTTATAGAAAGAGAGAGAGAGAGAGAAAGATTGATTTGTTGTTCCACTTATTTATGCATTCATTGGTTGATTCTGATATATGCCCTGGTCCGGGATCGAACACCCAACCTTGATACGTTGGGGTTCCACTCTAGCCAACTGAGTTACCCGGCCAGGGCTCACTCTCAGTATCACCACTGTTCAAAGTTCCTAGTCTTTAAGGAATTCAGGGTGATTCAAGTTGGATCATGGTTCTCCCAGTTCTGTATTAATATTTCAGTTGTCTTGTATTCACTAAGGCATTTGCTATTAATCTATTTTCCAGATTCCAATATTTTGTTGTCATTTTCTTCTTTCTTCTCATCATTGTGGGCTCATGTGTTAAAAAGACCTTTTACTGCCATTTCATGGGGTTTGGAAGACAGGAAAAGTAGATTAGTAGATTCAGTTTTCCCTCATTCCCTAGAAGCTCACCATATGCACATGTTTCTCAATCAGTCCAGTTTAAACAAAGCATTTTCATCCTGCCTGCCTTTTCTCTCTTCATACAACAAACTTCAAACCTGAACTGATGCATAACCACAAAGGAAATTCTCTCTGAAGATGCTTGTTGTACTTGAAATATTTATTGTACCAATATAAGATATTAATCATTTCAAACTATGTGTCTTTAATTACCAGGATTATTAAATGACCTCCCAAAATAATCACTTGGGGAGGCATTACAAAATGTCCTGCCAAGGGGCATGCTGGATCTTTTAAAAGGGGTTTTCCTGTATCCCTTGAAGAAAAGAGGTGTCATATGTTATGTATTATATGGTGCTGAAGATGTGGAATGTATTGTTCGGTGAGGGGATAAGTGCTATATCATTGAAAATCCTCAGAGAGGCTGAGTGTGCATCTGTCAGGGATTCCAATGTTTTATATGAGGTTAGAATAGTCAAAGTCTAAGCATTCCTTCCAGTCTCCACGCTTCTATGACTGCATGAATTTTAGTGAGAATTCCCCCCAAATTTGCATACCTGAACATTCGTTCTGTTATGGTATGATGACTTTACACTATGCTTGGAGGAACTAACTAGTCTTAGACTCTATTTTCGTGTGCACTAGTTCTATATCCATTTTATGTATCAATCCATCATTAGTGGTAACATTTCTGATTATTCATCTAGGATGCTCAAGAAAGAGAAGAAGGGATGGGAAGAAAGGAAGGAAGGAAGGAAAGAAGGAAAGGAGGGAGGGAAGGAAGGAAGGAAGAAAGGAAAGAAGGAAGGGAGGGAGGGAAAGAAGGAAGGAAGGAAGAAAGGAAAAGAACAAGAGAGAGAAAGAAAGGGAAGGAAAGATAAAAGGAAAGGAAAGGAAAGAAAAGGAAAAATATGAGTTCAGTATCTTGGAGTCTTTCAGAAAAATAACAGCAGCAACAACAGTGGGGAGCTATCGAGGTGTTGTGTTTTATTATAGCTTTGGCTGCAGGTGAGTCATTCCAGGAGAGAAGGTCATGAGGCTCAGTGTCCACTTCAGAGAGGCCAGTTAGAGTGTTCCTTCTGAGTTCTCCTTCTCCCATCTAAAATATTTTAATCCACATTGAGGTGGAAGAGTAGTCAAATAACAACGTTACAATTGTGCTTAATTTTTAGAGCCTCTTCACCTGGCTCTCAGTTTTATAGACAAAGTCATTGAAGCTCCAAGAGTTTCAATGACTTTGTCCTATAAAGTAGAGCTCAGAAGTTGAGTACAATAGATCATTTGTTCTCATACTATAAGGTTTTCCTACAGTATTGTCTTTTAAAAACTATTTTCCCTGACTTGTTGTGGCGCAGAGGATAAAAGCATCAACCTGGAATGCTGAGGTTGCTGGCTTGAAACCCTGGGCTTGCCCGGTCAAGGCATATATGGGAATTGATGCTTCCTGCTCCTCCCCCCTTCTCTCTCTCTCCACCCTCCCTCTCTAAAATGAATAAATAAAATCTTTAATAAAAAAAGACAATTTTTCTGGTGAAAAAAATTAAAGAATTCTCAAGATAGTTTGATAGCTCTGTGGGACTATGACTTGAAGATGGTTGTAGTGGTGGAAATAAAGTTGAATTTGTGTTTTATTGTGATGAGATTTTGTTTCATAAGCACCAGCTGGCCATTGGTAGTTAACATGGCTTCTTCCTCCTCCTGGAATGTGGGGATGCCTTTATAAATCATGGCCTTTTCTCCTTGGGAAAGTTAGAATTGGGACTCTCAGGCCAACAAGCTGGTGACACCATGCAAATTCTGAGAAAAGATTCTGGAGGAGGAAGGAGAAACCTTTCCCCTTGTCAGAATAAAGGAGCACATTCCTATGACGCATTTTAGGTAATGTCTTCCCCTGTCTTGTGGAGAACAAATCAGTGTGTACCCAGGTATTCACATAGAAGCAGGAGATGAGGTGAGAAGGATTGGAAAATAGATGATTTGGGCTTTTAATGATGACTTGAATGATGATACTTATACAGGAAACTTTGTAGTTAATACAATGTACCATCATCTTATAATTTTCCCACATATTTTAAAGGGTGTGTTATTTAATAGAAAACACCTAGTTTTTGAGAGTTTTAAAGTTTCTTAAGTAGCTTAGGTTTGACAAAACTCTGACTGTTATTTATTAAGAACTGGCTCTTCATAATTTTAAGCAATCATATTTGGTTTCCCCCTAATTTTCCCAAAGACTTGCAAAACTTGCTTGCACGCAAATTATTGCAAAATAAGACTTTGGCTTGAATCAGCCAAAACCAAGGATTCCCCATAATAAACTGTTTTATTGTTCATATGTATCATCTTGTTTTTATGTGACATTTCCCTTTATTTATTAAGTGTTAATTGAGGGGATTTATCACTGTTAAATTGTCCATGACCCAGAGTAAAGGTTAAACATTATGTTACTATTGACTTTTTGTAGAGAATAGAGTTTGGGCAGTTTCGGAAAGGTTCCTTTAAGGCTATTTTGTTTTTTCTTCTGCCTTTGCTATCTTGACATCATCATCTCTCTTCCAGTTCTCAGACTTGGAAATTGGACTCTTCTATCATCTACATCTGGTTGCTTTTTAAATCTTGTTATTATTTTTTTTTCTCTGAAGTAAAGGTGCAGTACTGGTTAGCTCCCTTTTAACTCCTTTGTTTCTGTCTTTGCTCGATTCCTCATTAGTCAAGCCTAGGCCATTTGATGGTAGCCGAGCTACAGCCCGTATTCATGCGTTCCCAGTCCCTCCTTCTCTTCCTATTCTCTTATCAGTGTGATTGTTCATGAGCAAGTGCTGTTGACTGAGGTGGCTAAGACACCACTGGTGCCTATGCCCAGCTCGGCCTCAGTTTAGCTGTATGCACTTGGCAAATTATTTCATTTCTCATGCCTCTGATTCATAATGTGTAAAATGGGGATAATAACAGTGATTTCCTCTAATGTTGTTTGGATAATTGACATGAGTTTATACATGGGAAACACTGTGAACAGTACCCAGAACATCGTAAGTGCTAATTATATTTGTTAGCTATTATTATCTTTCAACATTTGACCACCATGGTTTTTTTGTTTAGCATTTTAAAGTTTGCATTTATTGAGCCTCCACTATGTGATGGGGACTCCATTAAACACACTTAAGTTGTTTTACATGTATAATGTACTTATAAGATAGCTATTATTCTCAAATTGCAGATAAGAAATTGAAACTTCATGAAGTTAAACCACAAGCTCAGAGTCCCAGAGCTAGCAAGAGATGCATCTGGGATTGGAATACAGAGCTCCTTGGTTCCAGAACCTATGCTCTTACCCAGCAGGCTCTTCTACCTCCACATGGGGACTCCGGCCAATGACTTAGCCTTGCCATTTATGAAACAGGTTAGTAGTTAGTATTGTCTTCAATATAAAATTATGTGGGAATTAAACAATGATGTAAAATGTTTATTCAAAACTTGTCAAATAATGGTTCCTCAGTAAGTATTATTGCTTTTATTGTACAGTATTATTATTACCTCGCTGTAATAGAAAGAAATCACCTATAGATAACTTAGTAGTAGTAATCTGTCTCTAATAGAGAGACGTATCTATCTTAAAAGATTACTAAATAATCTTAGAAGTAATTAATTTTTATAAATAATAATAGAAGTGATTTATTAAATATTATATTAATTAGTCTCCCTCTTCAAATGTTTCTTAGTCATATCAATTTATTCTTCCAGCTTTACTTGAGAATTATTTCAACGAATTACTTACCCCACTGAAAAAATTCCTTTGCTAGTTTGTTCAGAATTGTGTTAAGATCACAAACTAAGTTAAGAAGAGATGACATCTTTATAGCAATATTTTTATCAACAAACATGGAATGTCTTTCCATTTCTTTTGTTTTTTTATGTCCTTAATAACATTTTAGAGACATTCTTATTATAGGCTCCCCGCTTTTATTAATATATTTGTAAGTATTTTAAGTTTTAATTCATATTGTGTTATCTTTGTTTTTTTTTTTTTTTTTTTTTTTTAGATTCTATTATCCTTATTATTTTCATGTATATTACTTTAATAGTCTACCATTTCACCAGTCCTGGAACTGTACCGGTAAGGAATAAAATAATTCAAAGATTTCTCTGTGCTTGTACAGAATGCTCCATGTTGACATGTAACATTACATTAGTTTGAGAAATACAACATGATTCTCTATTTGCCCCATTTGTTTTCAATACCACGTGTTGTAGTACACTTATTAACTGGGTCCCAGGTCGTCATCTCCATTTGACTGATGAGTATGTGTATGTTTGAATAGAACATTAAAAGGCAAATTTTCACGAACTTGGGCTTCTGTTATAACAAATCCAGGATACTAGATTTCTTTGAACAGAATATCTAGGAAGGCTTTGAAGTTAGTCAGAAGAAGCTGATGGACTGTAATGGAGAAAAAAATATATTGAGATAAGGCAGAGAACGAGAGAGGAAGTGAGAGGCAGTAATAGAGCATCTGATTATGAATAGTTAAGGAGACATAGGCTAGAAGTAGCAATATTTTTATACGGTTAAATTCATACCTGAGGACAGAAATGGAAAATAAGGTTCTTGTGTCCACCCAGAGCAACTGATAGAGAGTATCTTGGGCATTGTGTTGTGGATGATTCTGAGGCTAAGTCTGGGCTCCATGGAAAAGATCACTATAATGACAGACATGGTCTCTGGAGGGATGAGTGCTGGACTACGTGGCATGTATCACCCTTAATAATCTCTAGGAATTGATTGATAGCTTTCAGTTCCCGGTGTGGGGGTAGGGGAGTGAAATTCTGGGTGTCCAGAGGAAGACAAAGGTGGTTCGTAAAGAGGAAAGGTAAGCTAATCACATTGACATAGAAAATTGGTCTCTAATGATTAGTGATGTTGAACATTTTTTTCATCTGTCTATTGACCATCTCTATGTCCTCTTTGGAGAAGTGTCTATTCATTTCTTGTGCCCATTTTTGATTGGGTTATTTGTATTCCTGGTGTTGAGTTTTACAAGTTCTTTATAAATTTTGGTTATTAACCCCTTGCCAGATGTATTGTCAAATATGTTTTCCCATTGTGTGGTTTGTCTTTTTATTCTGTTCATATTATCTTTAGCTGCGCAAAAGCTTTTTAGTTTGATATAGTCCGATTTGTTTATTCTGTCTTTTATTTCACTTGCCTGTAGAGATAAATCAGCAAATATATTGCTGCAATAGATATTGGAGAGCTTACTGCCTATGTTTTCTTCTAAAATGCTATGGTTTTACGACTTACATTTAAGTCTTTTATCCATTTTGAGTTTATTTTTGTGCCTGGTGTAAGTTGGTGGTCAAGTTTCACTTTTTTGCAAGTAGCTGTCCAGTTTTCCCAACATCATTTGTTAAAGAGACTGTCTTTACACCATTGTATGCTCTTACTTCCTTTGTCAACTATCAGTTGTCCATAAAGATGTGGGTTTATTTCTGGGTTCTTGGTTCTGTTGCATTGATCTATAATGCCTGTTCTTATGCCAGTACCAGGCTGTTTTGAATACAATGGCCTTGTATTATAACTTGATATCAGGGAGTGTGTTACCTCCCACTTTATTCTTCCTTTTCAAGATTGCTGAGGCTACTCATGTTCTTTTTTGGCTCCATATAAATTTTTGGAATATGTGTTTATATTTTTGAAGTATGTCATTGGTATTTTAATTGGTATTACATTGAATTTATAAATTGCTTTGGGTAATATAGACATTTTAATGATGTTTATTCTTCCTAACCATGACCACGGTATACGCTTCCACTTGTTTGTATCTTCCTTGATTTCTTTTATCAACGTTTTATAATTTTCTGAGTACAAGTCTTTAACCTTCTTGGTTAAATTTACTCCTAGGTACTTTATTTTTTTGTTGTTGCAATAGTGAAGGGGATTGTCTCCTTAATTTCTCTTTCTGACATTTCATTATTTGTGTATAAAAATGCCTCTGATTTCTGTGTATTAATTTTATATCCTGCCACCTTGCTGAATTCATTTATCAGATCCAGTAGTTTTTTTTGCCTGAGACTTTAGGGTTTTCTAGGTACAGTATCATATCATCTGCAAATAATGATACTTTTACTTCTTCTTTTCCGATTTGGATGCCTTTTATTTCTTCTTCTTGTCTAATTGCTGTGGCTAGGACTTCCAGAACTATGTTGAATAAGAGTGGTAAAAGGAGGCACCCCTGCCTTGTTCCTGATTTTAGGGGAATTGCTTTTAGTTTTTGTCCATTAATTATGATATTGTCTGTGGTTTGTCATCAATAATCATTAGAGAAATGCAAATTAAACCACAATGAGATACTACCTCACACCAGTCAGAATGGCGCTCATTAACAAAACAACACACAATAGGTGCTGGCGAGGATGTGGAGAAAGGGGAACCCTCCTGCACTGCTGGTGAGAATGCAGACTGGTGCAGCCACTGTGGAAAACAGTATGGAGATTCCTCAAAAAATTAAAAATGGAACTGCCCTTTGACCCAGCCATCCCACTTATAGGAATATATTCCAAGGACACCATATCACCAACTGATAAAAAGAAATGCACCCCCATGTTTATAGCAGCATTGTTCACAATAGCAAAGATCTAGAAACACCCCAAGTGTCCATCAGTGGACTAGTGGATTAAAAAGCTTGGTACATATACACAATGGAATACTATGGGGCCATGAAAAAGAAGGAAATATTACATTTTGCAACAATATGGATGGACCTGGAAACTATTATGTTGAGTGAAATAAGCCAGGCAGAGAAAGAAAAATATCATATGACCTTACCTCATTTGAGGAATTCAGGGAACAATGTGAACTGAGGAATGAAATTAAACCTGAAGGGAAGGGGGTAAGGGAGATGTTGAGGGGAATATGGGGGTGGGGGGATGCTTTTGGGGAGACACTAGAATCTATGTAAACACAATAAATAAATTAATTAATTTTAAAAAAAGAAAACTGGTCTTTGTGTTACCATTTTGCCTTAACTGGCAAATATGTGGTGTTTGTTGATAGTATGTTCAATATTGCCATTTGGCCCATCTTCTTCTCTCATGGCTCATATTCTGCATTTGTAAGGGTGCATTCTCCTCCGCGGTGCCTCTCAGGCCAGTCTTGTAGCAGGGCACTGCCTAACACGTTCTGCCTGTGATAAGGGGTGGAAGTCTTAGGGACGTGGGTTTTTCTTTATATTCAGTTGTTTTTTAGGGCTGGTCCTAGTTTTAGATCTTGAGATATTTCTCTTTCACATTATATGGACATAAACTTGGTGACATTGTTCCTTTGTTACATTCTGAAAAATGGATTTCTATTTTCTGTTTCAAGTTCATATTTGCTGCCTGAGAGGGAAATTGTATATCTATAAGACCATCCAGAAATTCGTTCAATAGCTCAAGGTCTGTGTGTTTGAGAAGAGTGTGCAATAATAAGACTGTTTTCAAATTGATATTTTTATAAGAAACTGTTTCACACATAAGTTTTCAAAGTGATTGCCATATGAATTTCTTAACATTACCTTTGAGATTCTTGTTTGTTTTGTCCTTTTAAAATATAATTTGTTCATGATAAACTTAGTATAGGAAAAATATCCCAGGGTATATTGAGATGGAAAATTACAGATTTTCTTTCTTCTTTTAAAAACTATAGTTGGAAAGATTACTTTGAAGAGAATAAGTATTTTTCAGCTTTCTTTCTTTGCCAGTCTCTGTGATTATATAATTCAAGAGAAAAGTACCAAATAGGTTCCTAATATTTTTTCTAATCAATGAATAAAGGATGAATTGGGTTTTTCACTAGGATTAGTCATATAAATATTGGAGTGGTTTTCTATTATTTCCATCATAACTGTGGTTATTTTTTCTTTCTTGATTTCCGTGATGGAGAAGGTGAACCAGCAATCGTAGTGAAAAAATGTGGCTGAAACATTGCCAAGATCTGAAGATATCTTCATGATCCTACATTTACTGGGGTTAATCTTAAATGATAAATTTAGCCCTGGCCAGTGGCTCAGTGGCTAGAGCGTCAGCCTGGAGTATGGACATCCAAGGTTCAATTCCTAGTTAGAGCACACATGAAAAGCAACCATCTGCTTCTCCCCCCTCCAAATCCCCTTTCTCTCCCTCTTTCATTCCATTGCCAGTGGCTTAATTGGTTTGAGCATGGCCCCAGGAGCTGAGGATAGCTCCATTGAAGCATATCAGCCTCAGGAACTAAAAATAGCTCAGTACTTGAGTGTTGGACCAAGATGGGTTGCCAGGTAGATCTCAGTTGGGGCACATGTGGGAATCTGCCTCACTATCTCCCCTCCTCTCACATAAAAAAAGAGATAAATTTAAGGGGACACACTTAACTCAGAGTCTAGCAGGGGTCTCCAAACTTTTTACACAGGGGCCAGTTCACTGTCCCTCAGACCATTGGAGGGCTGCCAAATACAGTGGTCCTCTCACTGACCACCAATGAAAGAGGTACCCCTTCCAGAAGTGCAGTGGGGGCTGGATAAATGGCCTCAGGGGGCCGCATTGCAGCCCACGGGCCGTAGTTTGGGGACGCCTGGTAAGGCATGGTGGAAAACCTGCAGAAGAGACACTCTTTGCACTAAAAGGCTTAGAGAGATTTAGGGAAGGTTGATAATGACTACTTGTCCTGTCACTAGTCAAATAAACATTTTAAGGTTCAGTTTGCCTGTCACAAGTGTTAGCTTTAACATGTGGTTTAAAAATTAAATATTTATGCTTTATATCCTAAAGTACACATTTGACATAGATTATATTTCAATGAAACTTTTTAGAAGATAATTTAGGAAAATATTTGGGATCTACAGCTAGGTGAAGAGTTTTTAGACATAAACATCTAAATTTTGATCCATAAATTAAAAAAATCAATAAATTGACTTTATCAAAGCTATTAATTTTTTTATTGCTCTAAGAAAGACCCTATTAAGAGGATGCAAAGACAGTCAACAAACCTAAAGAAAATATTTGCAAACCACAGATCTGATAAAAAACATCTCTAGAATGTATAAACTACTCTCAAAACAACATTAAAAAAAAAAACCTAATTGGAAAACTGGCAAAATATAGGGAGAGACAGTTTATGGAAGTAGATATACAGTTGGCAGATAAGCACATGACAAAATATTCACCGTCACTAGCCATTAATGAAATGGGAATCAACACCATGATGATGCAGTATCACTAAGCACTAGTTAGAATTGCTTAAATAAGAATCAGTGACAACACCAAGTTCTGCCTAGAATTCAGAGAAATGGCATCTCTCTTACGTTGCTGGTGGGAGTGTAAAGTGTTAGAAGCATCCCAGAAAGTGATATGGCCATTTCTTTAAAATATTTTTAAAAAGAAGGAAAACTCTTATCATAGGACTCAGCAATGGAAATACTGGGTATTTCTCTAAGAAAACCAAAAACCCGTGTCCCCCAAACTAATGCACATAGCGATCACACAGGGCATCTCTTGCCTCCCTGGACTCCCAGTCCCGACTTGATGATAAGGAAGTTACGCAAAGGTGGGCAATTATTTGATTCTAACCTAAATGTGCTTCAAATATGTCCTGCTTTTCTTCCCACCACTCTGGAGTTCTAATTGCATTTAGCAGGGTTCTCTTCAGGTGGGGCTGCATTATTGGAAATCAGGAATGTCAGGAGTCCGTCTGCATTATAAGGAAGGTTACATTAGAAACAATATTGTGTTCCTCACATTCTCACACAAAACGGTGAGGAGGAAAGTAGTGCCTTTGTTCTTCTACACCTTTTTCAAATAGCTCTTTCCTTTCTGCTCTTGTCTCCCTGCCCCAAACCCGTGTCCCCTTCCCCTGCCGAGGTCAGCGGAAGGAGCTGGAGGTTTTCAGACATATTTGCATGTTAGCAGGGGTATCCTAAAGAATGAAAGATTTAAGCTCAAGTAAATTTATTTCTAATGATGAGATGTACAGTTGTGGAGGAGGTTTGGACAAGGAGAATGAGTCAACCCTATTAATGAAGTGTGTGTATAGACAATCCATTCATCCCAGGGATACTCTCCCTCTTACTTCCATTCCAGCGATCCAGGGTGACCTGTCTGGCAAGAAATGACTGATCCGGAGTGAGAATAGCCTAGTCTCCTTGGGCCAGAATTCAGCTTAAGTGAAATTAAATTCTCTGGGCCTCAAAAGAATGGATACAATATAAAAGTAGGATGTAGAACAAGTCCATTTCAACACAGAGTCAGATCGGTTTAGGATCAGCACACTGTTGTAGTTGAACACTCTGAGCCAGGTGAGCTTTGCGGAGTGTGTGTCTGTGAGCAGGTTCAGGGTCTTGGCAGGTGTCCTTCCACTTGGCAGAGTCTTCACCACACACAGAGGGGGGAAAGCAGAGCAGACCAGCATGGGCAGCATGGTTACCTGTGGTGGGAGGTGTGGGCAACAGGAGTCCAATACTCGTTTTACTTCAAAGAGACATTGACATAGTAGGTGTGCTCAGCCTTTGCTTTGTGCTTTGATGGTCACTAATTAAAGCTTTTCTTCTCCAGACTCAGTAAGAGTACTCAGCATTTTGTTGCCAAGTTTTCTGAGACTTCTGGTTATTCAGCCTTCACTAGCAATCTGCTGTAGACCTGAGAATTTGCTCCGTCGCAAACGGACTGTGACATTAACAGTCAGCATACCTGAGTGAAGAATGGGCCGTGTCTATTCTTACTGGCAAGATTTGAGAAATTTTCCTGTAAATTGTATTTCCTTTGGGCTAGTTTCTTTAACTCTGAATGGCCATATTTCCAAATGTTGCCAAATCTGCTAGTCATGTCTTTCAACCTGTGTAACTAAAAGTGCCAGCACTTTTCTTTTCTTTCTTTTTTTACAGAGACAGAGAGAGAGTCAGAGAGAGGGATAGATAAGGACAGACAGACAGGAATGGAGAGAGATGAGAAGCATCAATCATTAGTTTTTCATTGCAACATCTTAGTTGTTCATTGATTGCTTTCTCATATGTGTCTTGACCGCGGGCCTTCAGCAGACCAAGTAACCCCTTGCTCGAGGTAGCGACCTTAGGCTCAAGCTGGTGAGCTTTGCTCAAACCAGATGAGCCTGCGCTCAAGTTGGCAACCTCGGGGTCTCGAACCTGGGTCCTCGGCATCCCAGTCCAACGCTCTATCCACTGCACCACCGCCTGGTCAGGCCAGCACTTTTCTTGTTGAAGTAATGATGGCTTTTTGTTTTTCACTTTTCAAAAAATATAATAACCACCATCTTCTTCAAGAACAATACCAGAAACAATTGCATAATTAAATCAAGAAGAAAAATGCAAGCAGAGAACAGGCAGATAAATATCAACATGATATTATGATGATTACAATGGTTTATGTTTTTATTGTCTCAGATTCTATTCTTAATTTGGCTTGCAATACTTCTATTAATCCAGCATGAGTTTATCTGTCTGGCATTTTCTCCTCCTATTTTATAACACATGTTATTTTATCTGAAACTAATTTATTTAATTTTTTCAATTTCTTCTTTTCCTTACTTTTCCATATGCTCTGCCCCTCATACATTTGTAATTTCCTCCCCATTTTTGACCAGGTCTAGGAATCCTTCCCATTTCTAAGTGCTCAGCAACAATACTCCTTCTTGGGTTCCACCATCAGACATATCCTCTTTCTCCTTTGAACTCCTCTGTTCCTACTACATGCATTAAAGTGGGTTCATTTTGTTACTGATCATTGTAAGACGGTTTCTTAAATAAGAATGAAAGCAGCCCTGGCCAGTTGGCTCAGTGGTAGAGCGTCAGCCTGGCGTGCAGGAGTCCCGGGTTCGATTCCCGGCCAGGGCACACAGGAGAAGCACCCATCTGCTTCTCCACTCCTCCCCCTCTCCTTCCTCTCTGTCTCTCTCTTCCCCTTCCACAGCCGCAGGAGGGGAAGTTGGCCTGGGCGCTGAGGATGGCTCTGTGGCCTCTGCCTCAGGTGCTAGAATGGCTCTGGTTGCAACAGAGCAATGCCCCAGATGGGCAGAGCATCGCCCCCTGGTGGGCATGCCAGGTGGATCCCGGTCGGGCGCATGCGGGAGTCTGACTGTCTCCTCATTTCCAACTTCAGAAAATACAAAAAAAAAAAGAATGAAAGCAAGAAGAGTAAGTGAAATACTCTAGGGAGAGTGTATAGTGAAGTAAAGAAGACTGAAAGTGGAGTTCTAGAACACATTTAGAATGAGCTCACCTCCCTTCCTTCCACCACGAGTTTTTTCTCTGCTTAGTGTATGAACAAAAATACTCACTTCTATCTTAAAGGAGCACTTATGTTCATTGTTGTGCATTAACCTTATCGGTGCTCCCAAAGCAAGGACTTTCCACAGGTGAGTCCCAACCTGGTGACTGATAGGATGCTGTTGTTTCTGGAAAATGAAGTCTTTTTTTCTAAATGTCCTTTTCTTTAAGATACAAATACAGATTACGTGGGGACACATGAATGCATTGACTGCGTCCACCCACACTACTGGCCATTCTGATTAATGAAATAAGAGAACGTAGCATTGGTTTTTATGCAAACAGCTTTATATATTTCTTCCTTTATTTTTTCTTCTTCTCAATTTTTTTCTTTTTCTTTTTTTTCCTCATAAACTGGTTAAGGAGGAAGTACTTTATATTTAAGAATTTCTCAGTTAAGGTCATTACAATCTCAACTCAGGAGAGTCCTGATTTTGTGCTGTCCAGTACTATGATGAAGACTAATTGTGATACATTGCATTATATTATCAGGACAATGACTGCAGTAAGACAGGAGAGGAAAATTTAAATTACTATGAGGATAAAATGTTTATTTCAGTTTTATAAACAGCAGAGATAGGAAAAATATTACCCCTTCAAAACAAAAACTATTCTTTATTATAATAAAGTCTTATTAAAAATAATTTAATAATAACTATTATTCTTACCAAGATTAACAGCTTGTCTATCATGATGTATTACAAAAATTTAAATTCTGAATACAGTTTCAAACTAGTTTTATTAATGTGTCATAAATATACAATATATAGTATATCAGGACTATTTTATATAATAAATTTTAATAAATATAGAAGCAAATGAATATTTGTCATAGCTGTATATTTCATTAAATGAACTATAAACCATATAATAATTAATATGATTAGTGCTCTCTTAGTGTTCGCTAGTATTTCTTCTATCTCTACTTTTTCTATATTTTAAAGAAGGCTATAATGAATACGTCTTGTTCTTTTTGTTTAACTTGTTTAACATTTTACTTAAGATAATTTCTAGAAATTTACTTGATGTGTCCTAGTATATACACATTTAAATTTTGTTATATATTTTTACCAAATTGCCCTTGAGAAAAGCTATACTAAATAACTTCTATGAACAGGATTTGAGAATATCTTTCCTCCCCACACATGCTGCTTAGTGTATTATCAGTTTTTAAACTTTTGCTGAATAATATTTTTTTAATTTCTTATTTTACTATTTTATCATTTCTCTGATTATGAAAGAACTTGAATATTTTTTTGTTTTTTAACAATTTTTATTCCTATATATTATTAAATATTGAGCTATATATCTATATATAAAATATAATTTGTTTCTATGTATCCTGTATATTGTATATATTGGTTCTCTATATATTCTGGTTATTTATTTCTTGGCTACATTTAAGATTTTTAAAAATTTTTACTTAAAAATTTTATAATATAAAGGCTGCCAAACTATTTTCTTCTGCTTTTTTGTATCAACATATTAATTTAATTTATAATTATATGAAACTTTTTTATAAACCAATACATAAATAATTACCATTTATTAACATTAATAATGATATTAATGAAAATAACACATTATATTTACATTGTGTT
This sequence comes from Saccopteryx leptura, assembly GCF_036850995.1. NCBI lineage: Eukaryota > Metazoa > Chordata > Mammalia > Chiroptera > Emballonuridae > Saccopteryx > Saccopteryx leptura. The sequence goes on from NC_089505.1 coordinate 356,575,831, forward strand.
TTCTAGTTTAGGAAATACCAGTTCCAGATAAAGAATTTAAAATTTTTTTCAAGTTTAGGTAACTAGTTGAATGGCAACCCTGAAACTCAAACTTAGTTAAGAAATTTAAAATAGACCTCATGATATCAAAAGCCAGAAATTGACTTACTTGTCGACAATGATATTCCACCTACCTTTGGACTTTACAGTGTGTCTGGAAAGATGCTTTCTGTTTATACTGATAAAAGGCACACATGTAAAAAATTAGAGGCCATAAATATTTACTAACACTTAAAAATTCTCAGATTGGTTATTTTAGATAGATAGTGGCTCATTGTTCATGGTCTCCAAAGAGGTTTCCATCTCTGAGACCAATGACATTTCACTTTGGCACTGAGACTACAGATCCACTGCTGGTATGACAATCCTGGTAAGGCCACCAACAGCTGAATATTGGCTGAGGCAGTGACAGTAGTGACTCAAAGCATCCCTGCACAAGGGAGTTCAGCTTCTTCATGGCCCTCACTATGCAGGGAGAGTAGGAACCTTCTTAGACTTACAAGGGCATTTCCTATACGAAGCAGTCAGAGTCACAGAAACAGGCAGGAGAGTGATGGTCGCCATTGGCTGGGAAGAGGGAGATGGGGAGTTGTTAAATAGGTACAGAGTTTTAGTTTTGCAAGATGAAAGAGATCTGGAGATTGGGTGGCCAACAATGTGAAAATACTTAACAATACCAAACTGTATACTTAGAAATGGCTAAGGAAGTAAATTGTATGTTATGTGATCTTATTACCACAACTTAAAAAAACTCACAAACTTAAAGGCTTGCAAAACCTGTACCCCTCCATATCTCTGAAGAGTCCTTTTTTTTACACTTGATTCATTAATTTAGATATCTATCTATCTATCTATCTATCTATCTATCTATCTATCTATATCTATTTATGTACACACACATGTATGCATACTTTTAAGAGTAGACCACCATGATATGATGTGTTAGAAGTTTGACCTAAAAAGTCAAATACATTTTCATTTCTCCTCACATATTCTATGCTCATGATCATCTGGGCACATAAGGTTGGGAATATAAAAGTCATTGAAAAGAGTGTCATTTCAAACCGCATAACTAAAATGAGCTCTGATATAAACTGATCACCATTTATGTAGATGGCGTGCATACAATAAGCCTTTATTAATTTCAAATACTAGGCACTAGAATATTAAGGGTTTCAATAAAAAGAGAATGAATGATTCTGGTCATCTGTGGAGTAATAATTTGTTGCATCAAATTAGACTTACCTTGCATCAAAATAACATTTGATGAGTGAGATTGAAGACTGTGTGTCTGTGTTTATATGTGTGAAAGGCTCATGATACGAGCAGTTTTTCTGTCTGACTGGGGGCCAGAGAAATGGGGCTGATCACAGCAGGGGCTGTGAACTTTGTTCAATGTGCAGGCGTTGTGCTGTAAGGCCAGCCCATCAGATTGGGTTGTCCTCTGTGGTGCCTGGTGTGTGCTGCTTCGTGGCAGTCTGAAAATGAAGATCAGCTCCTAGACAACTAATAGAAATATAAAATCCTGCCGGAAAGTTGACTCTGCAGGCAGGGTATTTAATAAGTTAAAAGCGACATGTGAGAATCAAAGTAATATTGCCTTCAAGGGTTTGAGAAGAACACAGAATGTTTATAGAAGGTGGGAATTGTCCACAGTGACACAAATCTTTTATCCCGTCATTGGGAGAATGTGGGAAAATGCTGGAACTGTCATGGATTGATTTTATTTATATACTTATTCTGAGAATGGCTGATAAGGAGTAATATGAAATTAAATGTATTCCGTGGAACAGAAACATAAGAAAAGTGTGTGTATTTTTGAATGATGAGGTCAAATAAGGAAGGGTTGATCAGAAAGTATGATTTTACCACCTGTACACTAAAAATAGTGTTTTTCTATGACATGGAGGCAAGACTTACAATTCCAAGAAAAGCCTTCAATAGTTCCAAGAACCTCAATGTGTCAAAGTGTAGAAAAATTAATAGTCATGATTGCTTTTAAATAATTCATAAAATAACCTTTATATTATACATGGCACTTAATATGAACATTCTGTTTTTGATCTTAAAAGGAGTCTGTGGGTTAAATTTGATGTGAATATTGGCAGTTGCCACAGGCAGTGTTCAGTGTGATGATGTAGTCATTCTGGGGCAGGAAGCAGAAATTATCAAATTATTTTGAAACTGTCAATTTGATATAGTCAGAACCTAGGCCATCAGCAAATGCTCTTACAATATAGAATACCATTTTTTGTTTACTACTTTATGGAATTGTGACTGAACAAAAATGGGAGAACTATATGGTGGGATAAAACATCTTTACTTTAAGAGCAAAAATTTCTCAGTTTTTTCAATATTTAATTTGTATACTTATTCATTTTTCTAATAAACCTATATTGTCTATAAATGTGGTAGACATTCCAAGTATGGCCTTGTTGTAGTAATATGATTCTAGATGAGGCATTTGAATTCTGAGAGTTTTTCTTCTTCTCCAAAATAGAAAAAAATTTACTCTTAATAGAGTAAATACCTAAAAGAGTATATTTATGTGTGTGTGTGTATATATATATACCTATAGAACAATACGTTTAGATACTGTTTAGAATAAGAACTTATAAAATGCTGTATTTTGTAATACCCACTAGTAGCATAACTATCGTCAAAGAAATGAAAACACCATTTCTCCCAGGCTGTTTCACTAAAAGACATTTATTAAGATAATATTCAATCCTACATCTTTGTATTGTTTGGGTTGATTTTGTACTTGAAACCAATCAAATTTTCCATTGGTGTCCGTCCAGATAAAACATCATCTTCTGAACCAGATTTTGACTGCCTTGACCATGCTTTATTTTATGGCTGTTCCTCTCTTTGCCTTTCATTGGTTGCCTTTCCGCCATGAGGGTGGTCTGATTCAAGGTTAGAACACTTTGACTAAAACAGTATTACTGAGACTAGGATTATGGTAACTGTTGTTGAATGAATACCCTATATACTGCTCGTAAAAATTAGGAGATATTTCAAAATGAATATGAAGCGATAAAATATCTCCTACTTTTTATGAGCAGTATAGTTGCAGGACCATTTATACTTGATTTTGGTTGAAGCAGTTTCCTTCTGAAACCTGGGAGATTAGATCAGGTATGAGTGAATATCCCATTTTATAGATGACGGATCGAGGCTCAGAACGTCACAAACCAGTAAGGGGCGATTTCAGGAGAGGAGTGCAACTCTTACATTTTCAGTGTTTATCCCTCTGCTTAATGGTTCTCTCATTATGCGAATGCGTTAGCATCTCCGAGTGCAAAAGTGTATAAATAGTTTAAAAATATGAAGACCCTTGATGTAAACTGCAACTTATTTGCTTTTTTTACCTTATTTAATTTATTTGGAAATGTCCCCAAGGAGAGAACAGAGTTTTATGTTTGTTAAAGAAGTATAGATTGAGTCATTTGTATATCACCTTAGTATTTTTTACCATGTAAATTTCATGTCTGTGTTATAATTTACTTATATTTTTCTTTCAGTGTGATTCTCTATTTTGACTAAATATGATTTTTTTTTTAAAAAAAACTTGATATCCTTGTTTGAAATAAAAATCTGAGATGACTTGCATAAAAGTAAGGTAGCCAATAAATGAAGGGATGACTACTAAAATGAAATGTAATATTTGCAAAGACCTCATACAATTGTTACTTGTTCACTTTACCTAAAACGATCCATCCTTTGTGAAACTTTGGGTTTAAAAACATAAGAAATATAGTATTGTTATACACTGCCTCTCCTAATAACTTTCAATATTTTAATACTTCATTAAAACTGTCAAACTTACAGAACCCACACTTTTGTGTATCGTGGTATCTACTGTCTATACTTTAGAAATCTAATTTTTTCTTATTTTTAGTATTACGTCCCTCCACATACCACCAAATTTTAACTGGACTCAGGGCTGGCTAACCCCACACTACATTTCTTAGCATTCATTGCGATTAGATGTGGCCATATAACCAAGTGCTGTCCAGGATGATGTGAGCGGAAGTGATATACATCAGTGGTCCCTAACCTTTTTTGGGCCACGGACTGATTTAATGTCAGAAAATATTTTCACGGACCGGCCTTTAGGGTGGGATGGATAAATGTATCATGTGACTGAGACAAGCATCAAGAGTGAGTCTTAGACGGATCTAACAGAGGGAATCTGGTCCTTTTTTAAAAAGAAAACATCGTTCAGACTTAAATATAAATAAAATGGAAATAATGTAAGTTATTTATTCTTTCTCTGTGAACCAGTACCAAATGGCCCACGGACCGGTACCGGTACCGGTCCGCGGCCTGGGGGTTGGGGACCACTGATCTACATAACCTTTAACCTTATCAGCTCATAAGGAAACTTTTGTGTTTTGCTTTTCCTTCCTCTTCCCTACAAGCAAGAATTAGAGCACAGTGGGGGGTAAAGGATCTACAAGTATACAAAGACAATACTCCAGAGAAGCAGAAAGGACTTGGGCCCGGTCTGACCTTGTGAGGAAGACTGCTTACGCTCTGGACCAGCTACCAGAAAAGTTTATGTGACAAAGAATTCAATAGTTGCTTTTATTTAACTTTGATCAAAGAACTAAACTAAGGCTCTAATTAAGAATTTAGTATTCTCATATTTTTAGTAGAGGGATATTGTTGAATGATTCAAGCTTTCGACAGAGGTAAGCAGCAAAATAGCTAACTCAGCCTGAGGGGCAAAAGAGCATTTAAGGTAAGATTGGAGGAGGAGGCAACAGCTGCGATAAATGTAAACAGATGAGTGGAAATTAACTACGTTAATTTGTGTTATATGTGCCCAGATGATCATGAGCATAGAATATGTGAGGAGAAATGAAAATGTATTTGACTTTTTAGGTCAAACTTCTAACACATCATATCATGGTGGTCTACTCTTAAAAGTATGCATACATGTGTGTGTACATAAATAGATATAGATAGATAGATAGATAGATAGATAGATATCTAAATTAATGAATCAAGTATAAAAAAAAGGACTCTTCAGAGATATGGAGGGGTACAGGTTTTGCAAGCCTTTAAGTTTGTGAGTTTTTTTAAGTTGTGGTAATAAGATCACATAACATACAATTTACTTCCTTAGCCATTTCTAAGTATACAGTTTGGTATTGTTAAGTATTTTCACATATACTTAACGTATATGTGAAAATATAACACATCTACATCACCATTTATGTAGATGGCGTGCATACAATAAGCCTTTATTAATTTCAAATACTAGGCACTAGAATATTAAGGGTTTCAATAAAAAGAGAATGAATGATTCTGGTCATCTGTGGAGTAATAATTTGTTGCATCAAATTAGACTTACTTTGCATTACAATAACATTTGATGAGATTGAAGACTGTGTGTCTGTGCTTATATGTGTGAAAGGCTCATGATACGAGCAGTTTTTCTGTCTGACTGGGGGCCAGAGAAATGGGGCTGATCACAGCAGGGGCTGTGAACTTTGTTCAATGTGCAGGCGTTGTGCTGTAAGGCCAGCCCATCAGATTGGGTTGTCCTCTGTGGTGCCTGGTGTGTGCTGCTTCGTGGCAGTCTGAAAATGAAGATCAGCTCCTAGACAACTACGCGTAGGGGGTAGATATAACATTGAACGCGTAGGAGGTAGGTAGAACATTGAAGTGAACAGAAATATATATACCAAGATCACAATATCTTACTCTTCTAAAGAGATACCTTATCTAAATGAAGACTTAATGTTAGACTCTGACTTTTTATCTGATAGGTCACAGAAAAATAATATCAAGAATGCTTCCACTTTAAGGTTATCTTTTATATATATTAGCTTTTAAATAAAGATATGATAACTTTCTTCCCAGGAAAAATTTTTTAACATCTTTTGTTATTCAAGCTCTGAAAACCTTTTGTCTTGGGAGCCAAGGGGCTCGGAGCCAGATTTAATTCTCCGCCGTGATAGCTATAACCTACGTATCTGTTCCATTTATTTCCCCTTCGGGTCTATGGTGTTTTCTGTTTTGACTGTTAAGTAATCTGATTATGTGCTTGTCTTTCATGATAAGCCAACAGAAAACCTTTTTGAAGTAGGTAGAGGAAAAACTGTATATAAATACGCACATAAGTACTGTGCAGCCCAGATGGGAAGCAGGCATCATTTGGTGCTTTTGGAACTGCAAAAGTCAAGTACACATTAGATTGTAACGCATTCTGTGGTTCACATTCATGCAGCTGTTGAACCATGCAAAAGCCCCCTTGGCATTGTTCTTTCCAGTTTAGGTGACAGTTTTGTTATTTTGCTCATTTTAACCTTCTTTTCCTCTTTCATTCACTGAATGTCTATCCAGCACAAAGTAGCCAGTGTTTCCCCCCTCTGGCCATTGCCTGCCATGTTTCTAAGGAGGTCCGCTAGTTGCTGTCCATTTCCACCCTCCCTGCACTCTTTCCTCTGTATGGTTCCTCTGGGAGCCATCATGTCAGCATTATCAGACTCCCTGGCTACAAATCATGGCTGCAGGGGCAACTACCTTTCTATGAATAGTTAAAAAAAAAAAAAAAGTTACTCGTTTTGTCTAACTGCTCCCTAGAGGAAATGAAATGTAGCTATTGTTTGTCATGGTCTGGTAGGAAAAGGTTGTCAGTGAAATGAGTGAAAGAGCCGCCCAGGATGGGCAGGAGCGGAAGGTGGTACTGCCGATGGAGCAGATGGCCAGAGCAGTCTTGCTGGTCTCCAAAGTCAGGGCCGCACGGCAAGGAAACTCACAGCTGACAGCATGGAGCAGAAACTCAAGTTGACATTCCGTGTTTCCACAAGACATTTTCTGCTTCCCTGCCCGATCCTCAGAGGTAGGGCTCCTTGCAGTCAGTCTCTGGACCATCTGCCCGGGAGCCAGGGACTCTGACGCAGGGCACGGAAATACGCTCCAGTTACAAAACCGTGCAAAGAAAATAATTCCTAATGAATGAAAATGACCAAACCTTTGCCAGGTACCAAGACATAAAAGTGAAGCAGTGAACGTGACAGAAGCACTGTGGCCTTGTGAAACAGGTTTAGTGTAAAAGGGGGAAGGAAATACAAAAGAGGTTTAAATAGTTTTACAAACAGGTAAGAGTAACCAATCTTGAAAAATGAACAAAATGACTTGTTGTAAAAGGAATTGTTTGTCTTTGTAGGTAAAAATATATGTGATGAAACAAAAACTTACTGGTTGAGTGGCATAAAGGAAGATAAAATTAGTGAATCCAAGATTCTTGTGTTAGGCAAATGAATTCATCAATTTCAGTTATATGTTATTTATAAGACACACATCTAGAAGGAAAAAATACAAAGTAAAAAGTGAAAATATTGACACAAAGAATGGCAATGTATGTAACAAATAGAATTCAAGGACAAAAATATTACGCTGAAAAAAGTAATGATTTTTACAGATAAAAATTACAATTATCCATCAGGATTTTTCTTCTCATTTAGGAGAAATATATTAGAAATATAAGTAACTGAAGAAGATGTATACATGTATAATGTATATAGAAAAAGCCATTAGAAATAAAAGCAATAGAAAAATACACACAGATATTATAGTGGAAGGCTTTACCACTCTTGTCTTAGAAACTCAATGCTTTGAATTGGCTTTTAAAAATAAAAAGAACGTGTAAAGATATAAAGAAGATGGATTGATCATACTGGAAAGTTGATTTAATTTTATTTTACCCAATAAAAAGATAATATATTTGGGTTTTTTTTTCCAATTACAGTTGTCATTCAATATTGTATTAGAAAATATTTGATTTTGGAACGCTAATAGAATAGTTTTTAAAATTACCCAGTATGAGGCTGCAAAGAAAATTGAAGGATATTTTTAAAATATGGGATTATATAATCTATATTTTGTTACAGAAATGGAAAGAAATTGTGTATTATCTACAAAGGTATATCAATAAGCAAAGAAATAAAACTCAATTACTTAGAAATTAACAATAAAAACATGTCAACCTCTTCTAGACTTCTAAATTTAAGGGGAAAATAAAACTGAAATCACAGACTATTTGGAGATAAACAACAGTGCAAACTGACAGGGTGCAGTCAGAGAGATATTCAGAAAAACTAATGTCTTTAATTGCATTTAATGAAAATTATAATGGCAAAATAAATGAATTAAGCTTTTTCTCTTAGAAGAAAACAAAATAACATAAAACCATATAAATAGATAAAAAGAATTATTAAATATAATGGTATAAATTAATAATTTAAAAATAGAATCGCTCTAAAAGTAAAACTTGAAAAAATTTGAGGGTGTGCATGCATGCAAAGAAGAGGGGGGGTGGGAATGGTAAAATTCTTAATAATTCTAATTCTACTGAATTCTGGTGGTAATTCTTACCCCAATTACCAGCAGGATCTTATGCCATCTGACTGATGAGTGATCAGGCTCCAAACTTCCACGTTGTGAATCTACTGTTAGGGCCATTCTTGGTACCAACTGGGTTACCATGTTCCACAGAAAGTTGATACTGAGAAAAAATCTTATTTGAGAGATGTGTAGGTATAATTTTGGAGATTAGGGTCCAAAGAAGAAGGAGCAAGGAACAGAGCAGTGTAGTCGGGAAGAAGGGAAAGCCAATACAAGATGTATTATTAAGTTAGTCATTGCTACATGCTACATATAAAAAATATTTCAAGTCCATACACCTGGAGAGAACAAAGGGGGAAACATTCACACATCAGCTGCTGATCCTCGATGAATGAAGACTTGCTTAGGGATGAACTCCTCCTCATTCCTGGATTGTACTGTAGGCACTGACCTAGTTGCCTTGATGTCCTATCCTACTCTGGAGCATCAAACGAAAAGTCTAGGAGTTGAAGAGAAAAAAAAAAGTGGGATGAGTGGTACAATGGACTGAATATTTTCATCTCCTCCACCCCAAAACCTTACATTTTGAATTTATAAACCCTAATGTAGTGATATTAAGTAAGCTCTTTGGGAAATAATTAGGTCATGAGGGTAAAACCCTCATAAATAGAATTAGTGCCCTTATAACAGAGAACCCAGAGAGTGCTATACTTCCGTCCATTATGTGAGGACACTGTAAGAAGAATGCTGTCTATGAACCAGGAAACCAGGTCCTGGTCACTACAGGTCCTTGATCAATCTTCACAGTCTCCAGAAATGTGAGAAATAAGTTTCTGTTGTTTATAAGCTACCCCGTCTACGCTACTTTGTTATAGCATCCTAGACCCGATTAAGAGAAGTGGCCTGAGGCTAGATGTTGCCAGTTGTACAACATGAAGCTAATAGAAACCCAGGCAGAGTGGGTTGCTAGAGTTGTTGTAGGACAAGAGAGACCAATAGAATGTGAGGTCGTGACTGAAACATGTCCAATATATCATCTCAGAGAATTGTTGCAAGGGTTATATGAGCATTTATGTGTAAAGCCGTTAGAATATTGCCCAGCATGTTGCCTACATTCTCAATAAATCATTTCTGTTCTATATCATAGTGAACCCAATTACAGTGTAGACCTTTGCCAATCACGTGTTGATCTTTCTGCTAATCACTGATGTTAGGAAATATTCTATATTTTGATTTCAACCAAGAAAATACTTAAAGCATAGAGATCAAAACCAGGGAGAAATAATTGAAGGCTTTTTTGCCTGAGGGTTTTCTCCATGTGGTCAGAGCTTGGATAAAGCCTGTTAAATTTACCAGAGCCCTTTCTTCTAAGTTAGCTATATTTTAAGACCTCTGAATCTTTCGTTTAATTTGCTTTTAGCAAGAATCTTCATTGCCAATTATGGTTTTTAGTGTTGTGGGCAAAGGATAATGTTTCTCAATTGTGCCAAACTGGAGAATCACTTTGCTAATACTTATTTCCAGGGAGCCCAGTTCTTCTCTGTGAAAAGCTCCAAATATAAAGAAATTAAGATCTGACACTATGGACACCTCACTGTACGGGAAACACGGTGCATTTTAGCAAATAAAGTAGAAAATAGTTTTTAAAGAAGAGACGGAACATTACAATGTGCCATTGTAATGATGGGAAGAATTGTGAAGCACTTACTATGTTTTAGGCTCCGTGCTGAGCACGCGACTCACAATTTAGCAGTCAGTTTCCATACAATTTATGGAAGTCTGGAGTATATGGCTTACCTGCTCTTCATGGCCAACATACGTTCTGATTGATCAATGCCTGGAATAGAGTGGTCATTCGATGTTTTGAATATGAACCTTGGAAGTAGCTATGTAATATATTTTCCATTTTATAGAGAAGAAAACCAAGAATTTGGTAGATTAAATCACTAAATAAATTAGGCCGCTCAGTGAAGTGGCAAGATAAATTCTCAAGTTTCTATTTCTTACCTTGCAAAGCTCCTGCCATGTCCTGTTGCCCCTGAACTAGGTAGCTCGTGCGGCTGCACAGGTGGCTGGAGCATTAAAAACACTGCAGGGTGGGTTAGCCATGCATATGGGTGAGAATTAGGCTAATAAAAATTCACTGCATGTGTTTTGCCCTGAAGAAAGCAAGGTGCCTGCCATTTTTTGGAGTTTATGTGTTGACAGTGTAAAGAACTGGTATAAAGGAGGTCGTCTTGCTTCCGACTTTATGGTCTCCATCTGGCCGGGAAAGGAGTAAATTGGCCACGTCTGCTGCAGGTCTGTGGCTGGGCTCTCGGGCTGTGCGGCCCTGTCGCTGGCTCTCAGTCTTTCCCTAGATCCGGGATACTATATCCTGCACCCAAGAGGGCCAAGTTTCACACCTTTGTACTCTTCTCCAGCATTCTTCACACCCAGGGCATTCGTGAGGGTGCCAGTTGGAAAACCTTTTCTTTAAAGAGAAAGACAGTAAATATGTTAGACTTTGTGGGTGAACAGGGCCAATTGAGGATAATATATAAGATATAAAATAAAAAAGAAAGCACATTTCTACAATTTTTTATTGAATGATTTTAATGTGTAACATTTTAATTTAAGACATATAATGAGTTACTTATACAGTGTGTCCGTAAAGTCATGGTGCACTTTTGACGGGTCACAGGAAAGCAACAAAAGACGATAGAAATGTGAAATCTGCACCAAATAAAAGGAAAACCCTCCCAGTTTCTGTAGGATGATGTGGCAGCATGTGCGCATGCGCAGATGATGATGTAACACCATGTATACAGTGGAGCAGCCCACGGCCATGCCAGTCGAGATGTGGATGGTACAGAGGAAAGTTCAGTGTGTTCTGTGGTTCGCTAAATTCGAATCCGTGACCAAAGTGCAACATGAATATCGGCACGTTTATAACAAAGTGCCACCACATAGGAATAACATTACTCGGTGGGATAAGCAGTTGAAGGAAACCGGTAGTTTGGTGGAGAAACCCCGTTCTGGTAGGCCATCAGTCAGTGACGGGTCTGTAGAGACTATACGGGATAGGTATCTAAGGAGCCCTAAAAAATCTGTGCGTGAGCCCACATTGAACTGCACTGACTAGGTATGAAACTGGGAGAGTTTTCCTCTTATTTGGTTCAGGTTTCACATTTCTATCGTCTTTTGTTGCTTTCCTGTGACTGATCAAAAGTGCACCATGACTTTACGGACACTGTATTTATATATTGTAGTGTGATTGCCAAAATAACAATATTTATCACATTACATAACTATAGTACAATATTATTATCTATATTTACTATACTGGCAATAGATATCTATGGCTTACTATGAATATATAATATATATGATATATACTATATGTTATATATAACACAATAAAGTGCATTTCTACAAAGACTTTATTTTATTATTATTATTTTTTTTGTGACACAGACAGAGAGAGAGACAGAGAAAGGGACAGATAGGGATAGACAGACCAGAAGAGAGAGATGAGAAGCATCAGTTCTTCGTTGTGGCACCTTAGTTGTTCATTGATTGCTTTCTCATATGTGCCTTGAGCAGGGGGCTACAGCAGAATGAGTGATTCTTTGATTAAGCCAGAGACCTTGGGCTCAAGCCAGTGGCTCTTGGACTCAAGCCAGTGACCATGGGGTCATGTTGATGATCCCATCACTCAAGCTAGTGATCGCGTACTCAAGCTGGTGAGCCCACGCTCAAGCTGGATGAGCCCACACTGAAGCCGGCGACCTTGGGGTTTTGAACCTGGGTTCTCTGCATCCCAGTCTGATTCTCTATTCACTGCGCTACTGCCTGGTCAGGCCATTTCTACAAAACATTTTAATGATAAAATTCAAAATATAATATTAATAAGGTACAAATATTTTGTTATATAAACCTATTTAATATACATTTTAATATAAGTTTATCATTTAAGAGAGTAGAATTATTTTGGGGGGAATAACATATCACTTAGGATTCAAAGTTAGCATTTCCTCTTACCAAATTGATTGCAAATATTAATCTGTAAAAGCCTTCTAATCTCGCGGGCTGTACCAAAACAGGCGGTAGGCCAGATTTGTCCCACAGGCCATAATTTGCTAAATTTTTGTTTAGGAAAGCTTGAGTTTCTATTGAGAAGCAGGAAAATATGCACACTTAATAAAGTAACGCAGGAAGCCATCACGAGATTGCTAGGGTTTTGTATGTGCAAAAGCAGAAAGGAAGGAATTAAACTTTTGAGGACCCACTGATACCTCTTTCAAGAACTGGTTTCTAGGTCCAGCTTCAGAGAATCAGGTTTGTGTACACAGAAAGTAGGATCACCAAACAGATTACAGAGGCATAGTGTAGAGGTTCAAGTTACATTAAAGAACACGAAGGAAGTCCATTGTGAGCAATCCTATGGCAGAATTATAGATGTGATGTTAGTAGAGACAGCTTGATCGCCTCTCCCGTGGATAGTGGATTGGTAAAGTGTGGTTGATGCACACATTGGATATTATGCATCAATTTTTTTTTTGAGAGTGGGAAGGACAGACAGGGACAGACAGACAGGAAGGGAGAGAGATGAGAACCATTAGTTCTTTGTTGTGGCACCTTAATTCTTCATTGATTGCTTTCTCTAATGTGTATCAATTTGAAACAACAGATAAATTGTACACATTGTAATGTGGAAATGTGGAGGGATCTGCAACATACAGGCATTAGTGAAAAACTAAGAAATACAATAAATAACACAAATAAAATGAACAACGTAAGTTACATAATTTAAAAATACATGCACACAGAAAATACACGTCTTACAAAATACACTTAAAAAAGAGAAGATGTTAAATAGCATTAATGGTTGCCTATGGGGAGGAATAAAAGGACCTACATATCAAAATTAATGAATGAACAAACAAACAAACAAACAAATGAGTGGGACTTACCTAAACTAAAGACAATTAAGTACTGTGAACTGGGGGAAATGATTAACTCAACCTTCTGCCCCCGAGGTCCATTAAGAAAAAGAACGTCCGACTTTAGAAAGCCTTTGTAACATATGACAAGATTAGACTGTCCATAAAAGGAATAGAAAATATGGAATTGTCAGTTGGCTGACTAACAGCTAGTGTCTGGGGACCAGTCTCTCATTTCCAAGTAAAGTTATTCCAGGGAACTATTGGCAGTGGTTCCGTAATAGATGTTCCCACATCCCTTTGGACCCTTCTGTGCATCTGGGTACAGATGACCTTCCGAGGATGTGGACTGCATGTATTAGAGACTCTTGATTTCTTCAGACTCTGAGGGATAGGGTGTTCTTTTAGAGGTGACAGCCTGTCTTCCCCTCCAACATTTCAAGTAGTTTTTTCATATGACTCAAGGAAGTAAGATGGGAAGAAAATTGGATATAGGAACCCGGAAGTCACCCCTCCCCCACCCCATTTCTCTTTGAACTGCAGACTTTCTCATGTATGAGCTTTCCGAGCCACGGCGTGGAGAGAGGAGGAAGATGGGTCTGCAGTGTATAGTGCTCTTGTGCTTCCGAACAGCTGGTTATCCAGTTGAACCTAAAGGGAAGGAGATGCAGGTTCTATTACAGAGCCCTTATGGCTCCGTAGAGGCGGGGGAGTGTTGTCCTGGGGATATGGTGGTGAAACAGAATGATGTGTCAGGATCTAACGCTAGCTGAGCTGCGTCCCTGAAACTCAGCGTTTCGCGGGAGGTTTTCCCTTAGCCCTGGCAGGGAGAACATGTGGAAGGAGGATGGGCCAAATGTACATGCTGGCGAGATCGCAGCCTCTGAAAGAATAAGCTGGGAATGAAAAAGGGAACAGGAAAGGGGGAAGTTCCATTTCCGCAAGTCGTTTCATTTTCCACTTCTGTTCTGGTAGGTAATCCCAGCATCTCAATCTGACTAGTGTCAGCTTTCACCACACTTATTGTCTCCATCTCCCTGCATGATCCCCTCATTTTATGTTCCATCTCAACTGTGTTGCTTCTTTATTTGTCTGGAGCCTGTATTTTCTGTGACGGTTGCCACATGTTGCTGTTCAGTGCTTGAGATAGGGTTAGTGTGACCGGGGAAGCGAGTTGTTCATGTTATTTCATGGTAATTAATGTATTTTTAAATTTAAAAAGGAAAGCAGTATAAAATAGTTCTCTATGAAATTCAACTTCATTATTGTTGTAGGAAGATGTTCCACATTAACCAGTGGAAATTTAGCATCCGAACTGAGATGTGCTAAGTAAAATATCTACCAGATTTTGAAGACTTGGTTCAATAAATAAAATAAATGAACTCAATAATAACTTTATATAGATTAAATATGAAAATGATAATATTTTATGTAATTGGGTTGAATACAATGTATTATTGAATTTATTTTACCTTTTAAATATGGCGACTGGAGAACAAAAAATACATACATGCACTCCTATTTCTATTAGGCAGTGCTAGCCAAGAATGTAGATTTCTCTAAACTCTCATTGTCTAACATCGGAGCCACTAGCCACAACTGTGTTTAAATTTAATTTAATTGAAATAAAATAAAATTTAAAATGTTGTTTCTCTACACCAATCATTTCAAGTGCTCAGTAACCATCTGTGGCTGCTCACTGCCTATTGTATACTGTAGCCTAGGACAGTGGTCCCCAACCTTTTTTGGGCCATGGACCGGTTTAATGTCAGAAAATATTTTCACCGACCTGCCTTTAGAGTGGGACGGATAAATGTATCACGTGACCAAGACAAGCGTCAAGAGTGAGTCTTAGACAGATGTAAAAGAGGGAATCTGGTCATTTTTTTAAAAGAAAACATCGTTCAGACTTAAATATAAATAAAATGGAAATAATGTAAGTTATTTATTCTTTCTCTGAGGACAGGTACCAAATGGCCCACAGACCGGTGGCCCGGGGGTTGGGGTCCATTGATCTAGGACATTGAGGGAGACTGGATTGGTGGCCTCTCAGCTTAACCTCTTCTAGAAGCATCACACGTGCCGGGTAGCTTTTCCGTTACTGCTACTGAGGGTGCATTACAGAGCATTTCCACCATCGCAGAGAGGTCTATTGGAGAGAGCTGCTCAAGTCCATGAAGCACCCGTCACTGGGAAAAGTCACTCTAGAATTATACCAATAGATAAACAAGGACCAGATCACCAGCTCCCAAGTGAGCAACAGCCCTTGGTCAACCTTCCACAGACTACAGAGTGAGCTCTGGACCTGAGTACGTACTTTCCAAGGTGACCCCACATATGTTTGATCTACTCTGTCACCTTGTGCCCCATGATGGCTGCTCTAGTCCATCCTCTGGAGTAAGCCTTCTCACCAGCATGGAAATAATTACCTTTCCTCTTACACACAAAAAAGTTAAAGGTACCTTCCTAGGAAATTGGAGAGAGACTTTGCAAGAAGGCAGGTCTGGCTCCACTGACATCGAGTTTCTCGTCATAAACTTTCCTGAACAGTAGCCAACAAAATCATGCTTGTTTTTCTTGGTAAAAATTAGAAGAAAAAAGTATCCCTTAAATTAATAATTTTTACAAAGCTTTTTAACTAAAAATTAAAAAAAAATAAATTCAAAAAATAAAAAAAAATTTAAAATATTTTTAAAAATTAATTTTTAAAAATTTTTAAATATTTTTAAAATTATGAATAGTGCTGTGGCCTTCTTTGGAGATAACAAGGCAGAGGAGCTGAACAGAAGATTTTTCTCTATTCCTGCGTCATTCCTGGTCTGAGACAGTACCTGGACATAAGGAAGTTTTTGCTCCATACTTCTAGCTGCTTTTCTTTAGAAGGCAGATAAAACTCTGGCATCTGCAATAGAAACAACAGTGACGGGCACCTGGACCACAGTGAGGAAGCTGCCGTTGACACAGCCTGAAGTAGGTCTTCCTTCGACAGTATTTATTGTAATAGTTTATCAATGCAACATTGATACATTACTATCTTCTAGTCATTTACAATGGAAGCTAAATGAGCCATAATCCCTGCCTTCCAGAGATTTATACTCTACAGTGAGGTCTTAACTCAGAGTGATTGACATTTTGGGCCAGACAGCTCTGTCGTGGGTGTTTGTTCTGTCATTATATGATGTTTAGCAGTGTTCCTGGCCTCTGCTTATACAATGCCAATTAACCTCCTCACTTCTCCCATCTTCCCACCAATTGTGATAACTAAAAATATATTCACTCATTGCCAGACAGCTCCTGGTTGATAACTACTGTTCTAAAAAAGGAGAATAAAATGCATAAATAGGAAAATTTTATGAAATAAAGCAGCTATAGTAGAAATACCAACAGCATAAAATGAGGGCATTAGGGAAGACATGGCCTCCCTGTAAGGGCAGTTTGTCAAGAAAGACTCTGTAACGTTGTTATGCCAAAGATTCCTAGCTCCATTTATCTACAACCCTGACCTTGGGGTAAATGCTGAGGACAAAAATACACGTGTATGTATTTAAAAATTATAATAATTCCAGTAAAAGTAAAAGTATGTGTGTAATATATCTACCAATAATTAACTCAGTTTATGAATTAATATGGGCTTTAAGAGAAACTGCTTTTAAAAAGTCAGAAGTCGGCCCTGGCTGGTTGGCTCAGTAGTAGAGCGTCGGCCTGGCGTGCAGGAGTCCTGGGTTCAATTCCCAGCCAGAGCACACAGGAGAAGCGCCCATCTGCTTCTCCACCCCTCCCCTCTCCTTCCTCTCTATCTCTCTCTTCCCCTCCTGCAGCCGAGGCTCCATTGGAGCAAAATTGGCCCGAGCACTGAGGATGGCTCCATGGCCTCTGCCTCAGGCACTAGAATGGCTCTGGTTGCAACAGAGTGACGCCCTGGATGGGCGGAGCATCATCCCCTTGTGGGAATGCTGGGTGGATCCCAGTTGGGTGCATATGGGAGTCTGTCTGACTGCCTCCCCGTTTCCAACTTCACAAAAATACAAAAAAAAAAAAAAAGTCAGAAGTCCCAAATCTAATATTTAACATTTTGATCTATGGCCATGTAAATGACTCTGAAAAAGTTAGTCTCATATTAATCAATATTGTTTATGCATTATACTTCTATAATGGCTGTTAGAGATACACAAAGGTGTAAGACTAGTCTTAACCCAAAAGTATTTTATAATCTAGTTGTGAAATGAAGACATAAATGTATGAAAATTTTAATAACCATATGGAAGTTAAGAACTGTAATGGGAATGGGTTTCATGGTTCTCCAGAACTACCCAATTTCCAAAGCTGAACTTTATACATATTACACATCCCTCCACATCGCCTTCTGGGAGTTAAGGTTGGAAACCCCTCTATTTATTTGGATGAAAGTGGGGAATTCTTCTGGGCCAGTTCACAGCGGTGTACAACTGCAGGGTATGGTTTTTATATTGTCCTGAACCTCTGGCAGAGGCCGCTGGTCAGTTTTAATGGAGTTCCAGAAAGACCAGGGCCAGGCAGATTTCCTTCTTCTGGATAATTCATTGGTACTAAAGAGGGAAACTGACAGATGGTCCACACCCTACTCCAATGAAGTCAGTCAAATTTGGTTTCTCCTTGAATGACCAAAAATGTCCACATAGCACCTTGCCGTTAGCCATTCATGCTGGTTGGCAAACCCAAGAGCCTGGTAATACTGACATCTCTCATAGTCCACCTGTGGTTTCCCTTGTGTACAGATGTGGAAATTGCAGAAGTCGTTACCTGGCTTTTTTGTCATTACCTTTCCAATTTATTTTATTTATCTATTTTTTTTTTATTTTAGTGAGAGGCAGGGAGGCAGAGAGACAGACTTCCATATGTGCCCCAACTGGGATCCAGTCAGCAAGACCCCTATGGGGCGATACTTCACCCATCTGGGGCAGCTGCTCTTTTGCTCAGCAACTGAGGTATTTTATCTCCTGAGGTGAAGCTATTGAGCCATCCTCAGCAGCTCGGGCCAATTGCTGGAACCATTCAAGCCATGGCAATGGGAGAAGAGAAGAGAAGAAAGAAAGAGGAAGGAAGGTGGAAGGAAGGAAGGAAGGAAGGAAGGAAGGAAGGAAGGAAGGAAGGAAGGAAGGAAAAAGAAAGAAAGAAAGAAAGAAAGAAAGAAAGAAAGAAAGAAAGAAAGAAAGAAAGAAAAAAGAAAGAAAGAAAGAGAAAGAAAGAGAAAGAAAGAAAGAAAGAAAGAAAGAAAGAAAGAGAAAGAAAGAAAGAAAGAAAGAAAGAAAGAAAGAAAGAAAGAAAGAAAGAAAGAAAGAAAGAAAGAAGGAAAGAAAGAAAGAGAAAGAGGGGAGGGAAGGGGTAGAGAAGCAGATGGTAGCTTCTCCTATCTGCCCTGACTGGGAATTGAACCTGGGACTTCCATACACCAGGCTGATACTCTACTGCTGAGCCAACTGGCCAGGGCTCCAATTTTTTTTTTATAGCCTAGATTTTACTTGGTCTTGTCTTTAGAATAAGAAGCCTATTTTGAAGAGGTAAAAATACAAATAGACATTAAGTCTTTCTTACATTAAAAGAAAAATCCTGCTCTAAAATTATACTTTCGCTCGTGGTAAGATTGATGCCTTTGAATGACCAGGTGAAAAGTGTGGGGAAGAAAGCAGAGGTTAAAAAAAACTTGGTGGATAATAGTATAAGAATTTAATCTTGATACATAGGGGGGTTCCACAGGGGATGTCTTCTACAGGGTGAAAGGAGAAGTCTTCCCAGATGAGGGTGGACTTCAGTTAGCTTGTTTCTGATGGTCAGATTTTGCATAGATAGAAAGTCATAAGGAGAAGACAAAGGAGCATTTTAATCAAGAGGATCTGCGTGAGGAATGTTCTAGAGGCAGACCGTGTTCAGAAAGAGGAAACAGACCAGTCCGCTTCTAGTATGACAAAAGATCCAGGAGAGTTCTTTCCAAAGAGGCCTGATAAACTTACCACCTGAGTTTCAAAGACATGAATGTGAATCTTGTCTGCCACTTTCTAGCTATAAGATCTGGGCGAGTCATTGAGTCATCTGCCCAGCGTCAGTGTCTTCAGAAACAACACATGCTTTATTCTGTTCTACTCATCCCACAGAATTGAATGAGCTTCTGATAAGAAAGGACTCTGTGACAGAATTCTTAAGCTCACTAGAAGTGAGATCGATCTGTTTGCTATGCAATTACCATATTGTTAAAGGTGTTCAGACCACAGAACTCTTGAGATACGTACATCTGGGAAACAAAATGAAAAAGTGAATTGTCTTTCTCAATAGCAGCGATGAAACTTATGGTGGCATTTAATGTCAAGTATTTTTTTTCAAGTAATTTTTGTTCTATTTTCATTTCTCATTTAGGATCTCAAATTCTGTGGTATGCTACCCATGACTCATTCAAAGCCCTTCCTGACCGGGCCCTGCGTACAGGTCCAGTGGTGTCTGCCATCATTTTTGTACACTTGCCTTGAAGCTAGTCTTCACAAACTATTATTGATCCCTGGGAAACAACATGACCAGTGTGTCTTTCCATTGTTCCCTTTGCTTCAAATGCAGTTCCTTTTCTTATCAACTGAACTAGTAAATCTTGAAGAGTCAGATTAAGTATTACCTCTACGGTAAAATTTTTTTTCTTAGGAGTTAGTTAAGCCCTTTCCTCATAACTAACCACTATGCTAATTTTAGTTCAGTAAGAGTAATGGCAGTAAGACAGCTATTTATAAAATGCCTATTATATATTAGGCAATGTATATGATTCTTTATAAGTGCTCTCTCAATTATCCTCACAATCTCCTGAGGCATTGCTTATATTACTTTTATACTTATTTTCATATGTGTTCACATTTTAATTTCAGCAATCATAGCATTTTTTAGCCATGTGTACTTTTTTTTGCCATGTGTACATTTAATATAGTTTTTTTCTCTCCATTACAAGCTATTATTAGACACAGTGTTTTAGAGTCAATGCTACTTTAATATGAAGGTACCATGGTCTTATCTTTATGTCCAGATTTGGAGGCTAAGACACACAAAGGACACAGAGATGAATAAGGCTGAAATTCTCCAACTTGAAATATAGCCCAGTATTTTCAAACAGTAACTACTTAACAGAAAAGCAGGGTGAAATATTGCTGAAAAAACATGGCCTCGGGAGTATAAGGTTTTGGGTTCCAGTTCTGGTTTCGTCGTTTTAAAAATATGTGATTTTGTCAAGTTGCTTAGCGACTGTGTTTAAGTCACATGTATTTCCTTTCAGTAAGGACTCTCATTGTTTTGGAAATACTGACTTATTTGTCTATTACCACATGAAATTGTGGATTTGTCAAGTGGAGAAATTAGACTTGTTCATCTCTGTTCCCTCTGTGCTAGCCCATGGATAGGCATTGGACAGGTATCTTTTGAGAGAAAGAAGTGATTGCTTCTGTTACCGCTTGTATTACATTGTTATGATAAAAGCCTGAATGTATCAGAAAATATTCCTTAGCATTCATTCCCCTCAGGAGAGATGAGTAGCCAAAAAATCTAGCTGCTGAGTGTTTAACTACTTAGAGGAGAAGATGGAGGAAAGAATTTTCTTGAGGACAAAACTACTTATCATTTCCTTTTGAGTGTTCCGGGAATGGCAAAGGCAGGAAATGGTAGACGACAGAACTTTCTCATACCCTGCCCACCTTCTCATGGGGTTAGGAGACGGTAGATCCTTCCTGGAACACCACCATATGAGAAACAGCTGCAGTGGAACTGTGGAAAAAGCTCAGTTCATTCTCATTGGGAAGTCGTTTTGATTAACTGCAGAAAGAAACACCCAACCTAACGGCCTTGATTAAAACCTGCAGCAGGGAAACAGTGGGTCCAGTGCTGCTTACTTAAAGAGGGGGAAGGACAGCTACACCGAAGCTGTAGTTCTCAGCGTCTCGCTGATCTGTAGTTATCATCCTTCTTAGCTCGGTTTGAACTTGATGGTGAAACTTCATGAATCAGAGAAGCGGGAAAAAATAAAAACAATTGAGTCTCAACGAACTAAGATTTAGTTATTTTTAATTAAAGAACAGCAAGACATTTAAAGAAAGTAGCATTTGCTTTGAATTACCCACTAGTCAGAAAAAAAAAAAAAAGCTCTTATCAGAATAATGAGATGTTGGTTCATTACACAAGGCTTGTGAAGCTATTTGCAGCTTTTCCCCCGCAATATAGACATTTATTTATATATATATATAATTTACTTTAAATAGAGTTCAAACAGCAGAAGTCTGTCAGCAAAATCAGAAACTTCCTGTTTTATCTTTAAAGTAAGATGCAGCTACTTTAAATAAAGTTGTTAATGTCTTCACCATCCTTGTCTACACGCCGAAGCCCAAATTGTCGGGGCTGGAGGACACATGCCAACTCAAATCACTTCCTGAGAAAAATCAGGCATTGTTGGCAAAGGGACATGGAAGAGTCGACAAATCATTTTACATCTGTTATACATTTATTTTCTTTTCTAAAATTACAAATGAGGATGTGGTTCTGTGACATGCGTTTCAATAACCCGGGGCCTACCACTTCAGAAGCAGGTGGGCTCTCTCGCCTTGCTGATAAGTGAACAGGACTGAGGCTGCTAGTATGTGTCCCATGATTCTTGCCACACGTTGTATTGGCACAAAACTGGTTCTCTAGCCCAGAGTATCCCACAGAGTGTGCCAGTCATATATGTGCCATAGGTATTGATGCCCTTGGTCCTAGGGAAGAAGATAAGACCTTGGATGGCTTAGTCCAGGGGTCCCCAAACTATGGCCCGCGGGCCACATGCGGCCCCCTGAGGCCATTTATCCGGCCCCCGCCACACTTCCGGAAAGGGCACCTCTTTCATTGGTGGTCAGTGAGAGGAGCATAGTTCCCATTGAAATACTGGTCAGTTTGTTGATTTAAATTTACTTGTTCTTTATTTTAAATATTGTATTCATTCCCATTTTGTTTTTTTACTTTAAAATAAGATATGTGCAGTGTGCATAGTGATTTGTTCATAGTTTTTTTTTTTAGTCC
Source organism: Saccopteryx leptura (assembly GCF_036850995.1). Lineage (NCBI taxonomy): Eukaryota > Metazoa > Chordata > Mammalia > Chiroptera > Emballonuridae > Saccopteryx > Saccopteryx leptura. Next base: position 356,598,210 of record NC_089505.1, read on the forward strand.
GGCCCTCCAATGGTCTGAGGGACAGTGAACTGGCCCCCTGTGTAAAAAGTTTGGGGACCCCTGGCTTAGTCAGAGGTCTCAAACATAGAGCATCCTCCCCCAGGGTGTGCCTAGGACAAGGATTTCTGTGTGAGGGGTTTAATAAGGAGGTCCTTCTAAGGAGACACCTGTAAGAGAGTGCGGGGAGCGAGGCAGAGAAGGAGAGGAGGCTGAGCAGGTGGACCTTGGTCGTGAAGCTCCAGGCTCAGCCTGAGCCCGCTGGAAGCTTTGGCACGTAAAGGTGGCGTTCCACGTGAAGTCAGGAAGCTGCACTTCCTTCTTCCTTCGCTTGTCACTGGCTCTGGGCTGCCCCAGAGGGACGCGGACTGCCAAGCAGAAGTGGGTCTCGCTAGGCCTCGGAATCAAGTTGCAGAGTGTGAGCTCTACGAAGCGGAGCAGGAGGCCAGGAGCAGAACCGTCAAAGAGATCTAAGCGTAGCCAGGTAAGCAAGGCCAGTCTCTGCTGTCCCCTCAGATGGTAGTCTAGAGTGGTGGCGTCTGCAGTCTGCCCCCACTGCCCCCAGTGACAGCAAAACTATGGTTAGCTGTATCTGGTCTTCAGCACGCAACTTGGACGGATCTGGATTTCTGACCATGGAAACGGGGAGATAAATGTTGTTTTAAATTGTTAAGTTTGGGGTCATTTGTTCCATAGCAATAGATAAACAATTAGAGAGTGTCATATGAGGCAGTTCTCGAGCCAAACCACTAAGGACCCGGAATGAGAATGACAAATAAGTCATTGTTGTAACCCCTAATACCTTGTTTTTTTTTTTGGTTTTTATCTCTTTGTTTTCCTTCTTGCAACAGAATCTAGCCCATCCTGTAAGAAGCTAATGTATTTCCTTTATTTATCTGCTTGCTTAGTTATCATCAGTCTCCCACACTGACTGCAGGTACTCTCAAGGGAGGAGTGTATCTTTCTGCTTCATGTGCAACAGCTGGTGGCCAGCGTGATGCATGATGTGCAGCAAGTTTTTAATGAATGTTTGCTGATGAAATTATTCTATAAAGAGACAGAGCATGCCTGACCAGGCAGTGGCACAGTGGACAGAGCATCAGACTGGGACACAGAGGACCCAGGTTCTTAACCCCAAGGTCGCAGGTTTGAGTGCAGGCTCACCAGCTTGAGTGCAGGGTCACTGGCTTGAGTGTGGGATCACAGACACGACCTCATGGTCACTAGCTTGAGCCCAACGGTCACTGGCTTGAAGCCCAAGGTCGCTGGCTTGAGCAAGGGGTCACTCGGTCTGTTACAGCAGTCAGGGCACATATGAGAAAGCTACCAATGAACAACTGAGGTGCAGCAATGAAGAATTGATGCTTCTTCTCTGTCTTCCTTCCTGTCTGTCTGTCCCTATCTGTCCCTTCCTCTGTCTCTGTCACACACACACAGAAGAGACAGAACAATAATAATAACCATTATTTCATCTGAGCTGAGCACATTACCTGCGTCTGCTATTTTTAAGCCAACTCACACACCACCCCAAATTTCCCCAAACATATTAAATAGACTTCAGTTACATAGCATCTTAGAAGCCTCTCCAAGTACATGGATACATTTGCATAGGGAGAAAGCCCTTCAGTGGAAAAAAGCGTGGAGCCAGCACTGGCTGTACCACAAATACATTGACAAAGGAAGTGGACTAGATTACACTTTAAAAATGACTAATGTAAAACAGCTTTTAAGATTTATGAATGAGAAGATGAAAGGAAATAAAGTGAAAGCTGAAGAGAATATTTTGAAGTGGATGATTGACAAAAGGAAATCTATTGAAAACAGAAGGCCTTATACTATACAAACCAAAAATGGAATTCATTAAAAAAAACAAAAACCTAAATGTCAAAATAAATGATGGCCCGATGCAACAGGTGCACCATTTGGAAGTGGAGAAATAGGTTGGCCAGGGCTCTGGTGGGAGTTCCGCGGAGCTCCTGTGTGCGCCAGACAGGTTTAAAATATTCGTGTCTTCTGGAAGCTGGGCTGAGCTGGGATGAAGATGGCTAGGCGAAACTACTATGGGATGATGAATTGTTCCTTTTGTCATGTGACCTATTATTAGCATGGTTATGAGAATTAACAGTAATAGCAACTGCACTGCATGGGGAGGTAATTTTATAGATGGCAAAAGCACTGGAATGTCCACGTGGCAATTAGGAGCACAGGCACCAGGGGCAGAACCACAGGCCCATATCAAGGCATCGCAGCGGTTAGATATTGGCAGCTAATTCACATCCGTTTTTGAAAGTGAGACCGACAAATTTTGTGCTTACTTCCAGCACACACCCCCTTGTCGTTCTCCTAATGTTTGCTAAGGGCTTTCTCTGTGCGAGGTGTGAGCTGGCAAGCGGGCATTCAGAGATGAAACGTGTGATTCCAGTCCTTCAGGACCGCACAGATGAACGGGCAGACACTCAAATGAATAACCACAAGGTGAGGATTGGATGTAGCACAACAGGAACATGGACGGTGAGTGGGCTTCATGTGTGAGTCGATATTTAAGATTCATCTTTGACGGAAACAGGAGGGAAAAATGCAAGGGAATTCCAAGCACTGAGTACAATATGGATATTTAGAAGTGGTGTGTGTTTTCAGGGCTTTTTGTATACTTTTCTTTATTTTTTAAGCTTGATATTTCCCTTCAGAAACCCTCTGTGAAATAGCATAAAGCAAAGTAAGTTGGATAGGGTCCTATAACAAATGAGATTTCAGATCCGTTTGTCAGAAAACTGTCACCTTACTAAGCACATCACTTACCTCCTTGCGATGGTTCTGTATTAGCAGCTGCCTCGCTCATTAAAATGTAAACTCTCTGAGAGGGACAGGACCTTGAAATCCCTTTTAAATAATCCCCCTCCCAGGAAATAGCTTTGCTAATTCTTGCTTGAGAATAGGTTTAGATAGAAGTATGGGAAAGGGTATGAGCACCTTGGGTACCATCCATAGCAGAAGAGTGGGGTGGCAGCTGCTATGGAGCATGGGAAAAGTACAAAACCTAAGAACATTATGAGTGATCATAATGGTGAAATTTTTTCCTCCAAGATAGGTTATAGACTGGCTAGAATTCTCTTTGCCGTATAGGTTATAGACTAGCCTGGAATTCTCTTTGCTGTTCTTGCTGGTATGTTTTAGTATGGTTGTCTGAAATCTTTGGTCAGCTTCAGTTCTTTGGCTCCTACCCTATTTCAAGGTCAGAGACTTTTTTTTTTTTTTTTCATTTTTCTGAAGCTGGAAACGGGGAGGCAGTCAGACAGACTCCCGCATGTGCCCGACCGGGATCCACCCGGCATGCCCACCAGGGGGAGATGTTCTGCCCCTCTGGGGTGTTGCTCTGTTGCATCCAGAGCCATTCTAGTGCCTGAGGCAGAGGCCACAGAGCCATCCCCAGCACCCGGGCCATCTTTGCTCCAATGGAGCCTTGGCTGCAGGAAGGGAAGAGAGACAGAGAGGAAGGAGAGGGGGAGGGGTGGAGAAGCAGATGGGCGCTTCTCCTGTGTGCCCCGGCCGGGAATCGAACCCGGGACTTCTGCTCGCCAGGCCGACACTCTACCGCTGAGCCAACCGGCCAGGGCCCAAGGTCAGAGACTTTTTATGGCCTCAGTCTTACTGTCAACAGGGAGACAAGCCAAATGGTGGAGTAGAGTAAACATATGGGCTTAGTGCTCAAGGCTGCTCTGCTTCTCATTAAGTTCACAGATGTTGCCAGGTGAACCCTTCCTTGCAGCACACCTTTACCAGAGAGGATCTTACCAAGTCCTGGAAAATGCTGTTCACGTGTTTGCTCATCAGAGAATACAGAAATTGGAAGATCTGATAAAAAAAAAAAAACAAAACACTTGTGTTTCCTGGTCTTGTTAAAGAGCCATCCCATTTATCTAGGAGGTTGGCACAGGTGGATAGTCTATAGACCAAGGAACTGGGTTTTTTATTTGACACTTTTTTTCCCTAGAATCAGATTTTTTAAAAGATATTATTACCTGGAAATCAAGGTCATACTCATGATTACCTTTCTCCAAATACATATGTTGGTTCTTAAAATTAAAATTATAGAGAAACCTTGCTGATCTTGATACCTCTTCTAATGTTTTATTAACTGGCTGAATCCTAGCGTCAGAGTGATTCTGAATGGAGCACTAACTCTGCCAAACCCCATTTCTATGACCTTGGTGCTCTTTCACACTCACAGGTTCTTCAGCTGTAAAACAGAAATGGTAATCGTGTCTCCTGAATAGCATCGTGTGGAAGGAAGGAATCAGATGAGACCACTTAGAATTTCTGCTGCAAAATAAGTCGCCTACACGTTATCTACTGTTGTTAGCATAAAGGGGTCTCAAACAACCCTATTTAGTTGTTATTGCAATCTTTCAAGGTAAGTAGAGGAGTTGTTATTGCCATTTAAAAAAATTTTAATGAAGAAATAAAAATAGAGGAAAGTAAAAAAGCTTGTCAAATATTGCATCCCAAGTTAGTAGCAGACCTGAGGTTCTGACAAAGATCATACTACTTCTCTGACTTGACTATGAACTCCAAGATTTCAAACTAGGGATAACTTTCAAAACATTTATCAACAGTGTAGGGCCAGTAGTTGTGACCGCCACTGCCAGGTTCACATTAGATTCGGACAGATGGTCAAGAAACTGCGGAGCCAAAAAATGGTGGGCCATTCCTTTATTCTAGCCTTGCAACCGGCTGGCGAGTAAAAACACACAGGACGCCAAAACCCACTCGCACATTCTCTGGTTCCACAACCAGGAGAATCTTTTCCAGTTTTTCCTAGAATCAGAAGCCCCCACCAGTCTCCGTGGAGCTCACAGGAGCCCTCGCCTCTGGTTTTCCATCTGCTCACCTTCTCCCTTCTTCCTTCTCCTCTCTGCACCAACTTTGCCAAAGCATGGCTTCTCCTTCGGCACCCTGCCGTCTTGGCTGCTTTCTCTCACTCTTACTCTGCAAAAATATGGCCTCCTTCTTCTTCTTTCTTCTTAAAACTTTTTGGTGCGAAACCCTTCCTCCAGCAAAAATTAGCATAAAAAAGCCCCTTCCCAAGCAGGAACGTAATTAGCAGTTTCACTTGGGCAGCGGCCATTTTTAACAATAAAAGTAAGCGAAACCAGAAAATACAGATTTTACAAACTCATTTGCCCAACAAACATCTAAGAGGTTTAGGGTAACGCTTTTCATGAACAGATATGAAAGTGTTTCATAATCGTACTGCTGCCTCTACTAGTTAAAAGATCAGGGTGGCCATCAAATATCAGTTCTATTGGTGATGAAGAACTTGAGAAATTTTAGCATAGTTGCATTAAGTCAAAATCTCTTCGTCTTTGGCTCTGTTAATCTCAAGAGGGCTAATCTCAAGAAAGTAACCTTTAGTTCCAGTGTACTATTTGAAAGTGGAAAATAAGACTAAACCGAAGATTATTTTTCATTAAGTTTGTCCCATGGTGTAAGTTTTACACCTAATGCTATTATCCTGTGGGGCTCTAAGGCACCAATCTACAAGGAGGTATTCATTCATTTTCTACATCTTACTGCAAAATACATTTGTGGAGGGTTATTAACATTTAAACTTCCCTGATTCATATGTGTTTGGGTAGTTGCCGCTTTCACTGTTTTCAGTTTCATAGTAAATTTTACAATATTTAGCCCTCAGCTCATGTGAGATGGCTAATGAGCAGCTATGTTTGACATATGGTCAAAATAAGGCTCTGCTATGAAGCGGGTACTGGGCAGAGATTCTGGACAAAGGCAGGAAGAGGGAAATAAGGAAGGATATCCTTGTTGGTGTTAAAAATGCTTCAAATTTAACCCCAGATTCTGCCATTTATCACTGACAAATCACCTTTCTTTCCTCTATGTACGCACTGCAAGCAAAGTTTGGTCAGCTGGGTCACCCTTCAGGCCTTCCTTTCTGTGATACTGTGATTTATAGTAAGAAATATATAGTTGTTCTGCATCCACATTCCTTAGTGCAGAGATCCTAAACCCTTAGAACTTCCTCAGTGGTATGAGTGATGAAGGTGTTATGATACATATAACAAGCCCCTTTCAATCACACCTGAGTTTATGTTAACGCAGTGACTTCTTGGAAAACATCTAAGGCTGAGGGGCTGGTTGCCAGGAGAACTAACCATGTGATTAGTGGGTTGGGACTTTCAGTCTCACCTCTATGAACTCCAAGTTGGAGAGAGGGGTTGGAAGTTGAATTGATCACCGGTGGCCAGTAATGTAATCAGTCGTGACTTTCTGATGAAGACTTCATAACAAAACATTGAAGGATGGGGCTTTGGAGAACTTCCAGATGAGTGGACATATGGTGTTGGGGGGGAGTGTCATCCCCAGAGAAAGCAAGGAGGCTCTGCGTCCCTTCCCACGTCCCGCATCTTCTCCATCAGGGCATTCACCTGTGTCCTTTAGAGTACACTGGTAAACATAAGCGAGTGTTTCCCTGAGTTCTGTGAGCCACTCTCGTGTACTAATCAAACCAAGAGGAGGAAGTCATGGAAACCTCCAATTTATAGTCAATTGGTCCAAAGCACAGGTGACAACCTGGACTTGCAATTGGTATCTCAAGTGGGGGGAGGCCTGTGGGACTGAGCCTTTAGCCGACGGGATCTTTACAGGGGCAGAAGTGAGTTCATTGCTTAGTGGCATTGGAAAAAGCACGTATGTCAGACTTTCACGTAGGGGTTTTTGAGGCAAAGTGCACAGGAGCATAGGTTTGAGAGCAGAGGAAATAGAGTCCTCGCCATACAACATTCAGTAGTCATTTGTTGAGTAAATATGTGAATCAGGTTTAAAGAACTCCTCTCAAAACCCTGACAATAAACACTTTACAAATCTCAATATTCCAATAGTCATCAAAATATCCTAGATTCAAATAAAAATGATTCTGAAAATCTCTGTTCAGTGTATGGGGCAGCTCATACTCTTGTTCTGTATGTTTGTTGCACTTCCCTGAGAGAAGGTTATATAGAATACCCACCAATGTCTAACTCATTGATGTTGGACTATGATGAGAACCATCTAAGCAGGAATTTGGTCTGTGATTTTGACTTTGGGCTTAGAATTTAACACTGGGCAGATCACTGCACCTCACCTTGCTCTTTCTTGTATGAGTGAAAATGATGACACTTTTCTTTTCAGAACATTTAGGAATCATTGCCTAGTTCTGTCCTCATTCAGCCCAGATCTTGGAATGAATAGAACTGCAACTGAGTTATCACCAAAACATAAGACAAGCAAGAAGTATAATTTTGTTCTGATAAATATTGTAATTTTGGAACAATTTTTTATTTCAACATAACCTAGTGAACTCTGGGTACTATAGAATGAAAACATACAATGAAATAAAAATCAGGAATATCTCAATTTTTTTCCTTGACAGCTTTTTAAAGAAGACTCGGGTTTTCATACCATCCCCTACCCACCCTGACACATGGATGACAAGGCTGGTTCAATGTGTGGCCCTTGGAGACTGGGCAGCTGCTGAGCTAATCTCATGAATGAATGTCTGGCCACTGGTCTCACGTTCCTTCAATGTGGGGTCTACAGCATAGTGGTACTATGATGAGAACCATCTAAGCAGGAATTTGGTCTGTGATTTTGACTTTGGGCTTAGAATTTAACAATGGGCAGCTCACTTCACCTCACTCAGCTTCATTTTCATTCCCTGTTGGAAGGTTATAATCATACATTTTCAACCTCACGACTTCACAGAGGCTGTTCCTTTTGCCTGGGATGCTCTGTTTTTCTGTGCATCCCTGGCTGGCTTCTGACCCTTCAGCTACCACCTTCAAGACCCCCTCCTTTTCCTTATTCCGATCATCTTAGTCAACCAGCTGTCCACTCCCCTTCCAGCTCTGACAGTCTACTTTGGCTCCTCCACAGCACATACTTCAATTTGTACCTGTGTGTTTATTTGTTTCTTTCCTTGTTATTGTCTGTTTTTCCACGGCTATATGCTTCTTGAGAAGAGATGTGTAGTTTGTCTTGTGTAGGACTGTAATCCCAGCTCAGACCTCAATGCATGCCATAGAGCAGGGACTCAAATATTTCCAGTGCATAAATCAGTGATTTTCAACCTTCTTCATCTCATGGCATGCATAAAATAATTGCTAAAATTTGCAGCACACACTAAAATAGATATCTTTTGCTTATCTGACAAAAAATGGGTATAATTTTGATTCATTCACATCAGACAGCTATTGTTCTGTAGTCTGTTGTCATTTTTATTTTATTTGAAACTCTAAGGGATAAGAGGGCAATGCCCCTGACTAAATAGTATGATATTGCATGTTTTAAAAAATTCTTGTGGCACACTGGTTGAAAATCACTGGTTTAAATAAATAATAGTGGCTCCTACTTAACATCATGCTTGATGCGTGTAGGCACTGACCTAAGCATCGCACATACATTAACACATTTATTCTCAAAACTCTCTGATAAGACACAACCTATTATTATCTTTATTTTAAAGATAGAAATAGATGCTCAAAGATGTTAGGTAACTTTCCCAAGATAACACAGAAGGTTAGTGGCAGAATCAGGAATCAAAACCTGTGAGTTGGGCTTTGGAGTCAGTGTGTCCTTGTCTTGTGGGGCAACTGTGAATGAACATTAAAGAAAATATGCCTATGACAGTGGTCATGCAAGTATCATAAAATAAACGTCATTTGTAGCCATCTATTTTCAACTCCTGTTCTGTACCTCAGCTAAAGTCAGAGAAGAGGTGCTATTTAGAGTTCCTATTTCAGCAATTCTTTCCCAGACTTCCTGAATCAAGGAAGAACAAGTCAAGGTTTCCTTTAAATAAAATGTGGGAATTATACTGATGTCAACACAGGGGATACTCTGCTCAACATTTAAAAATATTAAGGTTAAATGACACAGGGTCAATTCATCTACAATATTTTGCTTAGTCGTGTGTGTTGGGTTCTAGAGATTCAAAGATGAGTAAGTACTGGAACCTGATGATAAGTTGTTCACAATTGAGAAAGAAAATACAGAGGAATGATATTTTTCCTTCTCACAGTGTGGTTCATGACCAGAAGCCTCATCATGACCTGGGAACTTGTAGAAAGTATAGATTCTCAGATCTTGTTCTCTCAGAACAAATGAGTCAGAATCTTCACTTAACTTAAATTTTAGGTGATTTGTATGAAAATGAGAGTTTGACAAGCTCTAAGTCTTAATTGGTCTGAGAAGTGGTTCATTAGTGTATATATACATATAAATTATCGTGAAAACACAGAGACTGGAACACCAGCCTAGGTGGAGGGTATGGGAGTGGGTTTGTCCACAGAAGGCCTCCCAGAGGATCAACCATGTAGCTGGGTCTTGAAGAATGAATAGTAATTATCAAGGGAATTACGGAGAAAAGTTTAGTTTAGAGGGAAGAGCAGAGGTAGGTAGGTAAGCAGAGGATGCACACAGGATTCTGAAAACTTCTGAATAGTTCAATATATTTGTAGGTTAAGGAGGGTGCATGTTAGGAGTTGAAGAAGAAATAAAGAAGGGGTGGGGCACATTGTGGAAGTTCTTGAATTCTACACTAGACTATTTGTCACGATGGGAAGCCTTATTGAAATTGTGTGTGCATGGAGAATAAGATCAGATTTTTACTTTAGAACGAGCACTCTTGTTACCATGTGGTACATGAAATGGATAACAAAGAAAAAGAGGGGATGTTTGTGAAATTTTCAGATGACATCAAGCTGGGTGGAGCAGTTACAATAATAGATGACAGAAGCATAATTCATAATGCTTTCACCAGATTTGGAGATTGAATCCAACCAATAAGATGAAATGCAACAGGAAAAAATGATGAAGTTCAGTATTTGTGTGTGTGTGTGTGTGCATGTGTGTGTGTGCATGTGTGTGTGTGTGTGTGTGTGTGTGTGTGTTTTAAATCAGTTGAGAAAATGCAAGAAAAATTCCCTAAAACTTGTCGTGGTGGATGTGGTCATGATTTAGGTGACCACACATTAAATTCATGCCAACAATATACTGAAGAGCTGAGTCTTCAGCTCTATGGATAGAAACAAGATGTCTGGCCCATGGGAAATAACTCTTTCTCTTATCTGACAAACACAATCTTCTCTTGACCTTTTCCCATCCCCTTCTCCACTGCTTGATCAAAAGACAAATCTATTAGTCTCTAAAGATTTAAGAACCAGTGCATGGCACATAATGAAAGATTTTTCATAAAGGCTTTTAATATATTGAACCTCTACACAAGATTTTCAAAAGCATTCTAATTATACGCTGTATATTATGTCTGTGTCCACTGGACAGAGAACAGAGAACCTCTTGAAGAAAGAGTTTCCATTCTTTCTTGTGTTTCCATCCCCTAGCACAGGGTGTGACACAGTCCAGGCATGTAATGCCAACAAGGGAATGAAGGAAGAAATGAAGGAAGAAATGAATGACCGAGGAGAGTGAAGCAGAGCATTAATGTGAAAGAGCGGAGGGGGCACAGGCGGATATGCATTCGACCAAAGGGTATGGCACACAGTTGTAACATGTCTTAAAAGGAAGATATACTGCCCTGTTATTGTCTTCTCTGAGAAGTAAATGGTCCATTAGCCGCACTTTCGTTATTTCTACAACCCTAAAGCATATGTGCACGCCCAGCAACGGTTTCCCCACTGAGCTGCGTTTCCCCGGAGCCTCCCTCCTCTGTGATGTGTGAGGGATTTGTGTCCCTCCCTAGGATTGTTCCCTGGGAGAAGTCACTGGAGCGATGACTCGGGAGTCCATTCTTCTGGCGTAATCACAGCTGGGCATCAGATGTCAGAGCCCCAGGATGGATAAACATGAGGTCTCAGTCTGCTCAGGTTAGAGAGCTGGGAGTACCCTGTCTGGCAGCCAGAATAAACCAAGAACACATAATGAAAGCTCCGGTTAAGGGATGAGACTCAGGCTCTCTCCTGGGAGTCAGTGGTGCTGGGATCTGCAAGCCCTTCTTTGCATGGCTTTCTGGGGGAGGACCAGAGAGGCCTGGGTTGCCTGCTGTCCAGGGTGGGGCAGCTGTTTCTAGATTTCACCATCCTGCCTGAAGAGTGCCTTATTGCCAGTCAGTCTGATTACCAGCTTGATAACAGAATGAAAGTGTGGAAGCTAAATGCATTCTCTGTGACATTTTAAAAGCTACGAAAGCAAAATCATAGCCAAGCAAGGGTGATGCTCCCAGTGGCCATGCAATGAATTCCTCTTGGTACCCAGGACTGGGATGATATCCTTTCATGTTTAACATGATGCTTACCCTTTGTTTTATTGAGTGATTTGAGAGTGGAATGTCCCTTGCTATTTTTGTACAGAGAGGTAAGAGGGGGGCAGTTCTTGGCTCAGAATAAGCCAAAGCTATAGTTGTGATTACATTAGAGACAAAGGTTTACTTTCTTCTCTAAGAGGAGCTAGAAATGTCCGGAACCACATTCTGAGAGAGTAAATGAGAATAATCCCAAAATATATTCTTTACCATTTGAAACTGAAGAAGTCAACCAATAAATTTGTTTTTCTGTTTCTTTTTCCACTTGGCTTCAACTTTAATACTTTTTAGGGCCTGTTTCTGTGTATCACAGTAGTAAAAACAGCTGGTCTCAATTACTAGTGTTGCTATTAGTAGTAGCAGTATTAATTCCCTTTGTAGGATATTCTGTGTCCATAATCTTCTATGAACCTTCTATAATAACAATATCACTTAACCTCACAAATATCTTATACTTAGAATCTGACCTATTCATGGTCAGAGTTACATCATTATAGTAGCTCAGCATAAACCAATAATTTTTTTTCTGTCAGCATGTCATAGAGTAGCCTAGCAAAGGGAGTTCCACATAATGGATTATGCTCACACTGAAGCAGGTATGACATTGGTTCTGAGTCGTGAGTATTTTCTTGAAAGGAACTATTCAGACAACTGTCTGCTGGTACTCAGCCTCAGAGCTACTTTTCTTTTCTCTCCTTTGTTCTTCTGGGGGCTGGAAGCCTGAAAAGTACATTTCCCAAGTTCCCTTGTTAATTAGGTATCCATAGGCCTACTTTTCTAGGGACTGGAGGTTTCCAGGGATGCGGGACATTTTCAACTAAAATCTGAGAAGTCCTTGGCAAATGGGGATGAGTTGGTCACTCCGCTTGACAGCTCTCTTCCTGTTAGGTGAGTGATAAGTGCTCACAGGGCAGTAGGAGACCTGAGGAAGGTAGACACATTTCTACTGCTGGCAGCAGTGTTGACATGTATGTGGACTCCTGATCTCCTGATCAACTGCAGGACTGCAAGTGTTGTTGGGAATGGCAGCTCCTGCAACCTGTAGTAAAAGCAGAGGCTCCCTGTAGTTAGACATCTGGGTGACATTAACTCTCCTCTTTCATTTCTTCATCCTTCTACTAGTCTGTAAATGAGTCCCTATTTTACTTCCTCTCTGACTGAAGTTCCTACATTTTCTATTTCCCTATCAAAACACTGACTGATAGATGGCCCCAATGAAAGGCTTCGGGGCATTTTTGGATAAAAAGAGACACAAGAGTTAGAAAGAAAGTGCTAATTGAAGAAACTATAGCACAAGCAAACAGTTATTCTCCTTTAAAATTATTTTCCATTGATTTCAGAGAGAGGAAGGAAAAGAGGGAGAGAAACATCAACTCGTTGTTTCACTTAGTTGTTCCATTCAGTTGTGTACTCATTGTGTTTCTCATACTTGCCCTGACTAGGGTTTGAACCCATAACCTCTGGCACACTGGGTCAACACTTTATCCGCTGAGCCACCTGGTCAGGTCCTCAAACAGATATTTTCAACATGACAGGAGACTAGGAAATAGGAACTTGGATGACATGGGAAAAACCAGGCTACCAACACTATATTTTCCCATGTAAAAGACGCTCCCATGTATAAGGTGCACCTTAATTTGGGGGCCCAAAATTTGAAGAAAAAAAAAAGACAAGTGTGAAAAAGCTGAAAATACAAGTAAAATGATCTACAACAATGAGTGTAAAAACAAGCATGAAAAAGTGGGAAATACAAGTACAAAATACCTACAACCACTGTGTAAGATGTACCCAAGTTTTAGACCCCAAATTTTTTGAAAAATGGTGCATATTAGACATGGGGAAATATGATATTGTTTTCTTAAGTCTCTAAGAAATAAGCTTTGAATATCCTTCCAAGATCCAGGAATTAGGAGAGTACTAGACCAATTGTTGGGGCCCATTAACAGTTAGAACTGTGGGAAATAGAGATGAGATTGATTCTACATCTCTGCTTTCTCTCCAATTTAGATAACACCTCTTCGTATGGGGTAGCTGGTCTTCTGATTGCTCCCTAGAAACAGCCGTAGCTTAGTACTTTCATCAATATGGTAATCGACTACATGCCTATCTCTAGTATTGTACTGTCAGCTTCTTAAGAATGTAATGTTATGTCTTCATGGCTAAACATTGCTTAACATGTGGTATGGTGTTCAGTGGTTCCCCATTTCATTCAGAATAAAAAGAATCCAAAGTTTACCAGCGTCCCACATGATACCACCTCTGACCACTGCTCTAAACTCATCTACTCTTTTTTTCCCTTAATCATTGTGCTTCGGTCATCCTGGTTTTGTTGATATTTCTCAACCATGCCAACCTTGCTTTTATTTCATGGGCTTTGTACTTAAAAAAAAAATCTTCCCCAAATACTTTTAAACCAACTCTCTATACTGCTTGCTCCTTATTTCCTTCTGACTCCTACACAAAAGATATTTTTGCTGTGAGGCCTTCCCTGACCATACAATACAAAAGCAAACTAATTAGCTAATTAACAGCTCAACAAACAACGCTCTAGCGCTATAGGATGGCAGCTCTTCCTTACCCACAGGCATAATGTCATTTTTATTTCACACAATTTTTATGCCTTTGCTTTTGTAAAAAACATTATCATAAGCCTGATAAGAAATACAAATGTGAAAAACTCCCCACACTCAAGAATCTTTTCTTTCTAGTAGATACATGCTTACAGACATAAAGTGTGAGACAAGGCCCTGGCCGGTTGGCTCAGTGGTAGAGCGTCGGCCTGGCGTGCAAGGGGTCCCGGGTTCGATTCCCGGCCAGGGCACACAGGAGAAGTGCCCATCTGCTTCTCCACCCCTCCCCCCCTCCTTCCTCTCTGTCTCTCTCTTCCCCTCCCGCAGCGAGGCTCCATTGGAGCAAAGATGGCCCGGGCACTGGAGATGGCTCCTTGGCCTCTGCCCCAGGCGCTAGAGTGGCTCTGGTCGCAACAGAGAGATGCCCCAGAGGGGCAGAGCATCGCTCCCTGGTGGGCAGAGCGTCGCCCCCTGGTGGGCGTGCTGGGTGGATCCCGGTCGGGCGCATGCGGGAGTCTGTCTGTCTCTCCTCGTTTCCAGCTTCGGAAAAATACACACACAAAAAAAGTGTGAGACAAGTGCATCAGAACAACATTCTGAAACAAGGAAGATAAAAGTTACTTTCAATAGAGGGCCTCAAAGAAAGTATCCTGGACAAGCAGCAGCATTGAAATTCCACCTCGAAAGATGTGCAGAAGCTTGGACTGTGGCCAGGCATTCTGAGCATGTTGAACAGTGTGGCCAAGATGACACAAGGGACACCTGAAGGGAACGGGGAGAGGGAATAATGAGGCTGACAGCATGGGCTACACTCATGGATAAACTTCAAGTTCAGGTAAAGTAGGTGTTAGTGAAAGTTTTTGACACTAGACTTAGGTGATCATGTCGTAAGTTGTGTACATGTCTAATGACTATATTGTACACCTGTAACCAATGAAATATTGTATGTCAACAAGAATTTTAAAGTTATCTTTAAAACTATCATTTAAACACAGTTTTGACAAAGTCAATGATTGATTGTAGGAAAATAAATTTACAATGGTGGGCAGGAAAACTTGCGCTGGGGAAAAGGCTATTGCTACAGCATGCTTAAAATGGAGGTTAATCAAACAGAAAGGGTTTTCCAGAGACATTTAATTATTTCTGTTGGAAAATTCTGACAAATATTAAACTTTGTTGAGAGACAGAGTACAGAAAAATACTTTGAAAATCATTGAAAGTAGTCATTTTAGAAGATTAGGTAGAATCTTTTAATTCTTCGGATTATTAGCTCTGGTAGATTATAAATTATCATCAGAAAGAAGGATGGGCCACAACTTGGGTCACTGAAAGTGATATCACTCACAAGTGTGGGTTGGGTTATAGCTGTGTGTGTGTGTGTGTGTGTGTGTGTGTGTGTGTGTATCTAAAGGAAAAAGTGGCCCAACCCAGAAAGATGGGGGAAGGGTGGACAGGGGAGGGGAGAAACATAGGTATATATAGTCGACACCTATATAAACTTTTCTGACAAAGAGACCCCAGAATGTGATTGTTTGATGTGAGTGGGTATCTGGATCAGGTAAACGTTTCTGCTCCATGAGAGCATTCAGAAGCCCAAATTTCTTCACTTGTGCCATTATACCATTTCATGTCATGTTGTCCTCGTCTGCAGAGCAGAAACTGGCTCACCGTCGTGAGCATGGTCTAGCCCAAGTGAAACAGGAAGGAGAGGAAGTCAAGAGGACAATCTCCTTTTCAGGAAGTGATGCACAGGTTGCCCCTATCACTATTTATCACATTCTGTTGGGGAAAACTTAGTGATATGACCACACAAGACAGCAAGCAAGGCTGGGAAATAGACTCTCTGGGTGGAAGGCATATACCTAAAAATCTCATTCTCTTCTAGAGAATATGGTTAGGGCTGTAGGCTCTTCAAGTGACACACCTCTCTCGATATGAGCCTCTAGGTTCAGTGATGTCCAAGAGAGCTAGGGCCTATAAATTAAAAAGAGGGAAGCTCTGAACAGATGCTATGCTAGTGTCTGGAACAGGTTAAGTCTAGAGATAAAGAAACAAGCCAGCACTGTGCTTTAACACCCAGCTTTCTCAGGTTAGCCTCTCTCTGCAATTTCATCCTTGCTCTTTCTGTGTTGGGAGACATTGTGTGCTAACATTCCAGAGGTGAGTTTTTGCAATGTGACACATCTCAACAATACATAGGTGACCTCTGGACATTCAGGGTCCATCTGATGAATGGGACTGGGGTATGCATAGGGTGGAAATTAATGGGACTAAGCCAATGTGCTCCAGATCAAGACAGAGAGAATTATGACTCCCTTTATATGTAGAAAATATATCTAAAAGAGCAGTATCCAAAGACAATGGCAAATAGAAAGCCTATGTAATATATTGGTTAACCAAGAAATGACTACCAGTTTTGAGGAAAAAATAAGCCAAACTTTATTTTATGTTTTGTTATTTACATATTTACTGTTCCTCAGCTTGCGGCATTTCTAAATTGGGTAATGTATGATAATAAATACTAATTATATTATTTCATTGATATAGTTATATTAATATTATAATATAAATAATGCTTATGTTAATTATATCCTTTGTTTTTGTGATAGAGACAGAGAGAGGTACAGAGAGAGGGACATACAGGGACAGACAGACAGGAAGGGAGAGAGACGAGAAGCATCAACTCTTCATTGTGGCACCTTAGTTCATTGATTGCTTTCTCATATGTGCCTTGACTGGGGGGCTACAGCAGAGAGAGTGACCCCTTGCTCAAGCTAGTAATCTTGGGCTCAAGCTAGGGACTTTGGGTTTCAATCTAGCAACCTTTAGGCTCAAACCAGTGACAATGGGGTCATGACTATGATCCCACGCTCAAGCCAGTGACGCCACACTCAAGCCGGTGAGCCCGCGCTAGCGCGGATGAGCCTGCGCTCAAGCCAGGACCTTGGAGTCTTGAACCTGGGTCTTCTGTGTCCCAGTTCAATGCTCTATCCACTGTGCCACTGCCCAGTCAAGCTATATATTCTTTATTTTATATATGTGTTCATATATGTTTCAGTCATGGACGTGCTAAATGTAGATATCTACATGTTGGTTTTGTCCATTTTTGTTCAGAAAACCCCCCAAAAGCTTCACCTGTGGTTCTATTTGTGGAATATGACCACAGAGCCACCTTAAGAAAGCTGCCATTGGATTAAAGAGTTAAGTATAAAGTAAAATAAAATTATGGAATAACTAGCAGAAAATAAATTTGAGGGGTTGTTGGTGGGACAGCATTTTAAGTGGTGAAGATAAAAACAAAGATCAATTGATCCAGACATAAAAGTTCTAAACTTGCAAAGAATAAGAAGTAATTTTATATAAAATATATATGAAATAAATGTTTGGTTCTATAATATACAAAACATTTATCTAAATTGATTAGGATAAAAACAGAATATTAATAAATAAAAGGTATTTATGAGCAATTTATAAAGAATATATGCCGATAAAAATTACATTGAAAATATTTTATCTATTGACCTTTTAAATATAGCTCACATACTCACACATTACTTGAAATGCATAGATTTATGCAACTAGTCGGACATGTGCTTTGACAATTTATATCATTCATCTTGTCTTCTGACCTTGTATTAAAAAATAGACATGCAGGATGATCGCCTATTTTAGTAACAAAAAAGGGAAACAATGTAATTATCCAATAATATGAAAAAAGTAGTTAAATTAAAAAGGGTATGTTAATTTCATAAATATATAATCATTAAAATTAAAAATTATAAATACAATTTAACACTATCTGGCAATATTTTATATCATTTTTATGTTACATATTTTATATAAAAATATTTAGTTAAAGGGCAGAAAAAGATTTGTGTATGTGAACTGATTACATGGAAATATATACAACGAGTGATCTGTCTATACCAGAACCATTAGAGAATTTGAAACAAACAGAGTACTGAGATGTTTGGATATGATTGAGACAGGCCTGTCTCCTTAAAGTATTTCCTTTGTATTTATTATAATTCCATTCCAAAGCTATAATAATGGTAAAATAACAACTAGAGTATTTGTTTAATGGTAAGCATTAGGGTTTCTAATTCAAGCTATTTACAAAAAAATAAAAAGTCTATTGAAAAATATAATGTCTTAATTCTGAAGCAGAGAGTGGGAACAAGCTTGGCCAAAAGAGACTACAGAAGACTTATGTTGTGAAAATGTGTGGAGAGGCAGAAGGGGTCACAGGTGACTGAAGATTTCTGCGTCATTGACAGGAGAATAATCAAGGTGCCATCGACCAGACATAAGGCTTCTTAAAGACAGAAGTTCGCTACAATAGTAGCAGCAGTCTTTGTTGTGGTTTGATGGGACTTCTCGCCTCTCACCGTACAGACCCGTATCTGGAGGTTGCTGCACAGATTCATTTTTTATCCACAGGACCAAACTAAGTGCCTCTCCGTGAACATTTGGACTAGAAATCACATGATACATCTGCCAGCAATTACCTTGGGCATTACTGAAGTGCACACAGGCCATTGGCTCTCACTCACCTCGTTCTCAAACAACGATGTTGGAAAGAGGCCTTTCCTAAAACTTTCAAGTGATCTGCAATCTCCTGGACTACTTTCATAATCAGCTTTTTAAAAATATGTTATTTCATTTTTGGATACTGACCAAAAGGCAGGACATTGTTGGCGAATTTGTAGCTTTTCAGTTTTACATCTAGCAATGTTTGAGGAGTGATTTTACCTTTTGGTTTCAGTCTTTGACACTGAGCTGCAAAATGTCATCTTTCGTTATTCAGAAATAGCGGCCAACTTGGGGAGGGGGAAGTGTGATTGCGCAACAGCTGACTGGTTCAATTTCTTCTGCTGATGCATTAGAAGGCAAAGGAAACCTCCCGTGTGCATGGGGGAGAAGGTGTCCCTCCTTAGTGTGATGGCCAAGATGTCCTTATTTATAACCTAACATGCTGTTTCACTCAGACAAAAATTTAAAAACTAGGAAAACCGAAAATCCAAAATCAACTGCTTTAAACAATGTCTCCGGTATTGATTTCTGAAATATATCTGCAAACACAACCTGAAGATTAGACACTGTCCACATCGTCCCTAGACTGCATATTATAAAACGTTTATCTCAGCCAATGATGCTAATCAGATCTTTGCTAGTTGGATGTCACAGACAGACGCATAATTTAGTTGTTCTTACAGACCCATTTCCCCTGGCTGACTGTTCCAGCTGGCACATCATAGAATGTGTAACCCAAGCCTGCTTAGTGTCATCGGTTGGCCAGCCCACTTAGAGCCTTGTGGAGAAAATAATGCTACATTAAGTGGGAAATCTCCGAATTTCACTCTAGCAGTAATATGCTTGTGTTTTCCTCTTAGATGAGAGGAAGCATTTTATTATGGAAATAGCAAAGGTTTTGGAAGCAGACCTCTGTAAACCCCAATTTCCTGTGCAATTTATGTAATAATACCTCCCTCATCACATGGCTTTAATAGTCAAATGAAATAAAATGAAATGCCTTGCTTATATTAATTAGAATTTCATTAAAAAGTTTGTCAGCTCTGTGACTTAGGAGAAATTACTTAACCAGTCTGTGCCTCAGTTTTCTTCTCATACAACCTGGAAATCGTGCTACTTACCTTGGAGGAGGGAGTGAGGATTAAATAGCTTAATAAATGACAAGCTCCTTGGATAGTACCCACTACTAGTAAGTGCTCAAGGAATATAGTCATCACTTCCATTATTATTCAGTGTCTGTGTCCTGATAAGATATTCTACATAAAGAGAACAAACAACATGAGTGTAAAAGGTTTTAAGGCAGCCCTGGCTGGATAGCTTGGTTGTTTGGAGCATTGTCCCAAAGCGCAGAGGTTGCCAGTTCGATCCCCAGCCAGGGCACATACAGGAACAGCTCTAGATTCCTGTTCGGGAAGGGGGGGACGGTGGGTAAATAGGGATATAAACCTGAAGGGGAGCTAATAAGTGCGGGACTAATGAAAACTACCAGCGAAAGTACTAAGGAGAGGTACTGAGAAAGCAGCTTAGGTTTCAACTGTGAAGGTACTTGGAGACAATACCAAGTACTTGGGCTTTTTATTAGAAAAAATAGATAGACAGCAGAAGCTTTAATCAACAGGCCCTAGGCCTGACCTGTGATGGCGCAGTGGATAAAGCATCGACCTGGAATGTTGAGGTGGCCAGTTTGAAACCCCAGGCTTGCCTGGTCAAGGCACATATAGGAGTAGATGCTTTCTGCTCCTCCCCCTGTTCTATCTCTTTCCTCTCTCTCTCTCTCTCTAAAAAAGGTGAATAACTAAAATCTTAGAAAAAATAAAATAAAATAAAGTCACCTAGTTATGAAAAAACAAAACCAACAGGCCCTGTAATTCTGCCTGTATTTTTGACCAGTGACGAGAGGGGGTCTGCAGGATTAATAAAGGGAAGGTGATGGGAAGCAGGGAGCAACTTGGGAAGTTATTTTGGAAGGTCAAGTACCATCAGGCAAAGTCATGGGTATCAAAGAGGAAACAGCTCCGGGTAAAATTAATTGGATTTGTTGGCTAATTGGCTGAGGAGGTTCGAGCATGGGGATAAGAAATAACTAAAGCTGTTTGGAGGTTTCTAACTCATGGAAGTGGTGAGATGATGAACCCGAGATGGAGAGTGTGAGCCCATGCTGGGGCGTGCTGAGTTTATCACTATGGCTCCTCCAGGGGGTGAAACTATCGGCCTGAAACACTGCCTAGATACATGGCTTCGGAAGGAAGAGAAAAGGGGAGAGCACGGGACTTGGACGAGTGCCGACATTTAAGAGGTCAGAAAACCTGAGGTGCTGACAAATGGCTCGGAGAAAGCTATAGGAAAGTAGGAAGTGGGCAGGAGAAAGTATCAATGTATATAGATATCCAGAGAGATATGTCTTTCAAAAGAAGCAAGAAGTCAATAATGACAGTTTAAGGAATATTTAATTGTTAAGCAACAGCCTATTAAAAATGTATATTTAATGCTGAAAATATGCCAGTCTCTCCATTTTCTTTTTATTTCCTTCTCTTTCTCTCTCTCTTCCTTTCCTCCCTCCCTCCTTTCCTCCCTCCCCTCCTACCTTCCTTCCTTCCTTCCTTCCTTCCTTCCTTCCTTCCTTCCTTCCTTCCTTCCTTCCTTCCTTCCTTCCTTCTTTCCTTCCTTCTATGCTTAACTTTTCTTCTACTCATCTAAAACAGCCCCCCTTTATTGGACTCTAGAAAGCCCTGGTGCCCCAGAAATCAAAGGGTAGTCCCCCCTTTTCCTGATTTTCTGGGACTTTCCTGATGTACAACTGTGAGCAGGCCTCCAGTCCTGTCCCTTGAAATGCTAACCAGTGGGGATGATCTGGAATGAAGTTCTCCATTCCCTCTGCACAAGGTCTAGTTTTAAGGACCAATATCTCAACCAAGTAGCTGAAAGAAGAAAGTTTGGGGCTCAAAGCCGGTCTACGCCAGCCTCTTCGCAGAGGAACGTTCTCTCCACATCCCTTCCTGTGGCTCTAAGCCTCATGGCCCCTCCTCTACTTTCTCTTTTTCATGTTCTTTCTCCCTGTTCTTCAAACACTACATAGACTTCCTAAGTTCCCTTTGTTTCCTCCGTTTTCTTCCAAGCCCTTCAGTCCCTGGATGGTAGGCAGATGATGATCTAAACCAGAGGTAGTCAATCTTTTTATACCTACCGCCCACTTTTGTATCTCTGTTAGTAGTAAAATTTTCTAACTGCCCACTGGTTCCACAGTAATGGTGATTTATAAAGTAGGGAAGTAACTTTACTTGATAAAATTTATAAAGCAGAGTTACAGCAAGTTAAAGCATATAATAATAATTACTTACCAAGTACTTTATGTCAGATTTTTGCTAAGTTTGGAAGAATAAATCTTTATAAAACAACTTACTATAGTTAAATCTGTCTTTTTATTTATACTTTGGTTGCTCCGCTACCACCCACCATGAAAGCTGGAACACCCACTAGGGGGCGGTAGGGACCAGGTTGACTACCACTGACCTAAATACTCTCAAAGGGAAGGCTAAGATAAGATGTGAGGGGTGCAAGTGTATGGGAGTTAGTGGTCCCTTCCAACAGCGATTCAGAACAGATCTGTGCTCTGTGTATTGCATAGCTGGGCAGAAACGGAAAAATTCACTCCATGTCTAGGGATGTTGTTCTGTGTTACATGATACTTACTTTAAAAATATTTTTAAATTAAAAAAAAAAACAATCAGTAAAATTTTCTGCTTAAATGTTGAGAACATATAAATATGATTCTCAAGAAGAGTTACCAAATGGGCAAAAGAAACAAATCTTGCATGGGCAGTTCAGTGTATTAAAGATTTGGTACAATTTTATGTCCAGGGGCATGATAGCTTCATAATTTGTTTTTTAATCTATTTGTCTGACAAGCTTCCTGTTCTTTAGTTACTTGAAATATTATAACAAGTCCATTGTAAACTATAAAAGCCTATGTATTTTAAATTGTCAATGTAAGAAATGTCCAAACCTATAAAAACTTTTGTGAGTTTATCTGAACTAAATTGATGACAGTTGCTGGAAAGAAAAATCTTAATGGATTGAGAAAATGCTCCGGAAAATGGCAGTTTTACAATTTATTTTTTGCAGGGGGTCCTTGGATTAGGACAATTTTGACATACAATGTTTCAACTTTGCAACACTCATTCCCATAAAAACTTAAAACAATTGAGACGTGAGTGTTTCAGCTTACCTGTTGGCATCATACTTACAGACCACGTAGGCAAACTAGTTTGGTTATGTGAAGTATACACAGCATTCTTTTTCTGTGGATTAATTGTGTTTTCATGTTCTAGATTATGATTTTACAACTGTGTTAGGATAGGTAAGTGATTTAGGCTAGGGTGTGTTTCGATTTACACTAAAATTTGGGTTTACGTCATCGTTGTAGGAATGGAAATGTTTCATAAGCGGAGAACTCCCCCCCCCCACCCCCACCCCCCGTACATCAGAATTAAAGGGAAGTTATAGGGGGTTACATGAAATCTACTGGTGATAAATTAGGGAGTGGGAGATAGCAAAGTGGGAAAATCTCTGGGATTGGATAAAAAGTAGAGTTTATAGACACAGCCTTCTTTTGCACAGTCAAGTATAGGCTAGTTAACAGTTAACAATTAACATAATAATGAGGGGATTTGAGGTCTCTGCTCTAGTGTGGGGGCTGAGCCCTGAAGGGTCCGGAAAAGAAGATTACTCTTACATTTCAAAGGCCCGTTACCTGGTACATTTTAAAGGTACCATATTCCCCCATGCATAAGGTAAAATTAAGTGTTATTAATCAGATTTGGGAAGATCATAAGCTAAGACTAGAGTTCTGTAAGGACAACATGAGGAGCAAACTGCATTTCCACTGTGGAAGGGAACTGGCCTGAGGCCACCTGGCCATTTTGACTGACTGGAAAATCTTTGTGTCCCCAACAGAAGAGAGGAATGCTAGAGTCCCAGGTCTCTCAGAGGAATTGTAGCAGCTAACTGAGGAGAAGCACTGGCTCTGTCATGGGAAGTGCAGGTTCCTGGTGGAGGGAGAATCTTCAAGAAGCTCCCACAAGCACCCAGTAAGACAAAGAACTAGCAATTGTACTTGTCACCAATGCCAGAGGCTCAAGCCTGTAAGCAGTATCCCTCCTGTAGGGGATTGGCTCGTTGGGAAAGAGCAGCTATTGAGATGAACAAGAGGTCCTTATCACTCCAGATTTCTAGGCCTATGGCAGGACTAATTGAGGAGATAGAAAATGTTAAATTGACTATCAATCTTTTAGGAATATTGAAAATATTCATGGAAGACATGTTTTAAAATTGCTTCAATTACTAAGAAACTTGAGAAATCTATGGGACCTACCTGAAGTGCCAACCAGGGGCAGAGGGAAACAATTTGCACAGCATTGTTTCACAATCCTAAGAGAGCAGTGGCGGAGAGATCAATGGCCTCCCAAAGACGTCCATGAACTAACCCCTGGAACCAATGAATATGTTACATTGCATGACAAAGGGCATGTGGGGTAGTAGATGGAACTAAGGTTGCTAATCAAATGACTCTAAAATAGAAAAGTTATCTCAGATTATTTAGGCAGCCTTTAAGTAGTCATAAGGGCCCTTAACTGTGGAGCGAGGAGGCAGGAGAGTCTGTGTTGGAGTGATGTAATGTGTGAAAAACTCAACTGAGCATTGCTGGCTTGAAAAAGGCTAGAGAGACATTGGTCAAGGGTTTCAAGAACTTTCTAGAAGTTGTGAAGGGGAAAAAAAATCTGATCCTCTGATTAAGACTTCAGAAAGGATTACAGTAATATAAAAACTATTACTTTGGAATTTATTAGAATAAATATACTGGCTTTCTGCTGAAAAACAATTTTTTTTTGTAAAGCTATGCTAAATCACCACACTAGCAAAATATACTATTAAACACTTGAAATGCATCTAGTCTGACTTGAGATGTACTGTCAGTATAAAACAGACTCTGGATTTCAAAGACTTGTTCCAAAAAAATAAGAATGTGAAATAACTCCTTGTTTTTACATTGATTATATTGCTTGGCTGATACTAATTTTTTGGATGCGTTGGGTTAAATAAAATATATTGTTAGAGTTAGAATGAATTTCACTTCTTTTTACCCTTTAAATGTAGCTGTTTGTTTGAAAGTTTCAAGTTACATATGTGGCTCACATTGTCTCTCTATTGAACAGCACCGATAAAGAGAAAACCCATATAGAAATATTATAATTGTGCTTTACATTTTTGTAACCTGAAGCACTTTATATATTTCTCTAATATATACTTAGTTCTCAGAACATTCATGAGTGATGAGTAGGGTATAGCTTATTATTTCCAGTTTTTAGGATGTGAAAACCAACACCTGGGTTCATATAAGGGACCTACCAAAGGAATCACAGAAGTCGCCTGTGACAGAGCCACGACAAAATCTTGAGACACCTATCCATCAAACCAAGGCTTTTTCCCTACTACCCCATTCTGTGGGTGGTAGAAATCCCGGTGTCTAGCCTGTACTTCGCATTTTCTCTAAGGGAGAGTTCCTTAAAGGAAAGAGTCTAAAGCCCTTGAGCCAATATGGAAGGAGGTCTTCTATATATCTAAGCCTAACTAAATCTC
This sequence comes from Saccopteryx leptura, assembly GCF_036850995.1. Lineage (NCBI taxonomy): Eukaryota > Metazoa > Chordata > Mammalia > Chiroptera > Emballonuridae > Saccopteryx > Saccopteryx leptura. The sequence goes on from NC_089505.1 coordinate 356,623,257, forward strand.
TGAGCATTCACAAGACCTGACTTTGTAACTCGCTGTTCCTCACAACTTACTAACACTATTTCATTTCAAAAGCATTCTGTAGTCGTGTGGGTTTGGAGAGCTCTGGTTTTAAAGTTGAATTCTTTTAACCACAGGGCATTGACATGCAATATTAATCTCTTGGAGAGAATAGACCACAATTTCCAAAACTTATTTTCCCAGATTATGATGTTATGAATAAAAAGCAATTTAGGAAATCCTGGCCTACAACGAAAGGAAGAGTCAAGGGCAGGTCTGACTTTCAGCTCTCAGTCAAGGGTGAGCCAGTTTCCAGGTTCGAAACAGGATCTGAAGGAAGAGGGTGACAGTTTGTTCCCCAGCTGAGAGGCATTGGCTAGCTTTGGCAACTGTCCAGGACAAAGATGGACATTTAAAAGTGACTTTTAAACTATACAAAATTAGAATCAGTTCAATAGATAATTTGCTTAGCATCTCAGTAAGATTTAAACACCAAGTCAGATGGCTGTTCTTTTAGACTGCGAGAACATGTTGCAATGCTTGGAAACGTTCCCTGACAAGCTAGTGACTTTTTAAATGAAATTCTAGTAAAATGGGAATAAGAGTTTGGGGAGAGATTTTGATATTTGAAATCATTAGAATTGCCAGTATTAATAGCTATCAATTGATAATAAAAAATATGAGTTGGGGTTTTTTTTTTTTGTTTGTTTGTTTGTTTGTTTTTTGTATTTTTCTGAAGCTGGAAACGGGGAGGCAGTCAGACAGACTCCCGCATGCGCCCGACTGGGATCCACCCGGCACGCCCACCAGGGGGCGATGCTCTGCCTATCCAGGGCGTCACTCTGTCGCGACCAGAGCCACTCTAGCGCCTGGGGCAGAGGCCAAGGAGCCACCCCCAGCGCCTGGGACATCTTTTGCTCCAATGGAGCCTTGGCTGCGGGAGGGGAAGAGAGAGACAGAGAGGAAGGAGAAGGGGAGGGATGGAGAAGCAGATGGGCGCCTCTCCTGTGTGCCCTGGCCAGGAATCGAACCCGGGACTTCCGCACGCCAGGCTGATGCTCTACCACTGAGCCAACCAGCCAGGGCAAGAAATATGAGTTTTGTTTTCCAACTTTTCATCAAGTAAGAAATTTAAAAAATACCCCAAGCACGTATTAATTTGCTTTTGTAGTTCCGTCAGACTAACTAGAAACAGAGACAGAGACCAGAAATATCGGCTGAAAGACTAGGACAAGAATCTTTATTCAACAACATTTTGCAATGGCTTTGTGTTAGATGCTGGGATTCAGTGGTGATAAAATAAAATCTGTGCTTCCCATGGAGCTTACAGGAGTCCAAGGAATAAAACTATTGTTATGCTTCCAAGTAATTCATTCACTCACTAACCATTAAGGAAACAAATGAGCACCTCCTTTGTGTAAAACACTGCACTAGGTATTGTGGGTCTGGAGAGAAAGAAGACAGAACTGCTGGCATGGAGGAGTCCGTGATTGAGTGTAGGAAGGAAAACAGATTGCTAAATGGTACTCCCTGTCACTCCAACCTGTTCCAGGCGTTTTTATTCATCTCCTGCTCAGTAACTGGGCACTTCATTCAACCACCTGCTCAACTAAATATCTTAGATTCTTGACCACTCTTGTTTTCTTATAATCTATATCCAAACCATCAGCAAATCCCATTGTTCCTTCACCAAACTGTATTTTTAATCTAATCACTCCTTATTTACATCTACTATTGTCAGTGTGGTCCAAGCTACTGTTGTCTTTTGTAATTCTGTCCTACCTGGTCTATCAGCTTCCAATCTTTTCTCCTGAACATCTGTACTCAGTAGGGCAGCCAGAATGGTCACAGGATATTACTTCTCTGTTCAAAATCTTCCTTTAGTCTTCCTCAAAGCATTTACGACAACCTTTTAGGCTTCATATGTTCATCTGTTTATTTGGGTATCACCTGTCTCCCTGTCTTGACTATAAGGTTTTATTTAAGAAAAGTGAGTGAGTCTGTTTTAAGTATGCTAAATCACCCTTAGTTCATTACATATAGTAAATTATATAGTATGATAAATAGTCATCCAATGTAAACAGCAGTGGTGTCACAGAGGAGGGCTTGATCCCTTTGCTTAGGGTTCAGATGGTAGAAAGATCAGGGGAGGTTTTGCAAAGGAATCTAAATTGTTTAAGATGCTATCCTATCATCTGACTTCTACCTCTTCCTTCTCTTACAAACCAACAATAACCTCCGGACTGATACAACATCTTCTCATCACTTGTCCTAAACCACCTCTTCTTTAAGACAACTTTCTGGATTTCTTTGTTCACGTGTTTAATAAAAATTTGAATGCCCTCTCTACGTCAGTCAGAAAGAGTACAATTATAGATTAGGCCATTAGAATATAGTAAGGGAAGGACTGTGAGAAGGTAAGTAAGGAGGGCCATGGGTCTGTGAGTCTTATTTCTCTCTTCCTTCTCACCTGCATTCTACTTTCTGCTCAGGTTGTGTATTTCTCCAATTGACGTGTAGCCACCATTATAGAAAAGTCTTAAACAGGTGAATTCTGAGTTGTAAATGTAGCTGCACTATACATCCCTGCTTGGCTCAGTCCATCTCCGCTGTCTGTGCCAAAGACCATGAACCTGAGGCTTTTTCTCTAGTTCTTAGGTCTCACTAACCAGAGGTCGGAGCTGGAACCATTTGGCTCCCCTAAACAGCTGTGTGGTGTGATGACCACCATGACAACACCTGGCAATACTTGTGATGGCAGACAAATACTAGAGAGGCAAGGCAGGTGAGTCACTAGTGAAGCAAGCTGGCTATGCTACGTGAGCAGTAGGGGGCGCTGTAGGGAAGAGCAGGACCTGTACTTGGTGGCCACAGATTCAGAGGGCATGGTTGCCACACAGGGAAGAGGGGCCTCAAGGTGAAGAGAAAACCATTTTTCCCCTTTTGCTAAGTGGAGGGACCCTCTGGCTTCGCTTCATGCCCTCATCTGCTCTTACACAGAGATAAGTGGCTGATCCAGTTGGTTAAATTTGGAGGAGGACCTGCCCTTCATTGCTGTCGCCGAGGGTCCCTCTGTCTCTCTTGCTCTTTCTCCCTGGCATGTGTGGATGGAGATGCTGCGTGCTTTGTCAGCTTCTCCGTGTGCTGTTGCGGAGTCAGGCCCCCCGGGAAAGACCTGCGGTGGCCCAGTGCCACCTGGAACTGGGTGAACAAGCCTTTTCCTGGGGTTTGATACAGTGGTAGGATTCAAATAATTTAACAACCAGTTCTCTGTCCTAATGACCATTTTAAGTATAAAAAACCCCAATATTCTGAAAGTAGTCTATCATTTCATGCATTTAATACTTAAATAACAATAAAAGAGGTGCACAAAACTAGATTATGTTGCCCTGGCTGGTTGGCTCAGCAGTAGAGCGTCGGCCTGGCGTGCGGGGGATCCGGGTTCGATTCCCGGCCAGGGCACATAGGAGAAGCGCCCATTTGCTTCTCCACCCACCCCCCCTCCTTCCTCTCTGTCTCTCTCTTCCCCTCCCGCAGCCAAGGCTCCATTGGAGCAAAGATGGCCCGGGCGCTGGGGATGGCTCCTTGGCCTCTGCCCCAGGCGCTAGAGTGGCTCTGGTCACGGCAGAGCGATGCCCCGGAGGGGCAGAGCATTGCCCCCTGGTGGGCATAGCGTTGCCCCTGGTGGGCGTGCCGGGTGGATCCCGGTTGGGCGCATGCGGGAGTCTGTCTGACTGTCTCGCCCCATTTCGGCTTCAGAAAAATACAAAAACAAAACAACAACAAAAAACTAGATTATATTGTAAGAGTTTTAATATTAATGAAAAAATATTAAATAATATCTGACAAAAGACAATTCAATTATTTAAGATATTTTCATATTGCTTTTTTTTTTTTTTTCTTTCCATATTGCTTTTTGATTGGCGTCCTCACTTATAATTTTTTCCCCCTATGGACAGAATGAATGTACTATGGGGGCTTGCAGGGGTCTCAAACTTGCGGCCCGCGGGCCGCCCACCACTGTAGTCTGTGGCCGCACAAAATTGGTGGGCGGGCCGCGAGTTTGAGACCCCTGGCTTAGAGTACACTGTTGCACAGATGAATGTTCAAAAAGAGTAAGGAACGTAAATGTGTGATTTTCACATTGGGCGGCTACCCAGGCGCCCATCTTAGAGAGAACCTTGATGACAGGTGCCATTTTAACAACTGGTTCGCCGAACTCAACAAAAATTAGGTATCGGTTCTGCTAAACCAGTGCGAGCCAGCTGAATCCCACCACTGGTTTGATACCATGAAGCCTGTAGTGTCCACTTACTAGGCCCTATCTTTCCTTGTGGACTTTGTCAACAGTAAACGAGATATTTTGATCTTCACCTGCGTTAATCTTTTTTTCTTCTCATTTTTTCAACTTATTCATTAATTCAAATGAAAATAAAAAACAGGGGTGTGATTTATTGAACCCCCACAATTCACATGACTGATGTCGCTTCGTTTTCTGATTTTTAAAGAGAAACCTGGATTTTTTTTTATACAAAAGTATTTTCATATAAGGTCTTTTAGATATTTTATATGAAAAACTTAGGATTCTAAAATGTTGGCAAAAATTTTTTTTTAAATCTTAGGTTTCAAATGAAACATTGATAGGCCAGTTTTCACAAGAAGCCCCTAATTTTTAATGGTTTGGGGTCAGTGTCAGTATCTAGGTTTCTGTCCCAGTCCCTTCTGATGAGTCCAGTTCTCAGGTGGAGTTGGAGCCCTGATGCTGACCCCTTCTGACTTCTCTGTGTTCCTGATGTCTCAACTACCCAGCATCCTTCTCCAGCATCGTCTCCTGCAGGCTGGATCTAGTCTCTCCACCTCTGTTTCTCCCAGAACACAAACTATTAATACAGTTGTCCCTCGCCATACCATAGTTCACTTTTCGTGGTCTCACTGTATTGCAAATTCTTGACTTGTATATATCTAATTTTGTACCATGGTATTTTTGCTAGATCATGGGATTTTGCAGTATATAGGTATTTTTGTTTGTTTGTTTGTTTATATTTTTCTGAAGTGAGAAGCAGGGAGGCAGAGAGACTTCCACATGTGCCTGACCGGGATCCACCCGACAAGACTACTAGGGAGTGATGCTCTGCCCATCTGGGGTGTTGCTCCATTGCAACCAGAGCTGTGCTAGTGCCTGAGGTGGAGGCCATGGGGTCATCCTCAGCATCCAGGCCAACTGCTCCAATGGAGCCTTGGCTACAGGAGGGGAAGAGAGAGAGAGAGAAAGGAAAGGGGGAAGGGTGGAGAAGCAGATGGGTGCTTCTCCTGTGTGCCCTGACCTGGAATCAAACCCGGGACATCCACACACTGGGCCGATGCTCTACCACTGAGCCAACAGGCCAGGGATTATATATTTATTATTATTTTAATTATTTTTGCATTAAAATAAGCAAAAATAAATGTGGGAAAGGTTAATAACAGTGTGGGAAAGGTTTATGAGTGTGGGGAGGGTTTATAAAGCCTTAAAATATATAAATAATAAAATAAATATAAGGTTGCTACTTTGCGGATTTTTGCCTATCGCAGGGGGTTCTGGAACCTAACCCCCGTGATAGACGAGGGACCACTGTATAGCTCTTATTAAATTTAGCCTCATTGCCCCTCAGCTCCCAGAAGTACTGCTTTTTGGAGCTCCCTATGGTCTGGCCTCACCCACCAGCTATGACCCCTTGGCACCATGACCAAACCTCATTAATCCTTAATCCGAAAAACGTATGTAACTGGCGATCACCACTCCTTCACTGTAGGAGGTGAAAGCCAGTTCAACCTGTAATTTTCTCCAGTCTCAGATTATGTCTCCCTCCCCATTTATCTCCCATTGAGATACAAAAATGCGTGCTATTAGCATGCACACTGAAATAATTTGAGTAAATTCTGTTTCTTCTTTTCATCCCCTTTCCCACTTGGTATGTGGCCACTGAGAGAAATTATTTTTCTCTTTCTCTAATTAAACAGGAATCACTAATACAAGGCTTTGGAGATTTCTTTTTCCTATTCTGTTGGTATGTTCTTTCTTCTCTTTGCTTTCTTTCAAGACAACTGGCTCTATTGACATTCTCTTTCATTAAGTCCTCATTTAGCCAGTCTGATAGCAGCCCCCAAAAGGGAAATCTGAATTAATTTGGTTTAATTGTGGATTATTTTCCAAAACTTGGAGTGGTCTATAAGACAACATTTCAGTTTCCCCTGGGACCGTCATTTCGTCTTCAACCCAACTCCTTTGACTTTTTTCCAGCCATCTGTTTTACTTGGGTAAAGGAGTCAGTTTCAATGTCTACATGTTTTTCTTTTCATCTATATTTTTGGCACCTTTAGTTTAATTCATAGTTAGCTCCAGAAAGGAAACATTTACTATCCCTCAGCAGCTGTTCAGTCCTGGAGGAGGAAGTGGTGAATCTTGTTCCTCTTCCCATTGGCCTGCTCTCTGTTGTCCTGGCCGTAGTTAGTTACTCCATCATCCTTGCACACTAGTCTTCCTGACACCTGGATGCGCTGATTTTTTGGCTTTGGAATGAGAAGACTAGCTTCTGAGCTCAACTCTTGTCAATTCATTTTTCAATGTGTATGAGTTCCGAATTTCAGTATATCATCCAAGGCTCAGAATCCAGAGCCTGGGGTTCCACCTTTGACTCATCCAGGCATGAAATAAGCTACTCCATCAAGTTGGACCTCACTTTCCCCATTTGTGAAATAAGGGTATTCATCTGTAACCAAGATCCAGAATTCAAAAGTCGTTAGATACCTCCTCAAAGCCAGGAAAAACTATGAAATAGAGAAGCTGTCAGCCATAAGGTAACTGGCCACGACAGGGATTTAAACCTGAGAAGGCATGCCCTACCTAAAGGCATTTGCAGACTCAGTTGACTCTATGTGCAAGCTCCTGAGCGGAAGACTGCATTTGGCTGACAGTTGGTGAGCTGTAGAATCCTGTGAGCCTTGACATGCTGTGAACTCCAAGTCCCTCTGTGTTGCAGCTCTTTCCTCTGAATACTTTTCCCTTAAACAATATTAAAAAGAGAATATTACACATAATGTGATGGAGGAGGGGATTTAATTTTATCAGTCACATTAGCCAGCCTTTTGCTTCTAGGTATAGATAACACATTAGCATCGAGCTTATTATTCATAGGCAGCAATGAGTGGGAGCAGATATATAAATGCATTTGCAGAAGAGGTATAACAACACTTTCGTGGCTTAAAAAAGAACAAAGATCCTTAAAATACTGTTTGCTGAGCAGAGCTGGAATGTGGAAAAGTCCTGGATAAAATGTGCAGAGGTGACAATGACTTCAGGAAGATGAATAGCAGCACCTCCTTTACCTTAATCTTCCCCATTGTTAGAAGTTCTCTGATGGTTTGGGATAGACTTGCTGGCAGAAAAGGCCTATAAGGAGCATATACAGTCTTTGTTGTAGATCTTATCTCAACCACGGGCCTAAGCATTTTGGGAGCATGCCAATCAATTATAACACAATGTGCTGAGGTTGTAGTCATGTTGACATGAAGGTATGTTTGGGAACAGTGGCTACAGTGGTAAGTGTGAATAAGTATTACTACTCTTAGATACAGGAATCAACATCAACAATGCTGTCACAAATATTTATATTATGTTGGATAATGTTCAACAGCAACGTCTAATGGCAGCAAGCAACAATAGCAATAACGGATGGTCTCCCTCTCTGATTCTCTCATTTCCTTGGATTTGGAAGGACAACTAATCAACCACCATTTAAACCACATAAATCCAGCTATTTTGGGAAGACTCAGAGTGAGTGCAGAATGACTCCGAAGGGGAAAAAAGTGATTTTTGTGATAAATATAAAATATTGGCTCTTGAGCAAAAATTTAAAAACTGAAATCCATTGTATCAGTTAGTTAGTGGTTGCCATGATAACACTGTGTAACAAATAGTCATGGATTTTCAGTAGCGTTTGGCAATGAGCATTCTCACAGATATATGAGCTCACTAGAATGCAGTTGATCTAGTCTGACCTCAGCTGGGCCACTCTGCTTCTCACTACAGATCTCTGGGTCAGTACAGCAGTTCTGTTCTGCATGTCTCCCTTCCTTCCTAGATCATCAGACTGTGGCAAGTTCTCTGAATGGTGATGATATAGGTGCCAGAGGCAGTACTCAAACGCACTAGTGCATTTTAAGCCCTTGCTTGTGTCATGTTTTCTAACATGCTATTAGCCAAAGAAGTGACATGGTTGACTCAAAATGAAGGAGCAGGAGGGTCTATCCCTCCAGTAGAAGAACAGAAAATAGTGGAGGGAAGGCATGAAGAATCAAGGCCAATAACTGAATCTACAACAGATGTGAACATATTTTGTATCCCAAATTGAGGAAAAGGGTTTATCAGATAATTATAGATTTGGATGAGCTTCAAGGTTTTATATATTGCCTTTGAAATAAAACACATTGCTTTTTGCCATAGTGATATATGGTTGAAAAACATATAAAAGATCCTATGTGAGATGTGTATTCATGTACATGAACATAGACTTGCTTATACTGAATGTAAGTTGAATTCTATGGCTGAGACTGATTACCAAAGATCCACTTTCAATATTTAGACTTGTTACTAGAAATTGGATGCACATCCTGGAACTAGATTCCCCAGTCTCCCTTCCATATGTAGGTGATGCCAAGTGACGAGTCCTTGCCTGTGGAATGGGATGTGCCATGGCTCAGGCCAGGTTGAGAAGTGGATACCCTTCTCCACCTGCTCTTCCCCACCTGCCCAGTGAATGCAGCAGGTTCTGAGACTCTAGCTGACAAAGTAACCTCAAGATGGAGGAACTGTAGGTTTCCCAATCTTGTGGAAGCCCACCTGCCCACCAGGAACACTTATATGCTGCTACCTGATTAAGAAATGCACTTCCACTGTGTTCGTGTCACGTCACTCAATTGGGGCAAGAATTTCTTACAGCAATTAAGAAAGTCATATGGAGAAGTTGCGGAAGCTCCTCCTCTCATTGTAAAGAATTTATAGAGAAGGATAAATAATCAAAGCGAACATTTACTGCCTAGCTACCATATGTAAGGCTCACAGCTAAATACAGCATACAGTAAAATATTTCCGACCCGTGACATGGTTTAATGAGTTATGGGGCGGGTGTCAAAAGAAGCTGATTCTTCTGTCATCTGCCACAGGGTAGGCGAATAAATAGTCACAGCCCTCTCTTTTGACATGGTAAAGACATATACGAGACTGTTGAGCCATGTTATTCAAGCCATGTTATTCAACCATGGTCACAAGGCTACGGCGGGACAACGGTGGAGCTGGAGCATAGCCACTTTCCTGTTAGAATCCTTGGAACCCACTTAATTCTTTTTGTGATCCTTTTTAAAAATCAATCATCTCGGCCCTGGCCTGTTGGCTCAGTGGTGGAGCGTCGGCCTGGCGTGCAGAAGTCCCGGGTTTGATTCCCAGCCAGGGCACACAGGAGAAGCGTCCATCTGCTTCTCCACCCCTCCCCCTCTCCTTCCTCTCTGTCTCTCTCTTCCCCTCCCGCAGTGAGTCTCCACTGGAGCAGGGATGGCCCGGGCACTGGGGATGGCTTCTTGGCCTCTGCCCCAGGCGCTGGAGTGGCTCTGGTCGCAACGGAGTGACGCCCCGGAGGGGCAGAGTATCACCCCCTGGTGGGCGGACCGTCGCCCCCTGGTGGGCGTGCTGGGTGGATCCCGGTCAGTCGGGCGCATGCGGGAGTCTGTCTGACTGTCTCTCCCCGTTTCCAGCTTCAGAAAAATACAAAAAAAAAAAAAATCAATCATCTCACTCCACAAAGAAGAGATCTCATCTTTTGGGGGATCATTTTAGGGGAGGACAAGCAGGGTGAGGTGACCTGGCCACAGTAACACAACAAACTGGTGGCAGAGTTGGGGCTGGAAGCCCCGTCCCATTGCTCTTTCTACCCTATCATGTGGTGGGTAGCTCAGCTGGTAGAATCTAGTGTATCAGAGGGTAGAACAGGGACACCCTCCCAGTCAGAGTTATCTCACCAGAGTAGTTAAACACCTTCCCCAAGATCACACTGCCTATAAATGGGTAAGAGTGCTTAATTTCTCCTAAAGATTTCTACTGCCCATGTAGTATCTAGCAGGGCAAAACATAGTACTGAGGAATTGAATTGAGTGAGATTGAATAATGCAATATATATATATATATATATATATATATATATATATATACACACACACACACACACATTTATATATATTTATGGTGTTCAGGAATTGAATTGACTTTGAATGAATACCCTCTGGGATGTTGTCTTGTCACTGCATTTTCTTCCCACTCCTCCTTTTTCATTTGGTTACATTGGATTCAGCCAAACACATTAATCAGATGGGCAGGGTTACACATTGTTTTCACAGGAAATCCTCCCTTCCTCCTTCAGTTTACCTAAAAGGATGGGAAGCAGGGAGGGGGGTTTGCCAGTGTATACACACACACGTCGATGTATATATTTATACAGCACACATACCCATACACACATGTGTCTGTAAAACAATATGTGCTCACTGCAGCATCTGGCGTTCTGTGAAGTCTTGACCTCTGCTCCCTTACAGCTGTGTTGGCTCAGAGTTTACAGCAAGCCTTGCAAGACTCCCTGAAGAACATATGTTTCTGAGCAGTCCTCTAGTTCTCCATCCATTTTTTATTTTCTTTTTTTTGCAGGAGGAGTCATAAAGGTTACTACCTAGGACCTGATGGGGGTAGGCTTGCTTCCCCGATGAATTTCTCATGGCGGAAGGAGCCTCCCTCTAAAGACAGAGTTGGTGTGAGAAATCATGCTCTGTGATCTCCCTCCCTCACCTCCCCCCTCCAGATTTTCTGCAAAAGAGTTGGTGATGCCTTTCTTTATCAATTGCTTACGCTCTTCAGATTGACTGCTATGTCGAGAAAAAGGGGTTGGCAAGTTTGGACAGGAGTGAGCTTCTTAGCCTCATTGTTTCCAAGTAGCAGACTAACAGAATCCAGTGGCAATTTATCTGCCACCAGGTAGAGGAATAAAGAGTAGTCACAGCCCTCTCTTTTGACATGGTACAGACGTACCTGAGGCTGTCCAGCCACTTTATACAAGTCAGTAACATTGTCACAAGGCAACAGTGGGACAACTGTCGAGCTGGAACGTAGCTACCTCCCTGTTACGATACTCGGAACCCACTCAATTCTTTTGGGTGATCTGATTGGTCTTCAACGCTTTGGCCCTGCTGCTTCCACAAGAGCCACCCTTGCAGACCTGGGTTTGACTTAATGGGTTTTGAGAGGTCCGCCCTCATTTAAAGTAGTCTGCCAGCGTTATTTGACATAGCTCCTGCTCCAGCCATGAAAAACCAGGCATTCCTATTCCTGTTGTGCTTTTGTTGGGAAACATCCTGCATTTGCTGTTATAAATGGCCACATGATAGTATAATTTTAGCAAATTAAAAATAGATTTGGCCTTGGTCAGTTGGCTAAGTGGTAGAACATTGGCCCGGCATGTGCTGGTCAGGACACATGGGAGAAGTGACCATTTGCTTCTCCAACCCTCCCCCTCCCCCTTTTTGCTCCCCCCCCCCCCGGCCCCGCTCACACAGCCATGGCTTGATAGGTTCAAAAGCATTGGCCCCAGGTGCTGAGGATGGCTTCTTGGAGCCTCTGCCCTAGGCACTAAAAATAGCTCCGTTACAAGCACGGCCCCACATGGGCAGAGCAGCAGATGCAGTTTGCCAGGTGGATCCCAATCAGGGTTCATGCAGGAATCTGTCTCTCTGCCTCCCTGCTTCTCGCTTAAGAAAAACAATAAAAAATTATTCTTTCATAGTTTGAGAGGCTAGCAATCTGAAATCAAGGTGTTGGCAGGCCTATCTTCCTCTAGATGCCCCAGAGAGGGATCCTATTTTCCTTTGTCCAGCTTCTGGTGGCCACAGGGACTGGCTGACCTGGGGCAGCACTATTGCCGTTTCCACTTCTGTCTTCATGTAGCCTTCTTCTCTTCTCCGCATGTCCTCTTCTTACAAGGACTCTAGTCATTGGATTTAGGGTCCATCCTAACCCAGTATGACCTCACCTTAATTCAATTATTTCTTCAGAGACCCTGTTTCCAAAGAAAGTCACAGTCTGGGGTTCTAGATGGTTATTAACTTGGAAGTACACTATTCAAGTCACTGTAATACTCAAACCCTTTCTTGGTTAATATCCTCACAATAACTCTCTGAGAGAGTGTTATTGGCAACATTTTGACACACCTAGAAACCAAGGCTCAGAGAGCTCAGTAAATGGCCTAAGGCCACATAGCTAGAAAGTGGATTCAGATCTAAATAGATCTGACTCCATAACCCATCTAGTTTGATCCCTTGATTATACTATGCTGACTAATCCTTCCCACCATCACATGTTCAGAAGATGTGTGATGGTTAGGAAAGTACTTACCATAGCAACTGTGTATTTAAAGCCACAGAACTGGCCTACCTTGAAAATACAACCAATACTTGCAACAGCTCACAGCATTTTTTACAAGTTACTGAACAAAAGCCCAAATGTCAGGAAGATGGGAGCAATCCTATCCCAGTTCCCAGAATTCTCTAGATCTGAGCTCACTGTCCAGGAAAGCTTTCGCTGGGGGTCTGAGAAACAGGGAGAGTTAAAGCAGTTCCCCACAGGGGCACAGAAGAACTGCTGCAGGAACGATCTTTTCCTTGGACAGGGTGTGAAATAAAAGGCAGTTGTCAAACGGACTAGGGCCACCTGGGGACCTGCTTTAGGCTAGAACGCACTGAGAGGAAAAATGAAAAAAATCACTGCAGTGCAGAAACTGTCTCGTATCTGCTCAGAATGATGCATCCACTACATAGGGGTTTATTTGGAGTAAGAAGACAGGAAAATGACACCTTACCATGTTTTCCCCTCCCCTGGTCTTTCCAAATAATATGCAATGCTACTTACTTCTGTGATATGAACTCTGTCCCGGCATGAGCATTTTACCAAACCTCTGGCCTGGAGTGATCACGGGTTCAAAGCCAGCTGGTCGACCAGAACCTTGATGAGTTTAAGTCTCTGTACAGCTTCCCCTTTCCTAGGAATTTAATCACAAAGTGGACATTTCAGTGTTCTGAGATGGTTATCTGTTCCTCTTTTTGCAGCTTCTCTTGCCCTTACCCCTTCACTCTTCCCCCCCAGCCCACCTTCCTCTCCTCCTCCTCTGTCTTGCTTTCTCTCTTTCCTCATCTTTTCTTCTCTCTTCCACCTCTTCCTCTCACCCCTGCCCCAACTCTCTCTCTCTCTCCCTTTTCTCCAGCCTTTCTTAATCATTTTGATATTTGTCAGATCCTTGTGGCCTTATTAAGTAAGCCAGGCAATTAGTTTCTTCTTTGTCTAATGTCTTAAAAAATAATTTCCGCCAACTCCCTAGCTTCCAGTGTGTGAATTGGGGCCAAGACCGTCCAGAATGTTTACTCTGCCGATAAAATTAATTGTGGCTTTCAACCCAGGTTCTCGCCGCTTCCTTCCCGACTCCTCCGGGCTTTTGGATGAGTTCACACCCATCCTTTCTTTCCTCTTTAGTGTTTCAGAGACTGACACGTTCCTCTCTTTCTTGTTTCCTGAATCACCCCCCCACACCACCTTTACACAATTAGTCTATGTTAGAACTGGTTTGGTTATATATCCTTATGCTTAAAGTCACAGAACCTATCTATGATGTTAAGTGAAAACTTACTGTAATTTCAGAGATTTAATTAAAAAAATAAAAGACCAGTCATCACATTATGGGTAATATTCTCTTTTTAATATTATTTAAGAGAAAAGTATTCAGAGGAAAGAGCTGTAACTCCTTGCAACAGCCTTCTGGGGCAGGTCTTATTCTGGTGCTCATTCTACCCAAATGGACCCAGAGACACCGAGAGACTAACTTGAAGTTATTTCTAAAACTTCTCGATGTATTGAGTACAATAAACACTGCACTAACCACTGACATAAATTTTCCCTTTTGATTTTTGCCATAGTCTTATGAAACAAGTATAATTCTTATCCCTGTTGCACAAAGGGCGAGAAAAAGAGTTGAAACCTTAGGTGACTTGCCTAAAACCAGCTCGCACTTGAGCTGAGTATTTGAAGGCAGGGAGGTGTGGGTCCAAAATGAACTCTATTAACCACCCACTATGGAACTGAAAACCATTCCAGACGAGGGATCATTTCACCTAAACAAGTGAATGACTGGCTGATTTCACTGGGTTCGGGGAAGTCCATCGTTGTCAGTGTTGTATTTACAGTCTCTGTGGGGGTGACGCTGAGTCTTGCAAGCATGGTGGTTTCAGCTATTCCTGGCCTGAGACTCTGCTTTTGATCTTATCCAGGACTAACCTCAAACCTACATGGATTTAGCGATGGGAGATCATCTGTGTACTATCAAAATCACCTTCGAGATTCTTTGATTCTTTTTTCTTTTATGTTGGCTTCCTGCCAGCTCCCAAGTTCTCCTTGGCCTTTCGAAAATTATAGAATAGATTAGAAATACATTATTCCCCTTTCTAATTCTTCTGGCTACATTAGACATCACTATCTAAATTTTAAATGTGATAAAGTTTATTAAGACTGCCCTGGCCTGTTGGCTTAGTGGCAGTGTGGTGGTCTGGTGTGTGGAAGTCCTGGGTTCGATTCCCGGTTGGGGCACAAAGGAGAAGTGACCATCTGCTTCTCCACCCCTTTCCCTCCCCTTCTCTCTCTTTCTCTCTCCCTCTCTCTCTGTCCTCCTTCCCATAGCCATAGCTCGAATGGTTCGAGCAATTTGGCCCCAAGCACTGAGGATGGCTGCATGGCCTCACCTCAGGTGCTAAAATAGCTTGGTTGCAGAGCAATGGAGCAGCTTCCCCAGATGGGAAGAGCATCTCCCTATAAGGGGCACCCAGTTGGGGTGCATGCAGGAGTCTGTCTCTGTCTCCCTGCCTCTCACTTAAAAAAAGAAGTTTATTAAGATTTAATTGAATGCATTAAGCTTTAGAGGGAGGATAAACATGGAGAAGAAGAGGGAAGTAGGGAAATGTCCGGGTTTAGGATTATGTTGAGAAAAAGAGCATGGGCTCTCCAACGGGAGACGGTGGGAGCCGGATTTAAAGGAAGGACTTGATGGAGACAGTAATAGAGAGGGCTGTTGGTCTACTGAAAGTGTCTCAACTTTCTGTGGGCATGGGCATCAGCATCAGTAGAAAACATTTTTTTAAAAAGGAAGAAGGTAAACGGCAAGGCCCTACCATCAGTTATTCTGACTCAGTCAGACTGGACTGGGGCTGGGGCAGTGGTGCTCCTGAAGGCTCCCTGGGAGACCCCGTGTGTGCAGCCAGCATCGGGAAGCGCTGGGGTGGGGCTGCATGGGAGCACACAGAGATCCTGGGACCGGACTGGAGTACCTGGCCGAAGTCCCCCTTCCGCCTTGTCCGGAAAGTGTGGTCCTGGATATGGTGCTGAATCTTTCTGGCTTTAAATTTCACATTATTTGTAACAGTATTGTGAATATGAAAAAAAAATATTGTTATTGGAGACCCTTTGTAAAATCTAAAGCACCATCGAAATTGTAGGAGGCAACTTCTGAAATGGCTTTCGGTGACATCACCTGGTGGTGTCCATGCTCTTGTCCAATTGTCTTTCCTTCTGTACGGCTGGACCAAGTGACCTGTTTCTGATAAATAGAAAATGACACAAGTTATTACATTCAATTTAAGTTATAAGGCTTTTGCTTCTGTCTTCTCTCTCTCTCTCTCTCTCTGCTCTTCTGGATTACTCGCTCTGCTGAAGCAAGCTGCCATGCCACGAGTTACCCCATGCAGGAGCCCAAGTGTCCAGGGTAGGAGAGCTTCTTCCAGCCAACAGCCATCAAAGTACCCTGGCTCTCAAACAACCCATGCGATAGTACATCCTGCCAACGACCATATGAGGGAACTTCCAAGTTAATCCTTCGCCAGCCGAGCCTTGAGATGTCCACAGCTCCAGCCAACAACTTGATTGCAGTTTTGGGAGAGACTTGAGGCAAAGGGCCCATGGAATCTGCACCCAGGTCCCCGAGCCACAGAGATTGCAGGATAATCAGTGTGTGCTGTTTTGAACAGCCCTATCAGAGGGTAACTTATTATGGTGATAGAGAACCAATGCCGAAAGGAAAGTGTAATAATTTAAAAATGGCAACTCTTTTTGGAGGAATAGGCAAAGGAGGAAAACAAGTATTTGCTGAGCATACACTCTAAAGTGAAGAAGTTCTCTCACTGCTCTGTAGCTTACTTCAATGAAGTCACATGTTAACATTACAATCCTCACTCTTCATACAAGCAAGTCAAAGTTATTTGACCAAGATCATAGTTGCAGGCAAGCATCGGAGCCTGAATTAACATCTGCACTCGACTTTCAAATCCATTTGCTTTTCTCTGTATTCTATCCTTTAAACAAGTGAGTGTTTACCAAATGAGCCTCATTATTAGGGGCTAGGTAGGGATTTTTTTCTCCCCAAAAAGGTGGGTTTCTCAGTCACTCTCTCTTTTCCACCAGAACCAGTCTTGACTTATCTGATGAACTACTGATGGCCAGTGACAGCCTGGTATAAACCAGTGGTCGTCACTGGGTGACACAACACATTTAGGATATGGCATACTGCACTGCACTCACTGCTGGTATGCATGCCGTTTATTTTGCCATAGCAGCTGCAAGAAAGGTTTTCCAAGAGTTTGGGAGCCTCTTTAAGGAACATATTTTCCAATAGAATAAAAAAGAATTAGTTCAGCTTTAGAAGTCAGATCACTGAAAACTTCCTGGGTGGCTTTTAGAGATTTTGTTCACAGTATCATTGAAATCTTTTTTTTAAATTTTTTTTAATTTATTCATTTTTTAGAGAGGAGAGGAAGAGACAGAGAGAGAGAGAGAGAGAGAGAGAGAGAGAGAGAGAGAGGAGAGACAGAGAGAGAGAAGGGAGGGAGGAGCTGGAAGCATCAACTCCCATATGTGCCTTGACCAGGCAAGCCCAGGGTTTTGAACTGGCGACCTCAGCATTTCCAGGTCGATGCTTTATCCACTGCACCACCACAGGTCAGGCTCATTGAAATCTTAAAGGTGGAAGGGGCCACGAGGATTATTTGTTTCTTTTTTGTTTAAGTGAGAGGAGGGCAGATTGACAGACTCCCGCACGCGCCCCAACAACCGGGATCCACCCAGCAACCCCCATCTGGGGCCAATGCTCAGACCAACAGAGTCTCTGACTGTGAGAGGGGAAGAGACAGAGAGAAGGAGGAGAGGGAGGGGAAGAGAAGCAAAATTGCTTCTCTTGTGTGTCCTGATCGGGGATTGAACCCAGGATGTCTGCACACTGGGCCAACACTCTATGCTCTAAGCCAAATGGCCGGGGCCTATTTGTTTCTATTTGAAAGATAGGGCAGGATCCTGTCTTACTCTGGCCCTGGAAAGCTGCCCTTCCTGAGTATTTCCAATGACATGGAGTTCACTGCTGTTTGCAGCTGGCTCTGATGGGCATGGGTGGGACGCCTTCCCTTTCAGAGCAGCGTCTTACTCACTGTCTCACCAAAACTGCTAATTTGACAGAAAAATGAGAGAGAAACCACAGAGATCCAGAACTATTAAGCTATACATATAAAACTTGGACCTGATCATCTTTGTGGATAATCTTTATGCCTTTGAGAAACCGTTTATCTCAAAGGCGAAGGGCTTGCTCTTTGCGAGTGCACTCTCTGGATTCAAGTCTCCGTTTCAACATTGACTGAGATAAATCACTTCTAATCTCCATTAACTTGGATTCTCCATTTTTAACATTGGGTAACAATAGCCACTTTGGTTAGATTGTTATAAGTCCTGAATATAATAGCAATCATACCTCAGAAGGCATTAAACTAGTGCCAACTAACAGTAAATGTTCAACTAATGACATTCTTCATTGGCATAAGGCCCCTCTGAAATCTCCTATGGTGGTCTGATTCTATATATTCTATAGTCTCTCATTTGTATCTGACTCATATCAGAGAGGCCTTTGACATTCATTGGGTCACAATCACATATAGGTACAGAAACAGTCTTGATCAGTGTGTTTGCTTGAATGGTTTATGCACACATATCCTTGTTGACTCAAACCCTCTGTGTGAGAAAGTCATGTGTTGAGGACCCATGAACTGTTTCTCTCTGGAGTCCTAAGCTGCAGGGTTGGCTGTGGAATTCCTGCTGTGCTTGCATTGGTGCTGGTGGTTTACCATCAGTGGAAGCATCCCAACGTCTGTGGGTGGACTCATGAGGAGGATGGCAACAGATAGCATGTGGTTAGAAAAACAAAGCCAAATATTGTGCTGCAGAAACCCAACCCCAACCAAAATAGAACTTTCCATGAAGAAAGGGTTTTTTTTGAGCCCCAGCTGTTATGTTTAGTCTGATTCTGCAAGATATCAAGGAACAATGCTTGGATATGTTCAACTCTGGTGGGCATGTGTGGCATTTTCTTTTTCTAGCTAAAGAAATATATTTATTTTGGTACCTGCTTGCTATTATTATAAGCTAAATTAACTCTAGGTTCTGGTCATAGAATCAGATTATTGGTGGGACAGGAACTTTAAATGAAAAACAATCACACAGGACAAGTATTAGAGTATAGTTAACAAGTTTACATGTTAATATTTTATTTTTATTTGCTACAACCCTATTATTCATTGTTTGAGTAGTATCCATTCATAACATTATGGCATTCAGACCATTTTTGCATTGGGAAGTTGAAGAAACAAAATTGGGGGTGATTCTGAATTTATTGGTGGTATATCATTGCAAAAACCCTAACGTGAATTTAGTGATGGCCAATGGGAGCACTGTCCATTCTTTATATCATTTGATCCTTCCTACAACAGTCTCTGTGTTTTAGAAACCATGTACTCATGAGACAAGGAAGACCTAATTGCTTTATGTTATGTTCTGTATCTAGTAGGTAACAGATTTGGGACTTAACCCTAAGATTTTTGGTTCCAAAGCTCATTATATAGTGGAAGGCAGCACTAAAAATGACAGCCTGCCAGTGGTAATAGAGTTTTCAGTCTGCACATGCAAAAAAACGATTACATTGATGCAGTTCTCATCGGAGCGTGAAAGAACTGTAGAAACTGAAATATGATTCAGTGAATACGGATGAATTAACCATACATCTAGCTTTGCACCTTTTTAACCTGTGACTATTACTATCCACAACAGTTCACCTTGGTACAGCTTTTCCAGATCTTTTCTTAAACATCATATTACTTTTTTTAATTTAGCAGTAATCATAGGCCAAAAATAGGATAGGCATCATAATTAGAATATTTTTGTTCCCATTTTATGGATGAGGAAAGTAAGGTTCAGAGAGCTTTGGTAATGTCCTAAGATCAAAGCCCTAGTAAGTGGAAGTTAGAGGTAATAACCAGTTGGTCCCAACCTTCTCCTTTGAGAAAAACCACTATTCACAAATGCTCTCGCTGGTCCTTTTTCAGGAGGATGGAGAACTATATTGATAATCCCCACATTGTTACTGTTTAAGTAGCTCGAATGAGCTCTAGCTAGGAAACATTTTTTTTTTTTGTCATAGTCTATTGTCATTAATAGTGACAAGAAATGTGGACTCACTTTCTTATATTCTTGAACTTGTGGGCAGCACATCCCTTTAGTTAAAATAAACATCCACTTGGATACAGTTAGCTCAGAAAATAACCAAACATTTTGCAAGTCTGGACTTTTTTTGAAGGAATTAAAATGGCTTTACAGTTCTACTTGAAAGAGGGTCAAGGTAATCGACATCCTAGTAATAACAATATTCAATGGCAGATGTCCCTGGCGCTTGGAAATTATTTAAAGCTCTTTTCGTCCTGCTATTTCATTTATTGTTTTTCTACTGAGTAGATCATTTCAAAACGTCAGTGTTATGGTACCCACTAGGGACAGCCCTTAAGGACCTCTTAATTATGTAAATTGTAGACCACTATAGGCAGATAGGTTAGTAATTATATATTTTTAAAAAATCCTTAGGCAAGAAAACCCAAAATAGAAAATCTTTTTCTCTCCACAGAAAGAACTGGAATTTGTGCCTGAGGCTCATCTTTAATGACAATCCTTAGTTACCAATCAACCACCGAATGAATTAAGCTCTTTTTATCATAAAAGCCAAATCAATCCCTTCCAAAGTGAGGGTCTTATTATTTTTTTCTCTGATTAATTCTTCACTTTGTAACTTATCTTGAAGTTCACTTTATTGTCCTCATCTTTATCAAAGCCACATATTGCTGATGGACAACCCAGTTACAGAGAAAGTGCAATAGGGAACAGATCACTAGGAATGGAAAAGAACATGTGGTTGGCTAAGATACTAATAGGTATTCTCTAAAACTTTTTACACAGGGGGCCAGTTCACTGTCCCTCAGACCGTAGGAGGACCTGACTATGAATAAAACTATGAACAAATCTCTATGCATACTGCATGTATCTTATTTTAATGTAAAAAAACAAAACAAGAACAAATACAATATTTAAAATAAAGAACAAGTAAATTTAAATCAACAAACTGACCAGTATTTCAATGGGAACTATGGGCCTGCTTTTGGCTAATGAGATGGTCAATGTGCTCCTCTCACTGACCACCAATGAAAGAGGTGCCCCTTCCGGAAGTGTAGTGGGGGCTGGATAAATGGCCTCAGGGGCCCGCGGGCCAAAGTTTGGGGATCCCTGCTCTAAAACGTCCCCTCACCCCTTTTTTGTTGGTTTTCTATATACTGATTTTGTTGATTTGGTCATTTCCCAAAGGGAAAACAACTGATTCCAGACACTTGTTAGAGATGTGCTAGCACATTCAAGAATGAGAGGTTTCTTCAAAAAAATCGAGGACACAGAGCTAAGAAAACAGGAAAAGACACTGCTGGTTACTCTAATGTTTCAAAGAAATCATCAAAGACCCAGGACAACAAATGGCTTATGGACATTGAATAGATATTGGTAGGCACAATCCTGAGAAAGAATTTAAAATTTTAATAACTTTTCGTGGCAATCAGTGTCTTGATTCACCTGCCACACCCCCCTCATCGCCCAGAGTAAATTAAATGATTCTAAACACAAGTATTAATTACTGTAAATAATGCCACTCACTCCTTGAACATTATAGTGTGCTGTCTTGCTTCCTTTAAAGTAAGGTTTCTGAATCTT
This sequence comes from Saccopteryx leptura, assembly GCF_036850995.1. Lineage (NCBI taxonomy): Eukaryota > Metazoa > Chordata > Mammalia > Chiroptera > Emballonuridae > Saccopteryx > Saccopteryx leptura. Next base: position 356,644,477 of record NC_089505.1, read on the forward strand.
GGCCCAATGACATTCTAAAGCAAGTTTTGTTGTTGCAGGAGGCTGTCCTGTGCATTGTAGAATGTTTAGCAATGTCCCTGGCCTCTACCCCCCAAGATGCCTTCATAGTAGCTCCCCAGCTGTCACAACCAAGAATGTCTTCAGATATTGCCAAATGTTCCTTGCAATACAAAGTCACCCTGGAGATATAAACGAAGAAAATATCCATTGCAAGTTATACCAGCCAGTCTATTTTGTGTGTTGACTCTGTGCTCTAAATGGAGAACACTTCTGATAATGTTTGCTGCAATGTGCTGGTTCCTACAATGTCCCAGTTACTGGACAAGCATGTATTGTTCAGGAATCTTTGGTTAAGAGCACAAAAACTGAATCCTGTAGGAAAAGTGGGGGGAAATTTTACAGGATGTTCAGTCATAGAAAATGAAGCATAGAATTGAAGAAAAAGCTAACAAGCCAGGTGTCTTAAATGATGGGCCACTGATGAAGCTCCCATGCTTTAAGAAGTTTCTGTCTTTCAGGTCACAAGAAATGCTCAATCATCTCAAGGCTCATGCATTAGGAAATCATTTTGAACCTTATTATCAGTGGTTTTGAGATTCAAATTCTAAGGAAAAAGTCTGACAGCCTTGCTTGGACCATGTGATCATCCATTGGACAGAGCAGATGGCACCTTTGAAAAGTATTACACAGAGACTTTACCTAATGGGGCAAGATTAGGAACTATTACCATATCAATGGGTGAATGTATTTTGGGAAGAACAAAACAACCAATATCTGCACATAACATTGTCAAGATTCCCTTCAACAAGGATGGAGAGTAGGTGTTACTACTATTTACCGATGAAGAAATTGAAATTCAGTGTCTAAGGAACTCACCCAGGTCACATAGTTAGTGAATGGCAGAAACAAGATTGAAACTCAGGTCTGTTTGACTTTGAAGTCTCTACTCCTTCCTACATGTCCCAGTGTTTTTATATTTATGGACATTCTTAGTCCCTCATTGATTGGATCAGTCAGAATTAATCACTGAATAGGTGTTAATAGAAGGCAGATAAGACCTACCTTCATGACATGAGGTCAGTGTCCTAAACAAATTCCTAGATAGTTTCGGCTCAGGGGAACATGCATGCTAGTTGGGGAGACAAAGTTAGCCATAAAGAAAGGAAAAAATAAAGTCAAATGCCAAATTATGTGACACATATAACTAAAAATAAAGGAGCATGCATACTTTGTATTAGTTATACTGAAAGGGAAGAAGAATGACAAGAAATTAATTTTTTCACAGTTCTGGAGTCCAGAAATCTGATATCAAGCTGCTATTTAGGCCCCACTCCCTTCAGAGGTTCTAGGGAAGAGTCTGTTCTTTACATCTTCCACAGTCAGCTGGCTTTGGTCCGGGGCCACATCACTCCACTCTGCCTCTGTCATCACATGGCTTCTTCCTCCGTGTGTCAGATCGCCCTCTGCCTGACTCTTATAATGGCACTGGTCATTAAATCTGGGGACCACCCAGGTCATCTTAGATGCTCTCCTCATCTTAAGATCCTTGATTCAATTATATCTGCAAGGACCCTTTTTCAAATAAGGTAACATTCATAGGTTCTGGGAGTTATGAGATCAAGGTATCTTTTGGATGCCACCATTTAATCCACTACACAAAATTTTTAATATTATATTATTTTATTTTATTTATTTATTTTTTACAGAGACAGAGAGTGAGTCAGAGAGAGGGATAGACAGGGACAGACAGACAGGAACGGAGAGATGAGAAGCATCAATCATTAGTTTTTCATTGCGTGTTGCAACACCTTAGTTGTTCATTGATTGCTTTCTCATATGTGCCTTGACCGCGGGCCTTCAGCAGACCGAGTAACCCCTTGCTGGAGCCAGCGACCTTGGGCTCAAGCTGGTGGAATTTTTGCTCAAAGCAGATGAGCCCGCGCTCAAGCTGGCGACCTCGGGGTCTCGAACCGGGGTCCTCTGCATCCCAGTCTGATGCTCTATCCACTGCGCCACCGCCTGGTCAGGCCACTACACAAAATTTCACATGCTTGTTGGCTCTGTCTCATAACTCTGGGTTTGTTTCTTGCAGAGGTACAACCCACAGACTTGGAGAAAGATAGTAATTATGTCCACAGATCCTGGAATCAGAGAGCAAATATTTGATTTTCAGATGTGACACATATAAGCTGTGTATAATTGGGTTATTATTGATTTGTCAATAAAAATATCTCATTTATAATAACCATTACAATAACACTTATTGTTTGTTCTTTACAAATGCCTGTGCTTATATTACACATGTCATATTTAATTTTAAAAGGAATCTTTTGAGGCAAGTATTATCATTAGCTCCACCTTAATGATGAGGAAGCTGAAGCATCAGAGAGATTGACATGTCCACAGTCATAAGTCAGTAAGTGGCATTAAGCTCATTCCTATGGACAATAACCATCTTAATATTATGTTATTGCAGTAGATTGCTGAAGGTATTAAAGATATATTCAAGTGTATAAGAGTCCCTTAACAAACAGCCATTATTAAAACTAAACCAAAACACCTCTCCAGAGAAGATATTCAGATGGCACGTAAGCATACGCAAAGAGGCTCAACATCGTATGTTCTTGTCTTCAGTGCACTTGCAGTACACACCAGAAGAGTGTTTTCCAAGAATCAGTTTTTCAGAAAGCCTTGTGTTTTATTAGGCAAAGTTCATGGGGAGAGGGAATAAGACAGCAAACATGTAGGAAGCGTGGGGGAGCAAAGAGAAATGGCATGGTGACAACAGAAGACCCTCTGTCGTGTATGTGACAGTCTTTGTATGCACACAATGCGCACCTACCACATTCTGGACTGGCGTGTATCATCTTCACAGTCTGCGTCAGTCACTGACGGGGAGGGTGCTTAGCTCTCAGTTTCTTCTTGGACCCTGGACCTCACACTGTCAACAAATGAGTAAATATCTCAAGAAAAGAGTAGTAGAGAAGATGAGGCTCACTTCAGTGATTTTTTTCCTTGCTACAGAACCTTGACCCCTCAAGTCCGGACTATCGTGGTTTTTCTCTGATGTCTATGGTGTGTGTGTGTGTGTGTGTGTGTGTGTGCTTTATCCATATTTTGTAGTTGTTTTCTGGTGAGAAGGTGAGTGTGATACAGACAGCTCTGCTTTACAGGAAAGGGATTGGGGCTCAAAAAGAATCATTGCCTGAGGTGAGGCAGCTAGTGAGCAATGCTGTGAACCCTGTACTCAGAACCTTCTGATTCCAGTAAGTACATTCTTCACCCATGGTTTTCATCGAGCTCCTCGGTCATTTGCAAACTTCAAAACATAATGGACATTTCTAACTGGGCATTTTTATGAGATAAATAAGTTTTTAGTTGAATCAATTCTTCCATAAAATGCAAATACCACTGAAAAGAGTAGCCTATGTTTAAAGGACCTTTGCTTCAAACCATTAGCTTTTACTTACTTGTTCTATTTTATTACATCAGCATAAAAAAAGAGCATGCTCACCCCACACAGTAACCTATACTTAGTGATAAACATTAGGCAATTCTTAAATGAACACAAGGAATTTCTAGAAAAAAACTGAAATAACTTAAGCTTGTAACATGCCAAGAAGTCACATGCAGTGAAAAAGAATGGGAAAAATTAGTCTGCATTGTTTATGGTCACTTTTGTTGATCCACTGTTTTTTCTGTGAAGAGCTGTGGGTTTCTTGGTGGTTTCTGTGAGTCTTTGCAGAATAAAATTGATGGTTTTACAGTTATGAAGAGAATTACTAATATGTACCCAAACACACTTTATGAGGGTGAGAACATTCAAGCACTAACTAGAAAATTGGGAAAGCTGAAATATAATCAAGACACTAGAGGAAGAATGTCTATTTTTAAATTTAATTTATATACAATTCCTATCATGGTTTAGTTTTTTTAAAGGAGTTATATATATATATATAGTTACAGCAGTTTTAGGTTCACAGTCAAATTGAGAGGAAGGTACAGAAATTTACCATAAATCCCCAGCCTACCCCACTAAATACATATGCATCTCTCATTATCAAATGCTCCACCAGAATGGTACTTTGTCTTTATAATTGTAATCCTTTACTGTCCTTTTTCTGTTATATCTACATATAATTAACAAGGAGAGCCTCTTTGTTCTACCTTTAAAATGTACCCACAATTCAACCAATTCTGATTTTTCTACTCTTACTACTCCAGTGTTAGCCATTATCATCTCTTCCCTTCATGTGTCCTCACTGGGAACTCTGAGTCTGCTTATGCTTGTCCTATAGCCTATTCCAACATAGTAGCCATTGTATTTCATTTCTCTGCTTAAAGCCCTGCAATGGCACCCCAGTTCACTCAGAGTGAAAGCCAGAGACACGACAGTGGCTTTAGGCCCCTACGTGATGCTCCCTCATTATGTCTTTGGCCTCATCTCTTTCAGTCCCCTCACCTGCCCACTCCATTCCAGCTGCACTGACCTTTTATTTCAGACATTCCAAACAGTTTATAGGGACTTTGCATTGGCTTTTTTTTTTTTTACCTGGAATAATCTTTGTCATATACCCATGTGGCTAATTCTCTGAATTCTTCAAGTCTTTGTTCAGAAGCCATCTCCTCCGTGTTGCCTGATCTGACCATGTTATGAAAAAGACTCTCTACTCTCTCAACATTTATGGCTTCTTTTATAGCCTTCTTATTTTTGCCCCTTAAGTGTTGAAATTCCCCAGGATGTCATTCTTGCCCTATTTCTTTTTCTTCTCTTCATGCAGTTTTTAATGACTCCAATATGCATCTCCAGCCTTGACTTTTTTCCTGTGTTTTTTTTAAATGTTTATTTTATTGATTTTAAAGACAAAGGAAGGGAGAGAAAGAGAAAGAGAAAGAGAAAGAGAAAGAGAAAGAGAAAGAAAGAGACAAGAACATGGAGCTGTTCCTCTGTGTGCCCCGACCGGGGATTGAACCGACAACCTCTGTGCTTCAGAATGATGCTCTAGCCAACCAAGCTATCCGGCCAGGTCACACATCTGTGTTTTGTTTGTTTGTTTTGTATTTTTCTAAAGTTAGAAGTGGGGAGGCAATCAGACAGACTCCTGCATGCGCCCTACCAGGATCCATCTGGCATGTCCACCAGGGGCGATGCTCTGCCCATCTGGAGCATTGCTCTGTTGGAGCCATTCTAGTGCCTGAGGCAGAGTCCATAGAGCTGTCTTTAGTGCCTGGGCCAACTTTGCTCCAATGGAGCCTTGGCTGCAGAAGGGAAAGAGAGAAATAGAGATGAAGGAGAGGGGAAGGGTGGAGAAGCAGATGAGTGCTTCTCCTGTGTGCCCTGGCAGGGAATCGAACCTGGAACTTGCACACACTGGGCCGACACTCTACCACTGAGCCAACCAGCCAGGGCCTCACACCTGTGTTTTAATGTATATGCTAAAGATATGGAAAGATCTTTAAGAAGAGGTTTGTATCAAATGTTCAAATATCTCCCCTACCCTTTTATCTCTTTTTTTTTTCCTGGTGCAAGACTACTAATAGTTAATATTCCTCCCTCTGGTCAATTTATGTTTAGCTTATCTAGCTAAGAACATCCTCCTTCATCTGGAGACCCCCTCCTGAACAGCACTCGAAGCTGTATGTACCAAATGGGAAATTCTTATCCCTGCAGATGTGTGATAGTGTTGAGACTACAAAAAGTCATAGCAAAACCTTGACACATATTTGTAGAGCATAAATAATTTTCAGAAGCTGATGAGACATTTTAAGACATGAAAATATGATTTGTGTATTAAAACTAAGTTAGAAAACAAATATTATGCCCTACGATCCCTTGAGGGAAAAATATTTGTTTTCTTTTTCTATGGAGTGCTTCTCAAAATAATTAGTAATAATAGGCTTATGGTGTTAGTCCTACCTGGAGCAATGTGACTGATAATTGGAGATTTCTGTGGAACACACACTCTTCAAACAACAGGAATAAATCTTCATGATGGAAACATTTCAAGTACCACAATTACTAATGGCAGAGGAAACGTTAGTCCGAATTTTTTCCACAAAACATAAGACTCAGTTCTGCCGAAGAGCATGCATAATTGAGAGCTGGAAAAGGTAAAAATAGCAACAAATAAGTCTTAGGCATAATGCTAGACCCCTCTTCCTCTTTCAGTCATTTCCTCCAATAGTCACTCAACTTGTTGTTCTGGTGTCTCCCATCTGTTTTCCCCTGTCTACTTGAGTGTCGCAGTCTTAACCCAAAGCCTCCAGAGCTCTTCTGAAACACTGCAGTCATCTCTCACATCTTTTCCCTCTTTTTCCTTCTTTTTCCAGTGTTATCTACACTGCTCTGTTCTCTACACTGACCCCAGAATAATTTTTCACAAATGGAAATTCAATCATGTCAAGCTTCTTTCAAAGGTTTCTCACTATGTGCAACATAGATCCAAACACTGGTGTCGCCTCGATTTGCTCCACGATCTTGGCTCTGCTGTTTCCTTGTCTGCCATTGCTCCTTCTTTGCACCCCTCCCCGTTTGGCCCCAGGGCTCTGCTTCATCGATTGGAGGATGCTCTGCTTCTTCTCTTGTGACTGACTGTCCACAGTAGACACGTTCTGTCAAAATGGACCTTTTTCTTCCTTCTCTCTGGTCACATCGCTCCACTGCATTTTTCATGACTCTTACCATTTTTCCTTCGTGGCAAAAATTTCCCACTCTGAGTTGCTTTGTGATCTTATAGAATTATATATATAGACACACACATTTATTATAGTAAATATTACTCAATCCTACCATTATATGTGATTTTGTCTTTATCATTCTAGACTGAGAGCTTACCCATATTTAAGACTGTGGTTTTTATTTTTGTAAAAGTAGTGCTTAATACTGTAATAGCCCAATATATATATATATATAATATATATATTAGACTATTAAATATATATATTTAATATATATATTAAATGGGGAAAGGCATGGAGATAGGAAAGAAGAAAACAGGAAGGAAGGAAGGAAGGAAGGAAGGAAGGAAGGAAGGAAGGAAGGAAGGAAGGGAGGGAGGGAGGGAGGAGGGAGGGAGGGAGGAAGAAGACAGTGAAGAAATAATCAGAAAACAATATTTTATTAATGTTTTATTGTAGGGATAATCAGGCAAATGAAATCTGGTTGGTTTTTTTTTTGTTTGTTTGTTTTGTTTTTTTCTGAGCTGGGCTTTTCCTTCTACAGATATTTCAGGCTCCTGTCACTTCCCTACTTTGGACTGAGGACATTTATTTGGACTGTGGGGAAGCTACAAAAATTCTTTGGCTTTGGTACCTGGTTATTTCTTGCTAAACACACAGGAGAGGAACTTGAGCTAGCTGCTGCCCGTGGTGACAGCTACACTGTTTGAAGTCCCTGGTGAAGAGACAGATGGGTGCCACAGTGGCAATTTAGGGGCCACAAAGAATTGTTCGCTGAACTTGATGTTTTTGTTGGTAAGTTTAACACATACTCTACTTCCCACATAATTGGATACAGTTATAATCACATCAGACCACCAGCCCTGTTGTATTGGAGAGGGGCCTTTTCATGGTAAGGAGGCATGGCTAGCTTCCTCACAATTATAATTTTGGCTAGACTAGCTTCCCTTCTTCTTAGGCTCAATGTGAATTGACCATAGGATAACTGACACTCTTGAAAAATTTATTTCTCTTGGATTTTTTTTCCATGTTTGATATAATTAGCCTCACAGCTACTTAAAAAGGATCCATTCTTTGCCGTTTCAGCTCCTCGCTGTTAGACCTCAATTGGTTTAAAATACTTTCGTTGTCAGGAACATCTCAGGGATGTGGGATGCGTATGGTAACGCCATTTGTTATATTTAGTATAAGAAAACTGGAAGAAATCTTGGCCTGTGCCTAGTTCAGGTTTCTCGTTCTGCTGTTCCGGATCCTGGAATGCAGAGCAGCTCAGTGACCGACCCACTGCCACCCAACCCTAGTGCGAGAGCCAAGAGACCTCCCGCTGCTCTTGGCAGTTCACTGTGTCAGAGTTCACACTTGGCTAAAGCACTGAATGTTTTATTTTTCTCAAAATGAAATTAGGTTTATTCTTCTGTAATCCAATGATGAAAAGAATACACGGCCATTGTAGAGATAATAACATACCTACAGAATGTTAGTTGGAAGCCAGTTGAGAAGATGGGTTTTAATGATATGGGACACGGCTTTGCCCTTAGCTTTGTTCTGTTCTACAGTGTTGGTCTCATCTTGGAAGGACACGAAGAAGGCATGCTCATCAAATATGTAAAGAGAGAGGCAATGCTGTTGCTTGCTCCAAATACGGAATCAAATAATAGTGAATGAGAATCTACCATGAGCCAGGTATAAATTAATCTGCAAAACCATCCTACAAGGTATCAGGTGTCCTGTATCGGTCATACTCCAGTCAGGAAACCAGCATCATGTGAGGTATTTGGACAAGACTTGGTTAATCAGAGACTTGAAGTCTGAAATAGCAAAAGAGGAAACAGGTAATACCACAGGGAGCGGCGTCTGTCCCGAACCTGGGCAAATACATTTAGAAATGCGAACACAGGGTGAGGATCTAGACCTCCAAGGAGGAAAAGCTGACTGGCTGGTACTGCTGGTGCGCAGTAGCTTGCAGGAGTCACCATGGAGCTAAGGACTAAGGTTTCCGAAGAGGGAATGACACCCGGCTAATGCTGCTCCCTCAAGAGCTTGGAGGAGAAGTTTTGTGGAGTTCAGACTCAGACTTCTAATCAGGGGACCCATCGGCTGGTGCTGGTAGCTCTGAAGGGGTACTGGGAGACTGGTTCTGGGAGTTCCAAAGAATCTGGAGACCAAAATCAACTTCTGCTGTTTGGAGAAGGGTTGTTGCTGGTGTGATGATGAATGGAAGGGCAAGCTCAAGAAAGCACCTCTCCCCAATTCCACTTTCCAGTTCCCTCTAGTGCATCCTACTGGCAAACCTCATAAGAACCCAGCAAACAAGGAAAATGAAGTTTACAGTTTCAGCTCCACACCACAACATAAAATACAGGAGGCAAAGGTTTTTGCCATTCATTAAGACTTTCAACATATGTTAACTGGGGGTCGTCTCTATGCCGTGAACTCTGTGCCCCGGGCTGCAACCTCGGTTTTCTGTGAAATGGGGCCAATCAAGCCGACCTCTGAGAGTTAAAGAGTAAATGAAATAAAGTGTGTGAGGACTCTGCACAGTGCCTGATAATGATTATATACTTCACAGCAATGAACCATGGCAAGTCCTTGAAGGATGTCAGATATGGATGTTCTTGAAGATACAGTAGACCTTGACCTTGTTCCAATATATTTTAAAAGGTGAGATTTTGAATTTCATTAAATGGAGAGTGCATGCCCCTGTTTTTCAGTCATCACCTCTCCACATTGCTTATATCTTGTGTTGCACACATTTAACCCTAGCTTGCCAAGGTTTTTGAGAATTCCATACTTTGTCTCCTCCCTTTCAGATAACTAAGTCTATATTTCAGCAGACGTGGTTATTGACTTTTAAAATTCCTTCTAGCTCCATGTTTACCCTTTTTTAAGGACTAAAAAAAAATAAAGAGTAGTTTCTACTCTCTTTAATAGAATAAACCAAAATCCATAAATTAAAAAAAAATCTTTCTGGAATTACTTTTTGAAAAATAATAGGTAAGGAAGAGACAAATGATGACTACTGAATTTTTAAAGGATATTTCAACATGAATTTTACATGATCAGAACTGAGTATGATAGTAGCTTTGGGGAATTAAATCCATTTCGGTGATATTTTTAAGAAATGCACTCTTCTTAATCTTTGCCATATTGTCAATTAGTATTTAAATACTCCCCAGCCCGAATTCATCGTGTCTGTGTTGCATTATTTGGGAGCTGATCTCTAAATTCTTAGCCACTGAAATCATGCTAATAAAGGACTGTATTGAAATGTTCTGTTCTTGTATTTTTGAGGGGATTTTTTTTGTTAAGTTATTTTATTTAGGAAACATTTTCTAGAGCAGTGAACCATAGAATAATCAGGTGACCTACATTTTTCATGAAAAAACAAAACAAAACAAAATGCTTCCAGATGATGTTAGACATGTGGAAAAGGATATGTGATTCAGCCTACCCAGAATGTTCCTAATAGCCAATCCTTGGTTTCATAAGGCAGTGTTTCCAAAGTTGCTACCTATTTCAAGCATAAGGAGTATAAAGTGGCTAAGTATTGAGAACAGCTGCGACTAACTAGATGCCGTTAACAGAACAGATTAAGCAGCCCTATGTGAGAAGAATCCTGCTATAAGAAGAGGTTAACCACTTCATAAATCAAATTGTGGGTAAATCAGGTATAGACCATAGATCTGAGAGGCTCATGTCATAAAGGGCCTCTTATTTACCTTCCAGAGGTGTCCACAAATTTGAGCTGCCTCTTGAATACCTAAAACAATCTCTCTTCTGCAACTTTACTGTCCACAACATTGCAAAAATAACTCCACGAAAACAAAATAAACCCACATTATTAGTAATTGGAGAAATAAGCGATCGAACGGTGGTATAATGCTGTAAGTGTACATTAAGTCCTGTGCCTTCAGGTCAGTTGACCTGCCCCAGTCCTTAACGCCCACACTCAGTTTAAGAGTGGGGTCCTGGACACTTGCCCTTTTCCCCACTGTCTCTATTGTAGTGGTTTGCCTCTCTCCAATGGACCCTGACTGCTAATAGGTTTCTGACCTTCTCAACACCTGGTTCTTGTTTAAATCCTCACTTAACTCCTTGGACAGAATCCTGGAAGTTTATCCGCTTTCCTCTGTGCCTTATCTTGTTCAACTCACCCTGCTTGTGTTTATTTCAGGCCGCTCTGAAGAAGTTCTTCATTTAGCCCCTAGGATCCATGTCCTCCATCAAGGTTCCCGTGGTCATGTTCCTTTCAGGTTAGCTTTCCAATCATAAATGAGTCAATGTTTTTACTGTGTCACTTTCAGGCCATGAAAGGCTTGAAACACTGGAGCCTACCACTCTTCTCTAAGCCCAAAACTCGAGAGCCATCTATGGGAACTTCTTTGCAAGTATCCTGCTGACCGCGACCTTCTCGGGCCAGACTTTCACTGAACTCTCCGCAGGTCAATTCCCTTGCATTGTCTCTTTGCCTGTGTCCTCTAGGGGCATTCTGCAAAGTCTTCCTGGTACCGTCTGTTGTCTTCAGCTCCTGCCATGCCTCATGCATTTATTTTAATGAAAGAACTTAGAGAAAGTGGCTTTTTCTGTCTTTTTTTTTTATAGGAACAGAGAGAGTCAGAGAGAGGGATAGATAGGGACAGACAGACAGGAACAGAGAGATATGAGAAGCATCAATCATCAGTTTTTCGTTGCAACACCTTAGTTGTTCGTTGATTGCTTTCTCATATGTGCCTTGACCGTGGGCCTTCAGCAGACCAAGTAATGCCTTGCTCAAGCCAGCAACCTTGGATCCAAGCTGGTGAGCTTTTTGCTCAAACCAGATGAGCCTGCGTTCAAGCTGGCAACCTCAGGGTCTCAAACCTGGGTCCTCCGCATCCCAGTCTGATGCTCTATCCACTGCGCCACCACCTCGGCAGGCTCTGTCTGTCTTTAGTGGTCAGTGATTTCAGTGTTCAGCAAATCTGTTTGCTTTCAGTTGCAGAGAGAAGGACTCTCTTGAGCAGCTGCCTGACCAATTGGCACCTCTATTTATATAGATCATCCAACCACTTTCAGAAGCAGATTCCTTGCTTCTTCAAAGAAATATTTCCTAACTTTGCAAATTCAGTGCTCATTTCTTAAGGTCACCATCACTAACAAAATTTTTCTCCCAACTGAATGATTCTACTACTCAAACTTGTACACTTGCCTAGTTCACTCAATATGCTATTAAATGCTATAAATCAAGTAGCTTAGAAACAACAGAAAGTTACTGTATACAGTTCTGGAGGCTGAGACGTTCAAGGTCAGAGAACCAACAGATTCACCAACTCAAGAGCTCGCTTCCTCATAGCTGGCTGTCTTTTAGTTGTGTCCCCACATGGTGGAAGGGACACGGGATCACTCTGAGATCTCTAGTAAGAGCACAGCCTCTGTTTTTGAAGCGCCAGCCCTCCTGATCAAGCCCCACCTCCAAATACCATAGTATTGGGGGTTAGGTTTCAAAATATGAATTTGGTGGGGCACACACCTTCAGACATAGACGTACAGTACCCTTCCATTCTCTCTAGAATAGACTTGAAGAAGAAAGGAAAATGAAGAAAGAGCTTGTGACTATCACCCAGTTTATACTGTGGGGTTGGGTGGACAGAAGCAATAACATAGGCACTCCTATCCAGACCTTGGTGAAGCAGCAACCTTCATGCAGTCTTTGGGGCCACTGAACTTCATTGTCAGGAGTTTGTACTAAAAAGACAAGTGCCCAGAGTTCTGTTTTAACTCACTGGGGTTTCTGAAAGAAGGGTGAAATGACATAGAATTTATGAGAATTCCCTTCATAAAAGAGTTTAAACTTGTACAAGGACTGTAAACTTCTGTGATGAAGTAAATATTGTAGGCTCTGTGGGTCATATAGTTTGGCTTCAACTACTTACCTCTGCTCTCATAGTGCAAAAACAACAAATAAATGAACAAGGATGGCTTTTTCTCCAATAAAATTTTATTTGCAGAAACAGACAATGGACTAGATTTGATGAACAGGTGGATCTGAGAAAATCTGGTACCTTACTTGCCCTGTCGTAGGCAAATTTTGACATAAGCAATCAACTAAGTTGACTTAATCAACTGAATCGTTTACTTAAATGTGTCATGAATCTGTTATGACTCCCATTAAATGAATGATAAAACTGGCTCCAAACGGGGAAGTACCCAGGCCAACGTCACAGTAGTGAGTGAGGAAATGAGGTCTTTTCTTATTTCAGGGCCCAGATCTCTTTCAGGTATATCTTTTCTACCTTGTGGGTATCTTCTACAATATAAAATGAATGTTACTAAGCTGGTGAAGGACTTTGTACACCACCCTACTTCCAATGCAAGTGAACAAAGTCCATAGAAAAATACACTCATACCTATTAAGCAATTCCTCTATGAATAATACATAAAGGAATGCTTGTTAATTATAGCTGGAGGTGTATTTTTTCTACTTTAGTAAAATTGTATATGAATCCAATTAATTTGGGGTACAATTTAAGAGGTAAAATTAAAAATATACAATTTAATAAATTTAAATTTGTCTGTGATTTTTTTTCTAATCATTCTATAGAAATTTCTTTTTTTTCTAATAAATGCCTTGATTTTACTGGTTTTTAAAATTATTATTACTGAAATATGATACAGAGCTTAAAGCATATATGAGTTAAGCTTGATACAGTTTTCATAAATATTATATTGTATGGACTCTTGACACTGTATACAGCCTAAAGCAAATATTACATATAGAGTCCAAATCTTTTATTTACTGACAGAAAAAACGGCATAGTAATCTGGGGTTATTACTATCAGGTTTTTGTCTTCCCATCATACTTTCTCATTTTCCTTCTTCTAGTCAAACCACTCCCCATGGGAGTCTTTTCCCACATCGCACGTAGCCTCGTGGGGCTTTTACTCACTTCCTCTAGGTCCCAGCAAAGGATGTCTTGTCTCTCGGCCTGGACCAAACAAAGCACCCCATCACAACACAATCATTCATCCAAGTAGAAGACTTGCAACCTAAGCACACCAAAGCAGGATTCTTTTGTGAGATTGTTTGATGACATCTGAAAATAACTTTCCTTTTGCTGATATTGCTAAGTTGGATGTTGTGAGGGCAGGTGCTGCTTACCCTTTTCAATGATAGTCAAGCAAAGCCAAGCAGAGACAATCAGAGATTTAATATACACGGAGTGAGAGCGGGACAGCCCTGATTTGCTGAGTCTCTTGAAACCATGCCCTGTTCCTTGTAGCCCTTTGATGCTCTGTGCTACTCTAGTATTCTTCCCAGGCATATGAGCCAATAAACCATGCTGTTAGATTTGAACTTGTTTGAATAGCACCTCTGACACTTGAAATTGACTATCTTACACATGGGTGAGATAATTTTAAGAGGTGCGTTCATAGTGCAAGGCTCTCTTCCAATAGACTGAAAAATCTAGGGCAGGGTTTTCGATATTTTCTCCATTTAGATACAAATGACAGATGGTATTCTTTAGAGAGACATAGTCCTATTGTCAGGTTCCAAGTTAATAGTAGCTGCCACGCCATACCTTCCTCTTCCATGTTGAAAGCATATTAAAATGCTGGTATTCTGGATATCTGAAGTTCCATAACAAACTACACCAAAAACAAGTATCATAAAATAACAAATATTTTATTAGTACACACTGAGATGGCTTTGGTGGGCTCTATAATATCTGAGGACTCAGCTGTACGGACGCAAATGGCTGGGAGTGACTTCAATGGCTGGAGCCTGTAATCATTTGGTGGTTTTTTCACTAATTGCCTTAGTTAGCAGGCATGGCAGAAAGAATGCACTCAGCTTACACTTTTGAATGAAATGTGTACACATAGCTTCTTCATCATGGTGATTTCAGGGAAGTCAGACCTCTCATATGGCAGTTCATAGCTCCCAGAGAAAGTGTTCCAATGAGCAAGGAGGAAGTTGCATGACTTTTTAAGACCTAGCATTGGAAGTCACTGTATTCCATTGGTGGAGGTAGTCACAAGCCTAGCCAGATACAAGGAGAAGGGACATAGGCTTTACTTCTCAATAGGAGAAGTGTCAAAGACTTGCGGTCATTTAAAAACAGATACAATAGTGAGTGAAAAGAATATTATTATAGGCATGACTTTGAAGCCATTCTAAATATATAACATATAAATGTGTTTATGTGTAAAATATATACATATACATAAAATCACAGGATTGTATTTGTAGCAAGATAAACATTTTATGTGTTCTAATACATTATATCACTTGGGTTGCAGAACTCTTGGACTACAGGTGGAATTCAGGGTATTCTATACAGGTAGAATGTCTGTACAGCTGAAGTAGAAAAAGTTGAATGGGATTAGCTGAATGAGAGGATGGCAAATGTTCGAGCCAAAGTTTGCAGTCATTCTTATTTTTCCAGAGTTATCATTAGGAATAAGATTCTGCTTCCCACATCCCTGGTTCATTTGGTTTCTGCTGGAAGGTATCGAGATGACATCTGTGGGCGTGAAGCACTGCTCTGTGCCCAGCCCGCTAGAGGTGGTCTGAGATTCTCTGGGCAAGATCAGCCAAGCTGCCGGGAAGAATAAACAAGAGAAATGGTAGAATGCTTTAATTTAACCATCCTTCTGAAACCCTGGCATAGAATGCTTGATTCATCCCTATATACTGCATACCATTTGTATACTTTCGATAAGCTCTTTGGAGAAGAGAGATCCTGAGTCAGACCCTGCTATAACCACCTTCTCCACTCTCACCTAGTTGCTACTTATCACTACCCACTCCGTCTCAGACATTAGTGTCCCTTGTGGGAAAATCCCAAAATGCTTTTTCTTTGCTATGCTACTTTACCAATATTAAGGACATGTTAAAAAGAAAAATGTCTCAAGGGATCAGAGCTAAGCTTTGTTCAAACAAGGTTTCCAAATATTTGATATGAGTTTCAAGATTAAAAGATTGATGATATTCAAGAACATTCTTACACGCTTAAAAACTCATTATGGGTGGGTTACTATTCTTTGACCTTAATAGAGTTTAGAATAAATGTCCCATGTTGTAGATAATGATCATTAACTGGAATATTCAGTAGAAAGTCCATTTGTGTGCCTGTAAGTTACCTCTCTCAGTGCCTAAATGCGTGTTTTAATTCCAGTGATGTGGAATTTAGCAAACATCCTGGAGATCAAAAATGGTTATTGAATGAATTAATTTCATTTGTTTAGATACTTCCACAGAGCGCCTTCAGGATTAGTGTGCAGAGGATGGAGCTCTTGGAACAAAGCAAGTGGAGCTGGCATCCCACATCTACCCCTCACTGGCCATATAACAATGAGCCATTCATGTAGCCTTTCCAGGGTTTAGTTTCTCTGTCTATCAATTGGAGAGTGTATCAGGGCCTGTGTCTGGGTTGTGAGAATTATGTGAGATCATACCCTAGGCAGAGTGGCTGGGACAGTAAGTGCATCTCCTCCTCCTTCTCCTCTTCCTTATTCTTTAATCATTCTCCCAAATGGCAAGGACCTCATTATTTATGTTGACCTCATACAATGGGCTCTTTGTGTTTTTGATCATTTAATTTCTGGTTATTTTTTTTTCTTAGGGAGGTTGGTCTGGCCTACATGTGGTATATACCAGGAGGGAGTAATAGAGTGGCAGCATTTTATATAAGGAGTAGATAATTTCTTATGCTCTATTTTGGTTAGTTTCTCTGTTAAAATGTACAATTCTGCCATTGCTTTAAGGAGGGTGATAATGTCATGTTGCTTTGATTTTAATGAGATCTGTCCTGAAGGTAGAACCCTTTGAGGGCTCCTTTATGAAACACCAACCCCAGCTGTTTTATGTTCTGCAGGTGCTATGTAAATGTCAAATATTAATGTTTTACTATCTAGTAAAAGAGATGAAATAAGATTTTTGTTGCTGCTTGTTTCATAGGCTGCATATAAGATTGGGTCATTGTCCTTTTGATTATTCAGCTGCAAAGTTTCTTTGCTTTAAAAAAAGTACAGTGAAAATAACTGCCAGGAATGCTGTCATATTAATAATAAGAGTCAGCATAGTTCATATTTAGAAAGCGCTCATTAGATGCCAGGAGCGGTACTCAGCCCTCTCCATGTATTATCTGCTGTAATCCCCACAACATCCTATGACAGAAGTAAAAGGCCTAGCTTCGCATTGCAGAGAAAGAAGCTGATATTTTAAAACATGAACGGACTGACGTGGTGGAGCCACTGGGTGGCTGAGTGGAGAACTAAATCCAAGTTGGTTTGATATTAAAGTCATAGCTTTTAGTCATCTGTCCAGGGCTGTCTGACTCAAGAAGGATAAAAAGAAACTTATCTAGTTAACCATATTCCCAGATTGGCAAAGGGAATTTCATAAACTAAATTGTAAGGTATTATGAAGATGGAAAAAAGGGATAGGGCATGTCTAATAGGGTGCATATGAAAGTAAAAATAAAGACATTGGCTGTTGATGGGAGATAGGACATGGCAGGGTCACCTACGTAGAGGGGGCACTTCAACAATTGAGTGGGGGTAAGATGATTAGGTTAACAGAAAATTACCCAGCATGACCAGAGTAGGGACCTCAAATGCAGATGTCTGCAGAGGTCTGACAGGTATGAAAGTGAATAAGGCTGATGCGTGCAAGAGTTTTAAAGAGTAATGGACTCTGCTGAGAACTGGAGAGGGTCTGACTATCCAAAGGGGACCACTGAGGCCCTGGCCAGGTAGGTCAGGTGGTTAGAGTGGCATCCCGATATGCCAAGGTTGCTGGTTTGATCCCTGGTCAGAACACAGAAGAATCAACAAATGACAGCAAAAATGAGTAGAACAAAACAATGATGTTTCTCTCTCTCTCTCTCTCTCTCTCTCTCTCTCTCTTTCTCTCTCTCTCTCTCTCTCTCTTCCCCTCTCACTAAAAATCAATGAGTAAGTTAAAAACAAACCACAAAGAGGACAGCTGATACTTAGCGACACATGTGAATATTATCACACTAGAATGAAGACCAAGTGTCGCCAGAGATTCTGAATTATTTAAGAAGAATAGAAAGCCAAATTTTTCATGTGCTCTCCTCTGATTTTTTAATGTTGACAACTCATACAGCTATTTCAAAGGCCTAACAAAATCAAAATATTTTAGCAACAACCCAGTCTAGAGACTGTCAGTTTGGTTTTCTGAACTTGAGTATGAGAAGTTAAAAAAATATCTTTTGGGTCCAGAATGTAAAAGACAATGAATGTCAAGCTAAAGACTGATCTTAAATTGTGAGGCGCAGAGAGGTAGCGGTGGGAGGCTCTTCCGCAGAGGAGTGGTGTGAAGGGTGCCGCGCAGGTGAACGGTGGACTGGCAGTCATCCACCAATGGCTCGTGGGTGAGAGAAAGAACGGGCAAGGTGGCCAACTCTCTATGTAAAACTGAGGTACAAGAAAGAAGAAAAAAAACTGCACACACCAAAGTGCCCCATCCTCAGGTGATGAGTTGAGATTTTAAATCTAGACCCAGAACATGTAAGCATTTCTTTAAAATGGAACATGTCAGATTCATTTATACAATTACGTGTTTCACTGATTTTCTATACTCTGTCAGGCACGGTGAGAAATGGAAATATGAATACCACAAAATACTTGTCTCGATGGGCAAGAAGTGTGTGGTTTATTTGATTTTTTACCGGTAATGTTATGATATGGGACTAAAGTAGAACAATGCAATGTAAAAAGTGATACATTTTAGAATGGAAACTAGATAACATTCTGGTTTTGTGCCTTTCAATGGAAGGAGAGATTAAATCTATTTAGGAGAATTAGAGAAAGTTTTATGTAAGAGGAGATATTTAAGATAGGCTTTGAAAAAGTAGGATTTGGGCATTACGGGAAGGTGAGGGTGACAGCATTCTTCACAGAAGGAGTAGCATAAACCTGAGGTCAGAGGAGAAAGCATTTTGGGAATGTCCAGTATGTTAGGGCATGGGGTAAGGGATTAATGATATTGTGATAAAAGGTTGGAAAGATGGGTTGAGACCCTAAAGTCTAGTACAGGTTTTTTTTTGTTTTTTGTTTTGTTTTGTTTTGTTTTTTTTATTTTTTGTTTTGTAGGTGTGGGAACTCTTAATTTATTCTGTTCAGAAAGGTGATATGATAGAAGCTGGGCTTTGGGAATATAAACCCCATATTAACTCTAGTATGGTTTCCTGAAGTGTGGTGTCAATATTGGTGGTATACAAGATGATCTCAGGTAGTTCACGATGAACATTTATTCAGTAGATCTATATCTATTTCAGTGTTACGTTCAAGGAGTTACCAGGGTATTTATATGTAAAGTAAAAATTGAGAAAGAAAGAGACACCAACAGTTGGAATGGGTAGATAATTAAGGTTTGGAAACTTAGAAAACCAGGAAATTCAACCTCCCCACCCCAGAATCACTTTCTTCTTGTGTCCCTTACCTGAAGAAATAGTTTCTTGCAGGGAAAAACTGCCTCTCTCTAAAAAAGTATAGACTTTCTCTCATGTCCCACTGCTTATTGTTACTTGACCTGTGATTAGAAAACAATTTCTATCATTTTTCAGGTATCAAGGTAGGCGCTGGGGTGAGCAAAACCTGGCATGTTTTTGTGGGACTTTCAGTCTGTTAAGGACGATGATGTGCATTCAACAGAGGAATGAAAAAAAAAAGAAAAGAAAAGGTGATATGATAGAACCTGGGCATTGGGACTATAAACCCCATATTAACTCTAGTATGGTTTCCTGAAGTGTGGTGTCAATATTGGTGGTATACAAGATGATCTCAGGTAGTTCATGGTGAACCAAAAACAAAACAAAACAAACCAAAAAACAAAACAAAACAAAACACACAACCCCAGTAAAACCACAATTGTGATGGAGTCAGGCCTATAACAGAATGGTGCACAGTGATTTCAGATACAGGAGATAAGACAGGGAACTGCTAATTATTATGTATGAGATACTAGGTTTTGAGAAGACAATAATAACCCAAATATACACAGCTTGTATGTATCATATTTGAAAATTAGATACTTGCTCTCTGACTCCAGGATCTGTGAACTTAGTTACTATATTGTATTTTCCCCAGAAACAAACCCGGAGTAAAAGGGCAGAGCCAACAAGCACATCAAATCTCGGGTAGTGGGTTAAATTTTTCCTGAGAAGTGACATTGAGCTGAGGTCTAAAAACATAAGGGTTGAACAGAAATGTGGGGAGGGAATCTGGAAGAGCCTCCCTCACAGGGCAGACAGCCTATGAGCTCCCTGGTGAAGAAGAGCCAGGATAATGGGAAACGGAAAGGTGCTCACTGTGGCAGAGTGGAACACACAAGAGTGTCAGAAAGGCTGGGGAGGTGGAGTAATGCAATGTTCCCATGTGGACCTTATGGGCTCTGTACATTTCTTAGTGCTCACTTTAAAATTAACTTATGGAAAACAATATGGAAATTCCTTAAACATTAAAAATGGAAATGCCTTGTGACCCAATGATTCCACTTTTGGGTATTTATCCAAAGAAACCTAAAACACTAATTTGAAAGAATATCTGCACCTCTATGTTTATTGCAGCATTATTACAATAGCCAAGATATGGAAGCAGCCCAAGCGCTCATTAATAGATGACTAGACAAAAAGGCTGTGGTACATCTACACAATGGAATATTACTCAGTCATAAAGAAGAATACAATCTCACCATTTGCAACAGCATGGATGAGCCCAGAAAGTATTATGCTAAGCAAAATAAGTCAGTAAGAGAAAAACAAATACAATATGATTTTACTTATATTTGGAATATAAATAACAAAACAAATAAAAGTGAAACAGACTGATACATGCAGAGAATAGATTGCTGGTTGCAGAAAGGTGGGGCATTAGGGGAGTGGATGGAAGAGGTTAAGGGATTGGTAGTTACAAATTGGTAGTTCCAAAATAGTCATGGGGCTCTAATAGAAAATATAGTCAATAATATTACAATAACTACACATGATGCCAACTGGCTACTAGAAATAGTAGGGGGAACACTTTGGAAAGTATGTGATTAACCACTATGCTGTGTACCTGAAATCAATACAAAATAATACTCAAAGTAAACTGTAATTTAAAAATTTTAAAACAGCAAATACATTTTAGTAGCAATGTTTTATTTATTCTTTATTGTATCGTTCACTTCTACTTATGGTTTTCTCTATGATAGTGGAAAAGTTATTTTAAATGAACTGATGACATTAAAATGATTAATCTCTTCAAATAAAATTGTGGCTTTATGAAATTTCTGTGGGTGGCATAGGAATGAGTGATATTTAGGAAACATGAGGCTGTGACTTAACTGACTTGTCAAACAATGACACATCACAACTGTAGTATTCGCAGTCTGGAGAATATATCTCTCAGGCCACTCCTAATATCGGAGACTGTTTATTCTAGCCAAACTCTGTTATAAGTCCCTTTCAAACAATGTTATCTACCCTTTGACAAATTATTCCAAATACAATGGTCTATCTTATTTTGTTTCAAACACAATGGCCAAACTTCACCATGGGTGGTCGTCAATATCTCAGCTCTTCCAAAGGATGGACTTTGGCCATGGGACAAAATACGACATCAGGCACCAGAACAACAGTGATCCAGACATTACCATATTGATAGAAATTATATTCCATACTAAAAGAATTCTAATGTTTACATTGGAAGCTCAGAAACTTCCTCTGAAGATGTGACTTTGCCAGGAGGAAGAATTCTATGAAAACTATTGCTTGCTGTTCATTATATGGAATATGAGAGCTTATGAAAAATGAGGTTTGTCTAATTTCATCTCATCCTGTCTACAAATGAAACACCTGAGACTCAGGGAAATGACGTAGGAAAGTGACTTACCCAAAGTCACACAGATACCGTGTGTCCTGAATCAACCCTCCATTTCACACCATGCCAGGCAAGAAGAGGGCTCACAGAACCTAGAAAGAAGGGTGAGAAGGTATATTCCGGTTAGACTTGGGTGGAGCCATCATCACCAGCCTTTTCCTGCTCACTGGATTTTGCACTCCATTGTACTTATACAGCCATTGTGTTTGGTCCCTGTGTGGTACTGTTAAAACCCTGGGAAACTTCCTGGCTCCAGAGGAAGTGAACAAAGCCCAAAGCATACACAAGTGAAAGGCTTACTTCTCTTCTGTTCCTAAACCACGTGCACGTTTGGCTGCCTCCACCATCCACCTGCCCCCACTCAAGCCAAATTTCATCCTGAAAAAAAAACGTGGCCTGTGGAAAAGACATCTGGCTCTACTCATTAATTATGGAGCACTCCTTTAAGAAATCATAGTCAGCTTTGGGGAAAAAAACTTTATTTTCTTCCCAAGATGCAAATGATGTGGTCATTTAGACTAATAAGCAAAATGTTTCCTGTTTTAAAAAGAGCAGAAGAGAAGGTCCTTTGAGACTTTTTCCTTGATGAAGAACTTAGATCACTTATCTCTGGAATTATGATGCACACACCACCAGTCTCCTGTGGCAGGAAGGGACTAGCCTTTTTGTCTTGGAGGAGAGAGAGAGTACTAGCTTTATCACACTGTCAATTATTTAATTCTTCTATTTTAGGCTGCTTTTTTCTTAAACAGGAAATTTCTGGGGCATCATTGCATTTCAATATGGTATGTAACCAGGAAATGACACACTAGTAATGTGTGATAACAAAAGACAAACATGTCTTTGATAACAACTTGAAATAAGATTAATGAAGCAGATGATGAGTCATATTAAAGAAGAATTCTTTGTTTAACTGAAGAAATCACTGCATTTTCCCCTTAATTCCTAAGCTCTCTTAGTGCATTAAAAGGAGTCTCTAATATTCTGAACCTCTGTTTATAGACAACCAGGCAGCTAACAAGACTGACAAATGGGGAAGTTTCTAGGCTCTTCCATTTGGATAAAAGCACACTCTATTTTATTCAGACCTCTTAGCTCCACTGTGTCAGAGAGCCAGTCATAAAAGTATTCTGACTCTTGGGCAGACTCAGCCGAGGAGGAGCCTGGCTCCCCTGCCTGCCACACACCGTCTTCTCCCGGACTCCCCTGGTAGGGGTCAGTATCCACTTCCTGGGACCATTTTGTTTGTGTCCTGATAGCTGTTCAAAGGGAGGGGGCATTAACATCACATGGGCAGCTGACATTTTGGGAGATCACTTTCCCGAGCTATTCTGAATCCAGAATAACATTAGTGCCTTTTTCAAGGGTCATAGTGATGAACATGGACTTTGGCACCAAGCACATCAGGGGAAGTAGATCCAAATCCTACTTTTTTTTTACTTATTAGCTCTGTGTTCATGGGTGACATACTTAACATCCCCGAGCCTTTCTGTCTTTCATTCATAAAAACAGAAATAATTGCTCCCTTGCAACATTTTTTTCTGAAATCTAAAGGGAATGCAACAAAGACTGAGCAGCTAGTAGAATTTTGGAACATAACAATTGTGTAACAATTAGTAATTACTGTTTCAATTAAAAAAAAACATCTCCTAAATTCCAAGTTTTTCAATGCTGATAACAATACATTAGTTCTGTGGTCTCAGTAACACCTAACCAAGTGCTTTTGCACAAAATTGTGGCTCAGTAAGCATTTGCTGCATCAATTCAATTCCCAAGTCTGAATGAGCAATAAAACTGACACATGCTGTGTCTGCCAGGAAATGCACTGGCAGGGCTCAGATTGTTCACATGTGTTCGCTGCAAAGGCTCTAGGAGGAGAGAGAAGCCAGGCCTTTAAAGCAGCACTTTGGAAGCCGTCCAAGTCTTGGCTTCGCTTATCTTGCAGAAGAGCCCAGGCAGGGCAGCAGCCTGTGTTTCTGAGCTGTTCAGTAGCCTTCCTTAAAACCAGTGTCCAGAGAGGCTGGTCAAGTGTCTGTTCGGTAGAGTGCCTGGATCTTGTAATTCGGGTTTATTTCTTCCATTAAACAAAAAAGACAAACTCAAAAAAAAAAGTTATTCTCATTCAATGAAATAATAATCAATATAAAGTGTTACTATAGATCACTGAAAAGAATGATCTTTACATATTAAAAAAAAATAAAACATACATATCTACACAAGTGCAGCCAGGACGGGCCTGCTGCAGAGTAGGTACTCTGGAGCCTGGTAGGAAATAAGTGCTATTCTCAAGATGGATTATCTGAGGGAGATTTAACAGGGTATAAGGAATCCAAGTTGACAGCATAATTTCTTTGTGGCAGTAACATCAAGTGCTGTTATCACTTTAAACCAGTGGTAACAGGAACCTGGAACGAGTCGTATGGAGGGGACAACCTTGACTGGAACCGTGACTTTGACTTGACAGATACGGTCAACCCCTCAGCAAACGTTCAAGAAAATGGTTCAATAATGGGGGCATACCTTGATCTCACTTCCCTGCCTCCGTTCTGTTCTCTTGTTTCCATCAGAAGTCAAATGGCAAAGACACCCATTGATGTAACTTGTAAAAGGGCAAAAAGTTAGATGGGGAAAATGGGGTATGGGTTTGGAGGGGTACACGTACTGGGTCCTCATTCAAACTGGGCCTATTACAATTGAACAGAGTGAAGATGGAGTGGCTTGAGGGGAGGCTATAGACTGAATGTGTGTGTCTCCCCCAAATTCATGTGTAGAAACCTAATCTCCTGCTGTGGCCCAGCATCTCAGTGGTTAGTCTAGAGTATTTTCCTGATATGCCAAGGTTGTGGGTTTGATCCCTGGTCGGGGCAAATACAAGAAATGACCAACAAATGCATAAATAAGAGGAATGACAAACTGATATTTCTCTCTCACAATAAACCAAATATTTTTTAAAAGAAAAAAAGAAAGAGATAGAGGGATATAAAAGAAGGAAGGAAGGAAGGAAGGAAGGAAGGAAGGAAGGAAGGAAGGAAGGAAGGAAGGAAGGAAATGAGGGAAGGAAGGAAGGAAGGAAGGAAGGAAGGAAGGAAGGAAGGAAGGAAGGAAGGAAACGAGGGAAGGAAAGCCTAACCCTCAATGTGGTGGTGTTCAGAGGTGGGGCTTTGGGAGGTAATTAGGTCATGAGGGTGGATCCATCACAACTGTGATTAGTGTCCTTAAAAAAGAGACCTTACAGAGATCCCTTGTCTCTTCTGCCTGTTAGATTACAATGAAAAGATGGCTGTGAACCAGGATGTAGGTTCTCACCAGACACAGAATCTGCTGGAACCTTGATCTTGGACTTCCCAGCCTCCAGAACTGTGAGAAATAAATAAATGTTCATTTTAAGCCACTCATTCTGTGGTATCTTGTGATAGTAGTATGAACAGACTAAGACAGGGGAGTTCACAGCTCCCTTCTAAAGTAACAATGCACTTAGAGTTTCAATGTATTTTCTTTTCTTTGCCAACTAGTACAGAAACTCAGAATAATGACAAGCTGCTTCTCTTTCTACTACTCTTAACTCATCTCCATCACCAATACTGTCCCATCACTACACTGCCAAGTGTGCATTTCCAATAATTACTACCATGCTTAGTTGACCAAGTTGGAATCCCTCCCTGGTATAAGTTGATATCATGTTCATATTTGTGGGTCTCAGGTAGTACACCTGCTCACCCTTCTTTTGTTACACATATGTGTGAGTTGGGATAAAGAAAAATTATCATTACATAAAAAATTACTTTTATAAATGAATAGAATTTGATTTAACCATATGATTAGGCTTTATGAATGAGTATATAGTATAGTAATAATATGACTATTTTGTAGCCTTGTAGAGTTTGCAGAATGCTTTTCATATTGTCTTGCTCCATTCCTAAAACATGAGGACCCAAACTCAAAAAGGTTAGGTGGCAACCCCAAGGTCACTGAACGCCTATGTAGAAGAGTGAGGGACTTGAAGCTCTATCTAATGAATGTAAATATAAAACTGCATTGACTATATTGGTGTACATGTCATGGACCGAGCGAGGGGGCTGAGCATCTTACACTCTCCACAATCTCTCACCTCCATACTTCCACTTACTTATGTCTTTGAGGTAAGGACATCCGGAAACTCCTATTGAATTGACTATTGGGTCAGAGAGGAAAGATCATCTATGGATTACTATAATTTCAGATTTACTTTTTAATAAACTTTTACAGAGGAAATGAGTCACAGGAATGTTAAATTTGCATGGAAGCAGATAAAGAAAGGGAATGGGCAGGAGATGCTGAGCAGCCATGGACAAACATTATAGCCAGTCACATTGGGGAGCTTTTATCAATTAAACCAAAGGTGACCAACTCATCCTGGTTTGTCTGGGACCATAGCTTTGAGAGTCAGTCTCACATTCCAGGGAGCCCCTTAGACCTGGGTAAACAGAGCTGGTTGGTCTCACTTTACAGGTAAGTCCTACATCAATCACTTTTTGGAGAGCGTTACTTTCATGAAGAAATTATAGCCACTTCTACCTACATTTCCTTGGCCAAAGTACATCATATAGACCCTCCTGGGTTCAGTAAGGTGGAGATAACATAAACTGAGAACAGCAAAACTGGACCATATAGCCAAGGATAATGCAGTCTATGATGGCTGTTAATTACTACAGCTAACTACCCAACCTAGAAGGAGTGTGGAGGGAGCACAGGGAAGCCTTCAGAGCTTTACCTTTCACTTGTTCTGGAAGCCCAGCTTATTAGTCACCTGCGTCCTTTAAGTTTCTACCGGAATTTAGATTTAAATTTTAGAATTGGAAGCGACCTCAGAGAACATCTGCTTCAGCCCTCTGGCTTTGGACTGGTATGAAATGACAACTTAGATTATTTTAAAAGTGAAGCACCTGATATCCAGATACGTGGATCCCTAACTTGTCCCAGAGAGGACCCGGGAGAGGAAAGGCTATGGCTCAATCCTTCTGTTTTGCAATTTTTCTTCCCCTTTGTCTTTTTAGTGCCCCATGAATTGGAATTTGGCTGCAGGTCCTTTTGTTACATTTCCAATTGTTATTTAATAGTCTTCACTTTTAAAAACAAGGCCAGCAACATCAGATCTCATAAAAGTAAATACCCCAAATTATAGCATTCCAAGCAAAGCTCTGTTTTCTTGGCTTACTTTTCTTAATTATCCTAGTAATTTTACACGTGAAAACATGATTATATCATTGGGTTCATCTCCTAGTTAGTGTAGAAAATATTTTCCTAAAAGAAATGATATCAACCGTTGTCCTGAAAGCATAATTAGTCTCAAACATAAAATTAATGATTGAATATTACAAGCATATTTTATTTAGGTGTCTCTGATTTCTCCTTGAAAAAAAATCTCCAAATCATGTTGTCCTGAACTAGATCCAGGGGAGTAATGAGAAACTCAGAGGTGGTCAGGACATATGGTGCAGAAAGCTGTTGTGAGTTCCTGGATGTAGAGTTGAAGGACGGAGAAGAAAGTCCACTCTTGCATTTTCTTGGCTAGATCTTCAAGCCAAGTAACATGACATGTTTACATATTTAGTCTCAAGTGTCATCCAAGTTACAATGAAAGATATTTTTGAAGAGAATTATTAGGGGCCCTGCCTTTCTTAAATTAAATTGTTTCCCTTTTGATCAATTTGAAAGCCAGAGGGAGTCGGCAGGAATACGAGGCAAGCCATGTACTAATTACACCCTCCAAACACTTCTGTCTACTTATGTATTACTAACTGCTCTATCCCTCTACCTACTCTAATTCCAGTTCATTCTTTATATGTATGGGTCTTCTTAAAAAGCCTACTCTTGCCAAAGAACCTAAATGACTCTCAGTTTCATTGTACAATGAGAAGATCTAACTCTGTGTGAGTATTGCAACCCTCATAGCCTAATCCCACTCTACCTATTTATTCTTTATGTTGTTTTAGGTGTACGTGTGTGTACATATGCCCATGCTTCTTATGTTTCCAAAGATGGGGATTGGTTGGAGAATTAATGGCACGGTTACTCTCTACACCACTCCCCTCCCCATCTTTGCCTCTCTTCCACATTGAATAGTTAGTGAAATTACGAATATTCTGCCAGTCATTGGACACTTGTTCTAACAGCTGGTTCATTGAACTGAAACATAGTAGCATATATTTCTTTTCTTTTCTTACCTTCTCTTTCCCAAACACACTGCCCCATTCTACCCCACTTTCTATCCTCTTGAGTTAGTCCAGTGGGTTAGGCAACTATCTTTTTAGAGAAGTTCTCTCATTCCAAAGTGACTACATGTGTAAATTTAAATTGTCATGGGAGCAGGACACTTAAGCATGTTTTCAAATCTATCCACAAGAGAAATAAAGGAAAGGTTTGAAACCCAAAGCTATAACTTACTCATGCAAATCCATGGCTTAGGCCAAATAGGTCCTTTGTCAGTTTGGGAAAGAAAAATCAGACCTGGGTTGGGTTTTGTGTAGTTCCTGGAACCACGTGGACAACCATGGATTGATTGTGTTTGTTGGAGGACTCTGAACATATAATTCTGAAAAATTGCTATTCCACAGGTGTGTTGGTTAATGATGAACACCTAGCATATTAGCTGTTTCTGTAAACATTGATATTTGGTCAGTAATGGCTTCCTGTTTCTTTAGGCGGACTTGCCATGAATTTAAGTTTTTTTGTCATTTTTCTATTTTCCTTTCTCCACAGAGAATCATTTCTATGCTTTATTGTGTTTCCCAAGGGTCTTTCTTCCCCACAAATCTCCAGTTTCTTCTTTCTAATTCATCCATGTTTTAAAGGGGGTACTTATTTCTCTTCCCACATAGACAGGAACCTTCATGACAATAGCACTATTCCAATCTCCAAACTAGCATGATTCCTAGAATGTGGTAGATGCTCAATAAATATTTGTCCAACTACTTTTTGCATAAACGAATGAATTAATGAAAGAAATTAGAATCATAACCTTTTTTCTTCCATTGTAACTGACAGAGTTAGAAAAAATATTTAATGAGGACAAAAAAACCAAAATACCACTTGAGTCTCTGCATGACCTTCAAACATTCTCTTACTCTCTCATTTTTCATTTTTTAAACTTATAAAAGTGAAATCAGTGTGTTTTAACTTGTACTCAAATGAGTTTAGAGGCTCCGTTATACTCCTCAATGTTAACAGTGAGACATTATAAGGACAGGGGTGTAGAGTAGATTTAAATATAGACTTATACCTTCCAAGCAGAACAAAATTAAATTTTGAAAACAAATATATCAGATAATTTTTTAGGTCTCTTCTAACTTTATAATTGTGTAACAATGCTGCATTATTTTCTTCCCATTTTATAACCTGCCATAGAAAGATATTTTTAAAATAGTTTTCCCTAATCATCAGAAATAAGCAAAGCACTTTATAATCCTGGATGAGATTATACTAACTACCTGGGTTATTTTGTCTTACTCATCAAAAAAATGCCTTAGATTATCTTTATATGCAAAACTAAATGAATATTAGTCATTAATTGGTTATTTCTTTTAAGGGATCAACAGACCTTTTGGGCTGAGCTTTTTCCTCATTGCATTAACCAACTTTGATCAAGTGACTGAAATTTGAGCTTTTTGAAACAAGTAACATGGCCTCCAATTTCTAAGGAATTTTGAGAAACATGAAATATCACCTCTGAAGAAAAATATATATATCACCTGTCAGATCTCCTTAGCTTGAGCAAGCTTGTGGTTGCCACTGTCAGGGATTTTAACATTTGTGTATGTGTTTGTGTGTGTGTGTGTGTGTGCGCATGCACACGCGTGCACATGTGTGCATGAGTGCATAAAGCTATAGTTCATTTATTTAACACTTGAGATCATCTAAGATGACTGTGATTATTTACAGACATACTATCTAATATGTTGGAATTAGACATAACAGTATTTTTCCCTGGCTCCTCTACTTATTTCTGAGTCTAATGTTTCTTATCTGTAGTATGAGGATTAATTAAAATGAACACATTAAGTACCTGCAGACAGTAAGAGCTCCACAAAAGGCAGTATGAAAGAGGGCCTGGAGGAGGTGCAGCGGCAACAGTGATCCTGATTTTAGTAGCAGAAATGCCTAAGTGAGGCGGCAAAGGGGGCCCTCAGCTCTTCCCCGCCTCAGAGAGGGGCTGTGTGGAGTGCAGCAGAGATTGCGAGCTGATCACCAAAATGACATGGGGTACCCCCTTTCTTCGGCCCCACCTGGAATATATGTCTCATTCTTTTTTGTAGTTAGGTATGGCTGTACAAATAAGTTCTAGCCAATAAAAGATGAGGCACATGGTATACAGCACTTCTATGCCTGGCTCACACATACCTCTCATACATTCTCCATGTTCTTTTTAACTTTGGGCTCCAGGAAAGGAAGATGAGTTGTAAAACAACCTCTGAAAACCATGTTAACCTTCCACTTTCTTTAATCCTATTGAATAGGTTTGGACTTTCATACGTGTTGTGGTCTCTTTCTTAAAGCAACTAACAGCTACTTGTACACTTAATAGTACTGAACTTGTATTTTAAATATGTACCATATCAAAACTTTGTGACATTGACTTAATGGTAGGGCAGCAGGCAGCTGGCAGCAAGAAAACGATATTGGGGACTGTAAAGATGAAGACCTATTTTTAAAAACGTTTATTTATTGATTCATTTTAGAGAGAGAGAAAAGGAGGGAGAGGAAAAAATATCGATTTATTGTACCACTTATTTATGCATTCATTGGTTGATTCATATATGTGCCCTGACCAGGGACTGAACCCACAACGTAACCAACTGAACTACCTGGCCAGAGCTTGAGGACTTATTTTATGCAGTGTGTATCAGTTAGGTATTGCTGCATAACAAGATACTCCACAGCTCAGCAGCTTCAACAACAGTCATTTTTTTTTATTACTTACACACCTGTGGATTCACTAAGAGACAGATGTTTAAGAATGGATTTAGCCGGACAACTCTATTTTTCTTTTTCTTGAAGTATAATTGACATACAACGTTACATTAGTTTCAAGTATCCAACATAATGATTTGATATTTGTCTACATTGTGAAGTGATCGCCACATTACATAACATTCATACCACAAATAAGTTACAAAAGTTTTTTCTTGTGATTAGAAATTTAAAGGTCCACTTTCTTAGCAACTTTTTAATATGCAGATGCAGTGTTATTAATTATAGTCATCATGCTGTATATTATATCTCCATGGCTTATTTATTTTATAACTAGAAGTTTGTTCCTTTTGAACCCTTCACCCATATCTCCCATGAGCAACTCTGTTTCAATCTGTAGGCCTGACTGGCTTAGGATCTTTGATTTAGGTAGTGTTTTTAACTCTGGGTCCATGGACCCATCCACCAGAAATTATGTGCCGGCCTGTGAAAGAGTTAATCACCCTGATGTTGTATGGAGATAATAGATCCAATGATTTTAGTCGAATTCATTTATGCTCAGGATGATTTCTGCCTTAGTGTTTCCCAAAATAATTCTTTTATTTTCACTGGTCCCCAAGTGTAAAAAGGTTGAAGACCACTGAGCTATTGCTCAAGTGTACTCGACCAACATTCTTTCTGGGGCCCAGACTGAAAAGGCAGCAACTATTCAGAGGGAGCTCTTTACATGGTGATGAGAGTGGTGGAAGAGGGCAAACCCAACCAGAAGCACGAATCGCTATCTGTTTATATCATACCTGCTAACATCTTAATGGCTGAAACGAGTCATGCGTCTCTACTCAACATCAATGGGCTGGAAAAGGATACCTCTTCCCTGCATTTGAAGGAGAGAGTGTAAATATTTGAAAAACAGCATAATCTATCACACCGGGGAAAATATTTGGCAAACGCTGTCATCAGAAATCACTTGGAAGTCAGACCTAGTACCTACTGAGCTAAGTGAAATTATGAAAATGAATCAGAATTTTAGTGGTTGTTTTTTAAAATAAGGAAGTAGAGGAGTTGAGCTCTGAATTTCCCGCTTTATATACAGAAATGAGATGTAAAGACAGAGTGCAGAAACATGGGTCCTCAAAGAGTTGAAAAATGGGACTGCCAAAGACCCCTAGCTCTGGAGAAAGTAAGACTAAAAACGGCTTTGAGCATCAAAGGGCCATGCAAACTTCAAAGTTAAATGAAGTGTCTGTTCCCTGCAGCCACGTTCAGATTGATGGTGTTACCTTCTCCACCCACCCACTCCCCTGTCCCAAGCCCATTGTTTCATAGGCTTTAAGGAAGCAATCATTAATTTGAGAAAGGTGGCATGTGAATGAGGAAGTAAAGGAAGGAGTTTGGGGACATATCTAAAATGAAAGTCTGGGTTTGGGTATTGGCCCTTGGAACTGACCAAAACATAGTTCTGGCCTCAAAAAACCTGATTGTAATAACAACAACAGCAGCAGCAGCAGCAATAACAATAACAATGACAACATTGACCCTCTAAGCCTGCAGAAGTCTGAAGCATTCTGTGAAAGTTGTGCATCTCCTAAAGCTTGCTTACACTCAACACTTCCTTCACATGTGGCCCTGTGGACGCACCTCCTGGTGAGTGGAAGCAAGGCCATGGGCAGCAGAGGTCGGGGAGCCCTTGCCGAGGAAGAGATCTGGGTCCAATCAAAGCACGTTTCCTACTCTTGGCATAGGATGCTTTGTGATGTCTGCCCAGCAGGACTGCATCACTCAACATATGAATATCTCTCTATGTCCATTTTCCAAAAAGATATCTTTATAACAGTTATCCCATCTTGATTTTACCATTGTCTATTGGAAGCGTGTATTTGGAATGGTGCAGATAATATTTATTCTTTTATTTTTTTAGGTTTGTAATTTACTGGACCATGAGCAAGCACACCCAATTCTTGACAGAAAGGATTTCACACTGCTCAGAGATCCCAGACTTTGGGATGGATGTACTACTAATTTGATGGAATGTTGGACTGTGTCATTGGGGGAGGGGTGGTAGCCTTCTACGTGTATGAAGTAGGATACTCAGTAGTCATGGACAGATGATGCAGGAGGCGCACAGTTGGCTAGAATAGATAAAATCTTCAAGGTGACCTTGGAAGGCATTTGTTGAAGATGGCAGATTTCATCAGCCTGTGTCCCTGCATCACTATACTAAGAAGAGAAATCCTTCTGATCTTGTCACTGGCCTAGTATAGTTTCATGTACAAAAAGCAAACAAAGAGACAACAACAACAAAAAGCTTAATTGTTTTCAAGCCATTATATATTTTGTTAGCCCATTTAAACTAATAATGCTTGACACTCCTGGGTGATGACACAGCACCTACACAGGTGCTCTGTCCTTCAGCCTGGGGACCATCCTGAAATTGCTTGGATTTGTGAAACGTGATACAGAGGCCATGCTTTCTGTGCAAGCAAGCATCCTGCTCATGCCAGGGAACAGTGATTGTAGCAATGTTATAGTACACACGGAAGGCGTGATTTGATTTGATTTTACAGCCAACTCGATGGAATAGTAAAAGACTCTACAACATGTTTTTGCTGTGTTTTCCCCTGTGATACTTCCCCTGATATTTGAAGCAAATAAAATATAAATATGCCAGAGCACTGAATCAGAAACATGTTCTATTTTTCTTATAGCTTTAAAGCTTATAGCCTAATACTCACTGAATGTCTGAAAAAGTAGAAATTCCCCTTTCTTTTAAAAAATATTTAAAATACACCAGCTCAAGCCCATCATTTCCGTGCTACACAGCCTGCTAGATCCCCAGAGAAATCCACCCTGAAGACGCAAAGCATCATGGTGTTTTCCTTTGTGATTGCAGAAGGATGGCATCCTAAAGAGATGGAAAATATTATACTTCAGGGACTTCTTTTCCACAAAAGAATTAAATATCCTTCGTGGTTTGGTTGCCACCTGTAATCACACATGGAGATATAAATATTTTACAAGCAGAATGATGCACCCCAACATAGGTTCGTGGCAATGAGTTATATGTGGTTCTTGGCCTCACCCTACCAATAGCTGCTCATCTATAAATATTCCTCCAGTTCCATATGCCCTCTGTATGTGTT
Source organism: Saccopteryx leptura (assembly GCF_036850995.1). Taxonomy (NCBI): domain Eukaryota; kingdom Metazoa; phylum Chordata; class Mammalia; order Chiroptera; family Emballonuridae; genus Saccopteryx; species Saccopteryx leptura. The sequence continues at coordinate 356,678,112 of NC_089505.1, forward strand.
TGCACCATTTATTTTGTCTGTGTCATTCTTCAGATGGAGAATTCATTTCCACACATTGTTTTATGGTCTTAGTTATTTCACCACACTGAGCCATAGTTCCCCCGTCGGTAAAATGGAGATGTAACACCTACCTCTAAGATTGAGAACTGATATGTATAACATTTCTGGTCCAGCATCCTGCATGGCCATACTGCTCAGGAAATAGTAGTGGGTATTTTTAATTCAAAGAGGCAATACACAGCATTTAGGGCCATTTAAGAGCAGGCACTCTGAGGCTATAAGACTTTCAAATTTTGACTCTGCAACTTAATAACCAAAGGTCTTACACAAATTAGTTATTTTCCTATGACTCAGTTTTCTTGTCGGTAAATGAGGCACAATAAGGAGACCAGTATAATGGGTTATCTTGAAACTAAATATTTTCCTAGGAAAATCAAGTGCTTTAGTGTCTGGCACATAGTAAGGGTTCAATATGTCGTAAGTATATATTTGTATATTATACATGCACATATATTCACACACACACACACACACTCTATATGTCTCTACACATAATCACTCAACTTGCCACAAAGTTTTATGCTTACTTACTTTTGTCAATAGCTCTCTTCCTAGGTACAATGCCTTCTTCTAGTAATGTCTGCTAGTATGTTAATTTTTTCTTCATGTCATTGAACTACATTTATCTGATAAATTAGTGTTCCCATTTTGGCTAGCACATTTAGTGGGACGTAGTTTATATACTTACCTGCTGCATGACAACTTGTGGGACCTTCACTAGAATTAGAATGTGACCCCTCCATAGACATGTCACGTTACTTAGCACTGAGCTCTTTCACACTCTCTGTTTTGTGTGTGGGCTATCCAGTTGATACACAAATGGTTATCTCTTCAAAAAGAGGGGCTTTCATTTTTGAAGGTATGACAAAAGCCCACTTATTCAATCAACTAGAAATATACCTAGTTTTCGATGCAGATAATAGGAAATGAATCCTATTTGTGAGAAGTCCCACGGTGGCTTCACAGTCATATTAGGAATGAAGTCACGTTCTCAGTCCAGAATTGCTAGCAGCAGTGCAGGTAGTGTGTGTCTAGTCACTGTACTTGGTGCTTGACGCCACACAAAGTGCGTCGTTCATTTAATTCATGCCCCTACTCCTTTTTAGATCTACCAGCTTCACTTGTCCGCAGGGCCTTTGGCCACTTGTCCCAACCTCAGCTACTTCGGCAACAAGTAACTTGCTATGGACATGAGCCAAACTCTTGTGGCTACAAGTCCAACTGTACCCTGACTCAGGTCTGTTTTGTGTACCGCAACTTTCTTACCCATGGCACGAGATGCTGTTAGTCCTGCTTGTGCTCAGACAGGGAATTCACTCCCTGATAGGTAACATAGAGGAAAGGGGCTCTCTCTCTGTTCTGTCACACTGGAATCATGAAAAAAAGCAGTGGAAGCAGTAGTGATAGTGGAAATGCCAACTTCATTTAAGTGACTACTGTGTGTCATGTAGCATGCTTAGTACACCTCATCTGCAACTGTTTATGTCCTGCCAGACTCAGTTTCCTCATCCATAGAGTGGGGATGATATCATTGCTTATTTCAAAGGGTGAATGAGGCATACAGTCTAATACCTGGCACACAAAAAATGCTCAGTTAATATTACTTTTTTTTTAAAGAGGGTGAATTTAATGTTATATTTTATTACCATAATAATTAAAAAAACACAAATGGAAAATATACAGATTTGAACAACACAATTAATAAGCTTCATATAATAATAGTTCCTTCATTTTTAATTCTCTACAAAGAGTCTGTGTAAGATGATTTATTTGCTTTTGGTATGTCTCACATATATGCCCATGACATTTGGTCCTAAATTTTAAAATACTAAATCAATTTACTTAAAAGTATAAAACTCTTTGGGGTTGCAATTTATTTATTTATTTATTTATTCATTGTTATTTTTGGTAATTTTTATTTTCATAACTTAGTTGTTTTATATAAACTTTCACATTAATATTACTTTTATAATTGCTGATATAACACTTTCGGAAGGGTTGTCACACGAAGGAGGAAAATCATTATTCCAGGGATTATTTTTTTTCGGAGACTAAAATAGAAGTTATAGGTAAAGAATGAAAAAGGTTGCAACTCTATAAATATCAACATCCTTTCAACAAATAGAGGTCTTTTATGAAACAGCCTGTCCACGTACTTATTGAGCTACTCACTAGAGAAAGGCAAGGATAAATGAATTTCTTCCTGGGGTAATCTACAAAAGCACTATCTAATAGACATAATATGAACCAATATAAAATTTTACACTTTCCAGTAGCCAAATTTTTAAAAATAACAAGGAACAGGTGAAATTAATTTTAATAATATATTATTTAACCAAATTTCTAATATATTATTATTTCAACGTATCACTATCAATATTTAATATACATATTTTTCCTTTTTTGATTACATTTTATTTTATTTTATTTTATTTTTTTAGTGAAAAAGACAGACAGACAGATACTTCTCAGAAATGAGAAGCATCAACTCATTGTGGCAGCACTTTAGTTGTTCATTGATTGCTTTCTCATACATGCCTTGACCGGGGGGCTCCAGCTGAGCCAGTGACCCCTTGCTCGAGGGAGCAACTTTGGGCTTCAAGCCAGCGACCACACACTCAAGCTAGTGAACCCACGCTCAAGCTGACAACCTCGGAGTTTCGAACCTGGGTCCTTAGCATCCCAGATTGATGCTGTATCCACTGCACCATCTTCTGGTCAGGCTTGACTACATTCTATAGTCAAGACTAAATTTATAGTCTAATCTGTATTTTATACTAAGGCTCTTAATAGGATGCTAAATTTGTATATTAAATACTTGATCTGTATTAAGATGTTATAATCACAGTTGAAAAAGTAGATTCTCATACCCATGTTGTTTCAAACCATGCTTAACCTCTGGCAATAGTAGAAGCATTAACTCTTGCATTTAAATTAAATTAATTAAAATTTAATAAAATTAAAATCTTAGTTTTGTAATCCCATTAGCCACATTTTAAGTACTCAGTAGCTACATGTAGCCACTGGCTTTCACACTGGATGACAGTGCTCCAAAACACAATTGTCCAAGAGTGGAAGATTGGATTAAATGATCCTTAAATTCCCTTGCAATCCCACTGAGTCTATGATTAAATCAATTCAACTAATATTTATTCTGAATCCAGCATTTGCCAGGTATTGTGCTAAGCATTTTGATAGGATTCAAAGATGAACACAAGGTCATTGGGCAAGCTAATGATGTTACTACTGCTTTGATCAATTGCAAAAGACTTACTGTATGCATAATGTTAGCCATTATAAAAGAAATAGGTGCGTGATTTTGGAAAAGCCTTCTGAACAGACAGAACTCATGGTGGCATTAATTAATAAATGGGGAGGATGAAGATGAAAGGAATTCCTCCTACATCTTCTCAGGTACAAGAGGAGCAGACAGTGGGGGCTGTCTGTGCATGGAATGAGTGAAGTGTGTGTGTGGTGGTGGGGTAGTGTGTGTGTGTACAGTGTGTTGGTGGTGTTGGTGTGTGTGGGAAGGGTGCTGGGAATGTGTGTGTGATGTGTTGGTGTGTGAAGTATGGTGGTATGGGGGGTAGTGTGTGTATGTGTATGGTGTGTGTATGTGAGGAGGGGGGGCAAGTGTGGAGAGGGAGGGTACATGTGTGTGAGTTGTGATATTTGGGGGAAACTTTGACCTATCTTGAGTTGCTAGTGCATGAAATGGGCATAAGTGCTAATCAAGGAGTTACTTATTAGTGAAAGTCAGGGATAGACAATGGGATAAGAGAGCTTCTGAATCTATGGGTCATCTGGCTAACATGTCTGACATTCGGGTCTTGTACGTAACATCCACTTTACAGCCAACCAGCAACCTTTTTCTGTTTATAAACCATGAAGTGTAGGTCAAAGATGTATAATTCCAGGCCTAAAAATTTGATGAAAACAAAATTAAGTTGACTTAGATTTTTTCATCCAGAGTTCATCTTCCTCTCCCATAAACTTGGATGCTGAGAGCTGCTCTCAGAGGGAGAGACTGGCTCAGATGAGGCAAAGGACTCACATTGTCTCCCAAGAGCTGTGAGGACATCGGCCCTTTACATGTGCTTTGCCAGTTAATCTTCACCGCACATTCCAAAGAACTGTTATTTATTTCCCCATTCTGGAATATGGAAATTAAGCAATTAACTTACTTAAAAGTGGCAGAGCTGGTACTTGAATTGTACCTGGAATTCCAGATTTCATGCTCATCTCATTACATTCTACGGCTGATATGCTGAAATTCCTTAACAACTTTTCAGAGTGATGGAATCACCAGTTGCTGAAATATCTATTTCTGTGCATTTGTCCATGTTTTCATTGGTGCAGAAAAGTTCTAAGGAGATTTCAGGGGCCATAATGAAGTTCTCATGTAGTACAATTAGTGTTACTAAGTCCTGTGTTCACTTACTGTGTGCTTCACCCAGCTAATCATATGTCCTTGGTCACTGAAGAGGGTGGTGTAGAAAGTGGGGATAGATCACTGAATCCTCTCTTCTTAGTGGGTCAGGATCAGTCATCTTTGCAGGTCATTGCACAGCTGAAAGATTTCACCACTGGTTTGATTTTCTTATTTAAGCAGTCTCTTTCTGGACCTGGCCATTTAGCTCAGTTGGTTGGAAAGTCCTCTCAAGACAACAAGGTTGCAGGTTTGGTCCCCGGTCAGGGCACATGTGGGAGGCAACCAATGAGAACAACGAATGAATGCTTCTTTCTCTCCCTCTCTCTCCCTCCTTTTCTCCCTTCCTCTCTCTGTCTCTCTAAAATCAATCAATGAAATAAAATTAGGCCCTCCGCAGGTTGCTCAGTGGATAGAGCATCCTCCCGGCTGCCCAAGTCACAGGTTTGATTTCCAGTTGGGGCACATATGAGAAGCAACTGATGAATATACAACTTAAATGGAACAAATAAGTGGAACAATGAGTTGATGCTTCTCTCTCCTTCTCCATTCCTCTCTCTCTCTCAAATCAATGGAAAAAAAAAATTTTTAATTAAACAAAATTAGTTAAACAGTCTCTCTCCAAAAACTTGTGAGGGCGTGGTTTTCATTCTAGATATGAGGAAAGCAGAGAGAGACACAGAGAAGCAAAATGACTTGTTCAGATCCCCTGTCCTATGGCTTCAGCCCAAATATTTAACTTTAATTCAGATCTATTTTCATACCAGCATACCACCTCTTAAAAATCAAAGGAAGACACAAAATGTAAGTACAAGAGAGTCAGGATTATTTTGTACATCCAATGCAATCACTTGTAGGTCTAAGGGAAGAACTCTGCCAACTGGAACGGATGCACAGCTGATTTAATATAATGTGTCTGAGGCTCACCCTGTGCCAGGCACTGGCCTGAGTGCTTGCATCCCTATTCCACCTCTTCTTCAAGAACCCTGGAATGTGGTCCTAAGCTCTCTCTTTTTTCGTAGCTGAGGCTTAGAGAAGGGAGGGGTCCTTCTCCAGATAACTCAGCTGGTAAGGGGATAGGCTGACCCTAAGGATTCGTGTTCTGTGCATTGGATCTTGTTGGATAGAACTTTCTGGAAATTGGTTTATTTTAAAAATTCACCACCAAATTTGGCCTGAAGGTATTAGGAAATGCTGCAATAAGGAGGCAATGATTCCAAACCACAGGAATTTCTCTCTTCATTCAGTTCAATTTAACAATTTATTATATCCCAAACTGAGAGTACATTGTTGGAAAGCTCATAAAAATAAATAAAATGATGGGCAAACATATTCAAAATATCTGAGGGAAGGGAAGATCAATAAGGGCTTAATTTCATGACTATTGAATCAGTTGCCTCTTTTGTACTTTTTGGTGAAAGTACAATTCAACGTTAACACTCTACACCCATTTCATGAGAACAGCTGCAGTCCGTGTTTGGTTTATTCTCCGAGGTACGGCCATGGCCTGACACTGTAATTTGTGTCCTTCATGGATAGCCATGGCCATTTTAATAGATTGAGACTCAGCCTGTATAACAGTGGCCCGGGTCCAAACTCTGGCTCTAGGTACATTTCCTTAGCAGATGATTCCGTTAACTTTTCTTCTATACTTTTTCACTTTCCAAGAATATTCTACAGAGAGCAATCCCATCTTGGCCAAGGACAAGGTGACCTAACCAAACTAGTCTCTTTCTCCTCTCCTTGATACTTTGCAATAAGTCAGAGACTTTGTAAATGGAACAGGAACACTGTGACTTCTTCTGTGCAGCCAGCGTCAGTTATTATTGTTGTTATTATTACTATTTACCATCAGATAAATCCTACATTTTTTTTGAGGTATGTTCATTCCTTTAGAAGAGTGCCAGACTGATTGGGGGACTAAGTTTGAAGGCTAACTCTTCTTTGCCTTTAAGATTATCTATTTCAATGGAATGATTGCGAAATTTTCTACAGCGGTCAATTCTTATATGTATGAAACACTTTATATTTGCTATAATAGCCACTGAGAAAAGATCTTGATGAAAATTGCTGCATAGGTAAGCTTACTCAGTGGTACGCTTTTTTCCCTCTGTTCTCTTATCTCTAATTATCTTGAAAATGATAGGCAGTATATGTTACTGGTTAAGGCAGCTGCTCTGGAGCCAGAATGTCCAATTCAAATTTTGGCTTCACCATTTATGAGATGTAAGAAACAGGCCAATACCAACCTTCCTGGACCATAAACTCTCCTGTGTAAATGGGTAATACTATTATTACAAAGGTAAAGAATTGTTGTACAGATGAAATGAATTAATACAGATAGGGTCCCTAATAAATTAGAAAAGAACAATATTTTGATATGTCACTCATTATCACCCTCTGTTTGAAGTAAAAGCTTAGTGGCTTGATGAATTCCTCGAAATCCAACTCAAATGTACATGAGAATATATCCTTGGCATTTGATGGGGTTGATTCAATTCAATAGTCATTTATTTGAATATTCACAAAATCGATGGCAACTTGTGTGTGTGTCCACTTCTTATTTCTCCTCTTCTCACCATTCTTTCAGTGTCTCTCCACTGGGAAATGAGGGCTTGAGCTTTTCCCACTAAGCAGTAATTCTTCCAGGAACTTTAATGTATGAGTTGGAGAGAAGGGAAGGTTAGTCTGTTTCTTGGATGAAGAACTACCCCATCACCTGGTCGATCCAGATAGGAGCCAAGTGTGTCCTCTAAGTAGGTTTTGCTGAGTAAATGAGAATTTCATTGCAGAGTCGCGTCTCATTAATAAATCACTAACAGCACTACATATAATTTAGTGAGAGCTTATTCTGTGCCAGAAACTGAGCCCTGCAATTAATTTATATTAGTTATCTCATGTCACCCTCTCAACAAATTTATAAAGAGAGATTTATTAATGCCATTTTGTAGATTTTACAAACAGAAAACAAGGTAATTACAGGGAATTAATTAACCATGATAACAGTGTGAGATGGTAGAAAATCTTCAGTGGGAACTCAGAACTCTGGATCCCAGTTTCTTCCTCCTTCCCTCCCTCCCTCCCTTCCTCCCTCCTTTCTTCCCTCCCTCCCTTCCTTCTTTCCTCCCTCCCTCCCTCCCTTCCCTCCTTCCTTCCTTCCTTCCTTCCTTCCTTCCTTCCTTCTTCCTTCCTTCCTTTTTTCCTTCCTTCCTTCCTTCCTCCCTCCCTTCCTCCTTTCCTCCCTCCCTCCCTTCCTTTTTTCCTTCCTTCCTTCCTTCCCTCCTTCTTCCCTCCCTTCCTTCCTTCCTTCTTCCCTCCTTCCTTTTTTCCTTTCTTCCTTCCTTCCTTCCTTCCTTCCTTCCTTCCTTCCTTCCTTCCTTCCTTCCTCCCTCCCTTCCTCCCTCCCTCCCTCCCTCCTTTCCTCCCTCCCTTCCTTCCTTCCTTCCTTCCTTCCTTCCTTCCTTCCTTCCTTTCTTCCTTCTTCCCTCCTTCCTTTTCTTCCTTCCTTCCTTCCTTCCTTCCTTCCTTCCTTCCTTCCTTCCTCCCTCCCTCCCTCCTTCCCTTCCTTCCTTTCATCTTTACTTTCTGTTCTTCCATCTTAAAATCACATCCCATATAAAATAAGTCACTGAAGGAGGAATTACTTGACATATTTACTTGGGTCAGAAAACATTTCCAGCTCGGTGCCCAGGTTTCTAAGGGAAGCCTCTCACTTCCGCCTCTTGGCAGGGCTTTCCTGCAGGAATGCAATCTGGGGAGACAGAGGACACATAACGCAGCTCTGGAAAGTCCTCTCAAAAGGCAACAACAGGAAATAAATTTAAAATGACTTTCATCTCCCTACCTGCTCAGGCTCACTGAAGTCAATTGAAGGCACAATTTGCTTGTAAACCAAGTGAGGTTGGAAAAATGGTCAGAGAGCACAGAGAGGGAGGAAAATTGCCATTGCAAAAATTGGCTCAAAAACTAGCTATTAAACTTCCACTTGCAGTTAATGCTTAGGGCATGTGTAATGCGATCCTTTGTCATCCTACCTTTTAGTCTTCTAAGGGAAAAAGGAGTATTAGTCTAGAGGGTAATGCACTGGCTATATCGACGAATAGTTTTAATTCAACTGGAGTTTCTGACTTCGTGGTGACCTTTTCTCTTTGAGACTTGAATACTCAAAGTAACATCAGGCAAAAATACTGAACTGAGAGGGTTGAGTGCCAGACATTTATGAATTTTGATCTGTTTTAAGGCAATACAGTTAGGAGGAAAGGGGGCAGGCTGTGAAGCCCGCAGACCCAGGCTACTTCAAACCGCAAGACCTGCCCTTCAGAGCTGTGATCCTCAAGAGCTCACGACTTTGCGGGCGTCCACTTTTGGCATCCTTGTATGAGCAGGAGAGGTGCTGGGAAAAAAATCTCTTGTATTCTACTTTTCTGGAACACTGCATGCAGCTCTGCATTCCCACATTGCTTTTATATTAATCATCCCAGAGGATTTTACCTCCCTGGGCAGTGTACCCAAGAAAGATCGCAAATCGAAGAGAGATGTGCCTTGATTTTGTAAGCAAGGCAAAGGCTGGCTATGAAAGAGAAGGGACCCCAGACCTGTGTGGTGTCCCCTTGGGAAAGGTAGGTAGGCATTAAAAAGGAGGACAAGGTGATCAACAAATTGAAATGTGATTCCACTAAAACTAGCCTCTTCGTAGTCTGCCCAGGGAAGTCTTTGAGAACTCCTCGAACGGACTCACTGGACCAGATGCTCTGTAAGCGTCTCCGCACCACGGCAGTTCTTCCTGCTAAGCACTAACCCGATGATAAAAAGTGTACTGGTACAAATGGACGAAACGCTCCTTCTAGACGTCTAACTCCCCCGGTGTTGCAGAAGGAAGGAGGTGCTTGAGTTCCAGAGATCAGTGTATTGTCACAAAAATAATCTTAGGTTTGCAAATGTCAGCCGGCCACCTTCTCCGTGAGGCTCAGAGGGGAATGCAGGCATCTTCCAGTGTGCACACTGCTGCTGCTGGCGGAGCAGGAAACCAACGCCAATTCTCTCGGGATTTCTACGGATCTAACTAATCACCCAACGATTACAGCTGTTTGAACAGGAGTCAAGGGCCTTCGGTGTAGTCACCTCTAAATAAACAAGACCAGCTTTTCCTTTTCTTTAAAAAAAAAATTCTCTAGGAAAAGAAAAGCAATCAATATCTTGGAGTTAACCCAGTGAACTATTCAAGTGGAGTATCTTTGGACTGTATGGTCTCAACTCCTAGAATGTGGATTTCAAAATGCTCAAAATCATAATGTAGATTTGAGCCGTTTTAACTTTATTCCAAGAATATTTGGAGTTGGCTAGACGGTGAGCTTTGGCTCTTCCAGATACATTGGAGTGCAGGCTCGAGGGTCTGATTTGGTTTCTATAATTCTCAGTTCCCCCCACAAGGAAAGAGAGAGAATGATAGGGCAGGTTCCCTGGGACTGTTGAGGGTATTAAAAAAAAAGATCATGCAAATAAGCGACTGAGCATACTTGGCACAAAGCAACAGATCCATACTTGGTTGTTTTTATCCTAACTCTGAAAGAGGAAAAATCAGATGAAGATCTCAGAATTCCCAGAAAAACATCCAAGAGCATTTTGTGAATCAATTTAGAACTTCAACGTCCTCCCTCCCTCCCCCCTTCCTCTCTCTCCCATTCCTGTTCCCTCCCAGGCAACTACAGTCTAATAAGAGAAACATGGGTGGGGTGGGGGTGGGGGGGGACTCTACCCTGAGGCCCTTACACTCAGGTTAAAAATTCTAGGCCTGCAGTCAAGTAATTTGTTTCTGAGAATGATAATTTACTCTGCAATGAAAGGATGCTTTTCACTTCTGGGTCTGCCGAGAGCAACATGACTAGATTCTCAAATAAAGATGACACATTTTGGTCTATTTTAAAATATACATGACTGCAGTGAAATAACCCAAATATTGTTTTTAGTTTTATAACTTTATTATATATATATAATATATATAATATATATGTTTTTGAAAACACTTGTTGGAAATTTTAACGCCATGGAATTCTTCTCATTGTGTGATCATCTCCGCATGCCCTTTTGTTCATCTTGAACTTGACTGCTAAATCTACTCCTTTGGGTGAAGCCTATGATGAGACTGTCCAAGGATTAGTGCCAGTTCAAAATAAGTATCAATTAAATAATGATAATAAATATAAACAAACAGTATAAATGTGATACGATAATGAAAAGAGCACTAACTGCTTCGGCCGTTCTTTAGCAAAATGACTCCACGGCAAAGTGTAATTTTAAAGTTGGATGCTCAGCCTAAATTATACATTAAAAAGTCATCAGAACTTGAAAACTTTCACAATTTGATCCAATTGTTTCCTTGGAATGTGTGAAGTGTTACAAATGCCGCCTAATTCTTTTTGAAGCTCAAGGCGAAGGCAAAAAAAAAAAAAAAAAAATCTTGTAACATGCTGGAATGATTTGAATGATTGTACCATAAAATGGCTTGGATTTGCTCATCTGGCTTCAAGTTCAGAGGAATGACCAACAAACTAACTTATGTTCTCAGCAGTGTAGACTCTGAAGGGCTTGAGCAGATGTTGAAGGCTTACTCCAGGCCAATGCACGAGGTTTTTTTTTTGTGGTTTCTCTTAAGTGTTTGCTAATATCTACCACATTGCAAATTCAATGTCCCTTTTCAACCGGCCTAACTGCTCATAATATAATACAGATGATTTCATCTTTTTAGAGCCTTTCTTGCTATAGTGAACTGAAGTCTGCGGGGCTCAGACTTCGCTAATAACATACATGTTTCTTTAAGAACAGGAAAATCCCTGCCCCTTAAAAGTTTTGCTCCTCTGTCTTGGGTTCTATAATACAGGATCGCTTGTAATTCCTGTTGAAACAATGCTCTACTTTTCCCCCAAGTATTCATTTAGCAGTATTCAAATAACACTGCTACTCTGTGTTATTTTAGGTAGGCTGTACCCATGGTGAACATAAAATATCTTTCCCTAGAGAAGACAATGCCATCACTTCCACAGGTAAGAAATGCTTCATTTTAAAAGAAACCGAATAGAAAGGCGCTCCTTTTGTGTTCAATGCAAAGCAAACAGCTCTTAACACAGGCAATGCAGAAGCTGTATATGCTCCCCACCCTCAGAGAGAAGAAAGGAAACCTGTGGACAGTGGATGCCCCCAGTTCTGATTTTGCCCTGCTTTTTATTGTCTTTTCTCAACGTTGAGCAGAATCACTTGATTTGCTTGTGTGTTTGTACCTGCTTCACATTTAAAGACACAGTTGCCTTATTGGGGAGCAGTGAACCTGCAGCTCGTCCTGGGCTCACCCCCTGAACCTGTCTGCAAGGCCCCCTTTTCTCTGACTTTCTGGTGAGCCAGAGCGTCCCCACAGAAGCTCATTTCTTTCCTATCACATTTCTAGAGAGCCAAAGCAGCCCCACCTCCTTTTTCTATTTTCAGCGCTCCCTTGTTTCACAATCCTCAGCTTTAATAAACATATTCCCCCATAACAGACATAGTTGTCTTTCATTTTAGGGTACAAAAAGGTTTGACAGGGTACCAAGAATGCTTTGTAAGTATTTTCTTTTAGACTATCAGAATGATGAGAAATAAATGACCCATCCTCCTGTAAGCTTTTACGTGTGTTAGCTATACAAATGAATGTCTGGAAGCTCCATCCTTCCACCTGGATGAGGTCAAGTACACATGTGTAACAAGATGTTAGATTTGTCTTTCCATTTTGTTCAGGAGTGCTTAGAAGCCTTAGAGTCTGGGAAGTATATTCTCAATGCTAGATAACCCTTCGTCCTAAAGTAGAGTGCTAGTGTTGTGTAGTAAGACCATGCCGTCTATACCAAAAAGCTACTATTAACTTTCCTAAAAAAGAAGCACCCCTTGCGTTACTGGGCCTTGGTAAAGAGCTAATGCCTGAACATGGGACAGCAAGCAGCCATGCAACCAGAAGCGTAGCTTCATGAGCTGAGGTCAGGCAACTTTCTCACATCATGATGTTGGCTAAGGCCAGCGCTAACCCACTGTAGGAAGGCAGTGGTACAGCGGGGGTCAGACAAAAATAAAGCCAGAAGAGTTTACTAGCAGATGACCCAGACTTAGACCCCCTACTCTAGTACCAGCCCTTTCCCTCGGCTCACACCTATAATCAAATGGGGTACTCCCTTATGACCAGCTGGCATAGAAAGGAAATAACTAAACTTAGGTCATGGATGGATCAGCTCAGTAGGTAGGTGCAAACTGACAATGGACGGAGGTGCACAATAGCCCACTCAAGACTGGCGCTGAAAGACACTGTAAGGGAGAGTCATCTCAGTCGCCAGGACTTCGGGCAGTAGACCTGGCCATCTAGTCTGTATGGAAAGATGTGGCCTGAGGTAGTAGTAGTAGTAGTAGTAATAATAATAATAATAATAATAATAATAATAATAATAATAATAATACAGATGCATAAGCAGTGGAAAGGGGCTTGGTTGTTTAATGAGGGGCCAGGAAGGAGAAAGAATAGAAGAGTGGAGACAAGGAATTCTGGGGAAGAGGCATTTGGATAATATTGAGAGTGGGCATGAAGTGTGATAGGCTTTCTACTGCCTGTGACAAAATATCCACCAAAGAAGAGACACTAAATAACCAAGGAAACCAAGTAACTCAGTCAGCTGGTGTCGATCACTCTAATACTGGCACACTGGGAGTGTGAACAGAAGAGGCTTGGTGGTAAGGAGGGAAGCTATACATTGGCCACAGTGCATGGGTTCCCATTTACCAAGGCTGGTCTAGCTACTGCCTTTACCATATTCCAGCCAGCTAACCACCGAGATTCTCCCTATGAGGGAGCAGCCAGCCCATGGTGGCAAAATGATTCTCCAGGACCCCATCCACCCTGGGAAAGACTGCCATTCGTATTAACTGGAATACACATACATTGAGGGTGTGAATTTGCCTCTTACACCTATAGCGTTCATGATTGGAGGACTTAGAGTATTCAATCCATTGATATGTGAGTCCATGTAAAGTAACCTCAGACAAAGTGACTTAACTTCCTAGTTGAGCAGGTCTGGTATTGGACTATTCTCGTGGAGTTCATTGATTTTCTCACATACCGCACCTTCTAGGTGCTGTCAGCCATTCTAGAAGGGACACAGCCTGTTGAACAAATATCTGAGGCACCAGCCTAGAGAGCACATTTTGAGAAATGCTATGCACCCTAAATCAGGAAGCATATATGTGTTGCGTGTCTCCAAAAGGTAAAACACATAAGTCCTAGAACTAAGCAGTGAAAGTAAGAGTAGCTTTTTTCATCATCACTCTCAGTGACCTACTTAGAGAATTTGTGTTTCTTATTCTGACAACTCTGGGTCTTGGTTCCCAGGGGGAGAAAGCTTCTGCCAGGGAACACAGCAAGAATCCCATTAAAACTCGGGCTTGGACAACCATTCAGTCACTTGAAGCTTTTCATACTGCAAGAACAGCATGCAAGGAAAGGACCCCCCCAACCTGGCAAGTGATTCTGATCATGAGGAAGAGGTAGGGATGCTCCGATATGGGCAGTAAATAATATAGTTGGCCCTTAAGTGATTCACTTAGGTACCTCATGGCATTTCTTTGCCCAACTTTGATTGTAAGTGGACAAGTTCAAGTGGCTAAACCTGGGGAAGGACAGGGTAATCCTCAGGAATTAGGATCTGGATCCCTCCCCTATGTAAGTCATTGAAGCTCAAAGATGTGTTGGCTGAGGGTGACAGAAATCTTGAGTGGGTGATAAAGGAGGGGGTGTCATGAATTTCCGGTTTCAACACAAGCTTTATTGGTGGATCCCGGAGTTCATCCTATTAACCGTCTTCTGGTAGGTTTCCTTCAGGAACAATGAATCTGTTCCCAGAACTGATTATAAGATAAACGTGGATCTGAAAGGCACGAGGCGTGGGCTGCAGGGGACTCTGTGGTGTTCACCCAGATCACACTCTCAGACTAAAGAACTAAATTCTCTAGTTCCTGGAACTGTTTGCAATTGATATCCATAAGCTATGTTGCTCTCTGGGACTTGTCCTCAGCTTAAGAAAGCCACCTTGCTCAAGTTCACACCCCTCCCCTGGAACAGCCTGGAACAGTGTATACGTATGAGGGTATAAAAGGCCTGCCCCCTCAGCCTATTAAAAACTATTTTTGGGGGTATTTTTCTTAAGTGAGAAGCAGGGTGGCAGAGAGAGACTCCTGCATGTGCCCAACCAGGATCCACTTGGCATGCCCACTGGGGGGGCGATGCTCTGCCCATCTGGGCTGTTGCTACTTTGCAACCAGAGCCATTCTAGGACCTGAGGCAGAGGTCATGGAGCCATCTGCCTGGGTCAACTTTGCTCCAATGGAGCCTTGGCTGCAAGAGGGGAAGAGAGAGACAGAAAGAAAGGAGAGAGGGAAGGGTGGAGAAGCAGATGGGTGCTTCTCCTGTGTGCCCTGACCAGTAATCAAATCCGGGACTTTCACACCTGGGCCAATGCTCTACCACAGAGCCAACTGGCCAGGGTGAGGAAAACAACTTTTAAGGGCCATGCCAACTGTGGAGCAGCCCATAGGAGCTGCTGAGGCTTTTGCTATGAGCTCATCACAGTTCAACTCCTTGCTCTGCTCAACCCTAATTCCTTTCTTCTCTACAAGTGTTCATCCCAAGAATGCCCTAAAAAACTCTTGCAAGCGAATCTACCCCTAAGAGTCTACTTCCTGGGGTTCCCAGCCTTGCCAATATCCTCTCTTAAGTTTAGGATATCAGCTAATTATTATTATTTCTACTAATGTTTAATCTTACATCTTTTAAGTGTGTGTGTGTGTGTGTGTGTGTGTGTGTGTGTGTGTGTGTATTTGCTTGCACACATATATGTGTGTTTAAGTCCCAGGGCATTTCTTCCCCTTAGTATCTTTCATTTTGTTTTAATATCAGTCAGAAAAAAAAAAGATGAATTAAGTAAAAATTAAATTTTCAGCCCAACTTCCTGTTGGAAAGAGCTAACCTGAAGAGCTATGATTGGCATTGAATCTGGTGGTGACTTCGAGGCTGGGAGTCCATGAAATGTGCCCCTCTCTGACAATGACAGAAACTCAGGTCTCTCTTCTGCCTTCAAAACTTCCAGAACAAACAACTTGAATAACTGCAAAACTACCCTTCATTTTGTTCTCTGTCACAGTCCCATTTTTTGGCAGTGTGGATGAGAGGAAGGGCCCCTTACCTCTCTGCTGTGCTTTGTGACTTACATATAAGATCTCACAACAAACCTGGGACTTAGGTATGGTGGTGTGATTATTTTCTGTTCCTTTTGAGAAAAACTGGACTGCAGGGGAATTAACTATATTTCCCAGCAAGATGTGTCAGAGATCTGAAATGACCTGACCTTCTTGTGATGCTTTTAGACACCACCTCATTAAAAATGGCAGAAAGGATGCCTGACCAGGTGGTGGCGCAGTGGATAGAGCATCAGACTGGGACGTGGAGGACCCAGGTTCGGAACCCCGAGGTCGCAGGCTTGAGTGTGGGTTCACGACCTTGAGCACAGGGTCGCTGGGTGGAATCATAGACATGACCCCATGGTCGCTGGCTTGAGCCCAAAAGCGCTGGCTTGAGTCCAAAGTTGCTGGCTTGAGCAAGGGGTCACCTGCTGTAGCCCCCCCCCTCCATCGAGGCACATATGAGAAAGCAATCAATGAACAACTAAGCTGCCACAACGAAGAATTGATGCTACTTATCTCTCTCCCTTCCTGTCTGTCTGTCCTTGTCTGTCCCTCTCTCTGTCTCTCTCTGTTTCTGTCTCTCCCTTGGAGATATAGTCCTTGTATAACATTTTCAGGTGAGATATGAACTATGCATTTGCAGCACCTTTTACCAATAGCGGTTCTGGTCAAACAGCCTTTCTATGCTCTGCCCCCTGCCATCGCCCCGTTAAACTCGAAGCTCTGACCCAAGCCCAGTGCTCTCTCTGTAACATTGTGTGGCATTCCCCTCTGAATTAAACTTGGGTTTTCATTTTGACCTCTCGTTTCCCTTTTTACTTAAGCTTATTTTCTTAAAAGAGGATTTATTTATTATTGGGGTTGTGTGTTCTTTCATCCAATGAAATATTCTTTTTTTTTTTCTCATTTCTACCTTGTAAGAAAATGAGTCCTTCACCTCTTTCTCTCCTTCACCTCCCCCACTATTTCTACACAAGTACACACACACTTTCCTCTTTTGGGTAGATTTATTCCTTTGAATGGCTTTGGCTATGATGAACTTAAGATATTAATAATTCTTGACAAGGGCTTCTTTTGTGTTTTGGCTTTGAAAGGAAAACTTACTATGCATAATTGCCCCGTTCTTAACTGTGTTATAGATTGAAAGCAGCAGAAGCTGATAACAAACAGCTTTGCCCCTAATATACAAGCTTCAGCTCTGTCTGCTCTCCCCGCAGAGTTCCGCAGTTCCCTATATGCACGAAGAAATTTGAAGTAAAATTGGGCTTAGGGATAGATGAGAATTAAAAACAAAACAAAACAACAAAGAGTTGGATTTGAATTCTTAGGACTGAAATACATTGTTTCTTATACTTTAAAGTAGAAAAAAATGAATATTATATTATAATAAAAATAAATTATTAAAAAAGAGTGACTTTTTCGTTTTGCATTTGTGGTGAGAGGGAAACCCGCTGTCTCAAAGTCCGGCAGGGAACTCCTTTCATTCCTTTCAGAAGGATCGGTTGTGTGCCCTAAGTCCCTTTCCTCTTGATGCTTTCAAAACTCTCTCTTTGGATTGGCCTTTTACATTGATAATGATGTATCTAGGCTCAGACCTCTTTGCGTTCGTCCTATTTGAAATTCATTGAGCTCCTTAGATGTATAGAGATTACTTGGATCTATGGTGGTTACTCTCAAGTTTGGGAAGTTTTTGACCATTATTTCTCCAAGTTTTCTTTCTGCCTATGTCTATCACCTCCTTTGGGGACTCACATCGTACATATTTTGGCGTGCTTGCTGGTGATACTTATGTCTGAGACTCTGAATTTCTCTTTATGCTTTTTATAATCTCTTCCTAAGAATGGATTCTATCAGTGGACTAATCTTTCAGTACTCTGATTTTTTTATGCTGACAGCTCAAGCTTGTGGAGTCTTAGTAAATTTTTCATTACACTTATTGTAGTTTTCAATTTCATAATTTGTATTTGGCTCTTTTCTATAATTACGATCTCCCTCTTGATATTCTTTATTTGGTGAGACACCATGCTAATTCATTCCTTTATTTCTTTAGGTATGGTTTCCTTTAGTTGTTAGACTATGTTTAAAATAACTGACTTTAAAATGTTTGTTTAGAAAGTCCAATGTTTGGGTTCTTTAGAGGCAGTTTCTATTGCATATTGTCCATAGATTTTTTTTGGTCTTATGATTTTTGTTGAAAACTGGACATTATAGGTATTATAATGTGGCAATTCTGGGAATAAATCTACCCCTCCCCAGAGCTGGTTGGCTGTTACTCTTGCTGTGTTTGTTTAGTGACTTTCCCGAACTAATATTACCAAGTCTTTGTTTTTTGTCATATGTGGCAAATGGAGTCTCTGCTTGGTTAGCTTAGTGGTTAGCTAATGACTGGGCAGAGATTTTCTTAAATGCCTGAAACCAATAAGTCTCCCAACCTTTGTCTGTGTGTCGCTGGGGCATGCCTTCCACGCTCAGGCAGGCATTCTTAATTTTTGCTTAGCCTTTACTTCCTGTGTTTGCTAAGCTTATCAGAAGTGAGAGCCATTGCCTCTTACGTCTGTTCTGGACATGAACACAGGGTGTGCACACTGTAGTGTTAAATAATGTGACAAAGACCTCAAAGGGTGTTGCTGCTTATACTGAGTATATGCTGGGTGAAGAAGAATTAAGACATGTTCTCTGTGTGTTTGGGGTCTGGGGAGGGCCCAGGGAACTGCCGGACAGGTGAAATAAGGGCAGTTCTCTGAGAATGGTGCTTCTGGGGCATTCAAAGCAGTGGTGGATTCAAATAATTTAACTACTGGTTCTCTGTCCTAATAACCGTTTTAAGTATAAAAAACGATATACCGAATGGTAGTTTATTATTTCTTTCATTTAATACCTAAATAAGAACAATAAAAACTGTTATTTAAGATATTTCCATATTGCTTCTTGATTGACATCCTCGTTTTCTACTGAAGTAACAAACAGGAGGGAATTAAAATGCAGTATATCATGAAAAGTATAATAAATTTTATGAAATGAATAAATAAATATTACAACATAGTTCTGTCAAACTTTTTTCACCAATGGATGGAATGAACATTACTACAGGCACTTGAAATACACTGTTGTGAGGATGAATGTTAAAATGTTATCCAGGCGGTGGCACAGTGGATAGAGCGACGGACTGGGATGCGGAGGACCCAGGTTTTAAACCCCAAGGTTGCTGGCTTGAGCAAGGGGTCACTCGCTCTGCTGTAGCCCCCCCCCCCCATCAAGGCACATATGAGAAAGCAATCAATGAACAACTAAGGTGCTGCAACGAAGAATTGATGCTTCTCATCTCCTCCCTTCCTGTCTGTCCTTATCTGTCCCTTTCTCTCTGTGTGTCTCTGTTACACACACACACACACACACACACACACACACACACACAAGAGTAGGGAATGTATATTTGTGATTTCCCTATTGGGCAGCTGCCTAGGCACCCATCTTAGATAGAACCCTGATTACAAGTGCCATTTAACTTTTTTTTTTTACATAATTTTTTTATTTATTCATTTTTTTAGAGAGAGAAGAGAAAGAGAGAAATGGGGTAGGAGCAGGAAGCATCAACTCCCATATGTGCCTTGACCATGCAAGCCAGGCGTTCTGAACTGGCGACCTCAGCATTCCAGGTAGATGCTTTATCCACTGTGTCACCACAGGTCAGGCCAAAAATGCCACTTTAACAAACATTCACCGAACTCAAAAAATTATGTATCGGTTCTGCTAAACTGGTGTGAACTGACTGAATCCCACCACTGGTTCAAAGCTATTACGTTCATTCTAGTGACTGGTAAGCTGCTGGTTTTCACTGTGATGGTGAGGCTACTGTTTTTTCTTTTTTTTTCTTTTCTTTTCTTTTTGTTTTGAATCTTCTGGAATTGGGGAATGAGTATGGGAGTAGGACAAGTTGAAATGCCACAGGGCTTGCTATTCTTCCCAAGAGTCGGCCATTGTTCTTAAATAAATGCTCCTCAAAGTGTTGCAAGATTTGAGTTAATTTCCAGGGTTCTGAAAAAGTTTATTTTGACCATTTTTGCCTGTGTTATCATTGCTTTTACAGAGTAGCAGACTTGGGGGTTTTCTTCCTCTGCCATTCCTGCTGGTGTTCTTTTCATGGTGTCTGGAACAAAATCGTTTGCTTTTAATGTATCCTACATAATAAAGTTTTAAAAATGGTTTTAGAAATCCTTCCCTACCATGAGATCATGATTTAATACATATTGTAAGACCTCCTTTTCATCTTACTCTTGGGTTGAAGATCATACTTGTTAAATTGACTTACTAACTCACATTAGAGGCTAATAGAGCATCATTATCAAGTTGTTTGGTGACAGGTGGTAAATCATCTTACTGTTATTTATATACCAACTCAATCTTTTAAAAATAATATATTTTTCTCCTCTTCCAGTTCTAACTTGTAGATTTGTAAAACAAGAAAGTCCTTAAAGATCATCTCATAACTAGGTTTCAGTGGTCCAGGTGCCCTTGAACTATCCAGCCTGCTGGTCCAGTTTCTTGGTCCTTTGT
The DNA here is from genome assembly GCF_036850995.1 of Saccopteryx leptura. Lineage (NCBI taxonomy): Eukaryota > Metazoa > Chordata > Mammalia > Chiroptera > Emballonuridae > Saccopteryx > Saccopteryx leptura. The sequence continues at coordinate 356,698,399 of NC_089505.1, forward strand.
CACACATGCTCTTTTTAAAATTCTCACTAGAGAGCGTGGTACATCAAAAGTTTGGCACTTTTGTTTTCCAAGATAATTTATAGAAATTATAAAAAAAAGAAAGGGGGGAAAAGGCAATCAATGTTTTGCAGTATTTATATATACAGTGTGTCTATAAAGTCATGGTGCACTTTTGACTAGTCACAGGAAAGCAACAAAAGACAATAGAAATGTGAAATCTGCACCAAATAAAAGGAAAACTCTCCCAGTTTCATACATATTCAGTGCAGTTCGATGTGGGCTCATGCACAGATTTTTTAGGGCTCCTTAGGTAGCTATCCCGTATAGCCTCTACAGACTCCTCACTGACTGATGGCCTACCAGAACGAGGTTTCTCCACCAAACTGCCGGTTTCCTTCAACGGCTTATCCCACCCAGTAATGTTATTCCTATGTGGTGGCGCTTCGTTATAAACGCGCCGATATTCACGTTGCACTTTGGTCACGGATTCGAATTTAGCGAGCCACAGAACACACTGAACTTTCCTCTGTACCGTCCACATCTCGACTGGCATGGCCGTGGGCTGCTCCGCTGTATACAGTGTTACATCATCATCTGTGCATGTGCACATGCTGCCACATCATCCTACAGAAACTGGGAGGGTTTTCCTTTTATTTGGTGCAGATTTCACATTTCTATCGTGTTTTGTTGCTTTCCTGTGACCGGTCAAAAGTGCACCATGACTTTATGGACACACTGTATATTCTTTGTAATGAGAACTCAAGCATGCTTGTTTTGTTGAAATATCTGGGTTTAGAGCATAGAGGAAGCCCGTCTTTGGGGAAAAATGTGATTGTATATCGTATTATCGATAATTTTAAGTATACAGAAGGGTTCAATCAAATTCCCCATCCATCCCTCTAGTGAAGAAATAATCATGTTGTATACACCAACCTTGACTGTGAATGAAACTTCTTTGTTAGCCACTAAAAAGAAAGAAAGAAAAGGAAAGAAAAGAAAAGAAGAAGAAAAGAAGCTGGGGATTCTTTATTGACCACATTTTTGAAATAATCTAAGAAATCATAACCGTAGAGAAAGGAATATGATACAAGTGTAGAGTTTGCTGTAATCTTTTTTGAGTAAAAAGAAAGGAGAACAGCATAAACAATCCATTCTTTCCTTCTTCTCTCTTGCTAGACTGCAAGTTGAATCTCACAGTACTTATTCTAAAAGAAGTCTATTAGATCAAGGCTCGAGAAAGATTTCATCCCTGATGTCGTCCAGCAAGTCTTTTATCTAAACCCAGCCCCTTGATTTTGCTGCTACGGCAACTGAAGCCCAAGAGGCCACCACTTGTTTGTGAAAAGCCCAGAATTAAAACTTATGACTTCCGTTATGGAGTTATTTTTTAACTCATTTTTTTTTCTTGATTATATCTTTTTTTTTTTTTTTTTTTTTGTATTTTTCTGAAGCTGGAAACGGGGAGAGACAGTCAGACAGACTCCCGCATGCGCCCGACCCGGATCCACCTGGCACACCCACCAGGGGCGACGCTCTGCCCACCAGGGGGCGATGCTCTGCCCCTCCGGGGCGTCGCTCTGTTGCGACCAGAGCCACTCTAGCGCCTGGGGCAGAGGCCAAGGAGCCATCCCCAGCGCCCGGGCCATCTTTGCTCCAATGGAGCCTCGGCTGCGGGAGGGGAAGAGAGACAGATAGGAAGGAGAGGGGGAGGGGTGGAGAAGCAGATGGGCACTTCTCCTGTGTGCCCTGGCTGGGAATCGAACCCGGGACCTCTGCATGCCAGGCCGATGCTCTACCACTGAGCCAACCGGCCAGGGCTCTTGATTATATCTTTAAAGACTCCTCAAAAAAGTTGACATGATGATGAACTGGATCGTGTGTGTGGTTTTTTCCATCCTTACTTCCTCACTTCAACTCAATACTTTCTTTTTATTTGTACAGAAACCGTGTTGCCCAGGTAGAGCCAGATACACTCATCCTAGTGGCCATGACATTGATTGAAAGAGTGCAAGTCAGATCCGGAAAGACAGATGAAATCTGAGCAACAAAGCATTTTGTTAAAGTTGAGGAATATATAACTATAGAAATTTTTTCTTCTCATCAGGTACACTGGTGATATATATTTATTTTCTTAAAAAAAGAGAGTACGTAATTTGAGCTATGACTTCTCAATATTATCATTACACTTGCATAGCAACTGAAACGCCACATAGCACATTTCTTAGCGTTTTACCCCATTTAAACTCTATTAAAATATTCCAGGTCGTGACAGAAAATATTTTAAGGGCGACCTTTCTCTCAAGCACATGTGTAAGGAGATAGAAAGAAACATTAGGGTATGCTCCTGTGTAACATTTTAGCACTCATATATCACAAGAAACACAGACACCAGTCAAAGGATGTTTAAATCCCAGCGGAAATGCCCACCATCCTGTTGATAAAGATGTAAAACCGATCTTTTAATTTTATTTTTATTTTAAGAAAATATAACCTCACAGTGCTTTGATGGGTTTTCATGGACACAAACCAGTACATACTTCCCGATGGGGCCACCTGCTTGCCCTTCCCAAGAAGGGGCTCCTAGGAGGCTCCCCCTGTCCCTTCCTCTGTTGTTCGTTACGTGACCTGTGTCCCCGTGAACACCGGTGAAGATCTTCCCCAGCTGGTCCTTCCCATTTTAACTGTCTGGGTCTTTTCCTTTACTAGCTTGAGAGAGTTTTATAAGCCTCTCGCAGGGTGGTCAGTTGGGACTGTTTTTCCTAGCAAAGCATACAAACCCCTACTGAAGAGACCCCCCTCCGACCTGTTGCTTATTGCTAGCACTGAGTAAACACTCTCCCATACACCGTGCAGTCAATCTTTCCTTCCTCCACACTCCTTGGCTGGGAATACTTGATAATTTCTGTGTCTTGCTCTCTCCATCTTCTTATTATAGGGAATTTACATTTCATTAACTCAAATGGTTTTCTGGGTATAATATCCAATAGCTATTTTTTAAGATTTATACTATTCCTAAGGCCCCAAATCTAGTATAAGACATAAAAGTCCCACATGATTTCTAAACCACAGCCTGAGCAAAGCATAATTATTAAGATAAATACCAGTTTGTTCCTTTGGTTGTGTGAAAACTATCTAATAAATCATGCTTTTTCCTTTGCTATAATTTCTAAGATGTTTAAGGCCTTTTTTTTTTCCTCAGTGTATCTTATTCCAGAATTGTGGTACAATAATCATTTGGTTAATTTTTTAGCCATGATTGTCTGGGCACAGAAATGTTTGAGAATGTAAAGAAAGCTGTATACTGCCAGCATCCTGTATTGAGTTTATGAAGTTTCTGACATTCTTCCATGGAACCCTGGTTTCTATGTTTTCTGATTTTTCTCTCTGATTATAATTTTAATTTTTTCTATTGTATAGGACAGTGTTATTAACTTTATGAATTTACTGAAGACAGTATTATAAACTGCTTCACATCTCTTTGTAACATAGCCAGATATTTTGAATAAGTAGGAAAATATGTTTGTGGGGGAAAATAAAATTTAAAAAATCAACATTTTGAAGAATGCATTTCAAACCTAATGCTAGATAAATTGCTATGGACATAGAAATTGATGTAACTACTTTAAAATTTAATTTGACATTATTTCAGAAAATCAGATTATCACACAACTTATGATCCAACAATTCTACTTCAGGGTATATAACTCCTCATATTTGTATAAGAGAAAGAAACTCCTCATATTTGTATATATAGCTACTAATTTTGCGTGTGTGTGTGTGTGTGTGTGTGTGTGTGTGTGTGTGTATTTGGCTAGGTATCTGTTCAGCCTCTGATCAGTATATTTTCATCAAATTATCAGTAAATAAACTTGTTTTAAATGCAAAACTATAGACAAATACTCTCCATAACAATTTTTTTTGAGTGAAGTTTGAATTAAGAAATTTGACATTGGCTAGAGGAGACCATGTTTAAGGAAAGGATATAAAATAAACTTGGACACATTTCAAACCATCTCATTCACCTGTTGTTACACCCCTCAATACAAAGGTCTCTAAAATGCCTCTGGTAAATATGTCTAGAACAGCACCATCCAATTAAAATTTATTGTGATCCTATAAATACAATTCACATAGGTAATTTAAGTTTCTCTAGTAGCTACAATAAAAATAAAGGAAACAGGTGAAATCAATTTTAATAATATATTTTATTTAGCCCAATAGATCTGAAACATTATCATTTTGACTTGTAATCTACATGAAAATTATTAATGAGTTAATTTACATTTATAACTGTACACACTAAGCCTACAATAACTGGTGTGTTATTGTTTTATACTTTTTTTCATACCTTAATTTGGACTACACAGTTTAAGTGCTCAATGGCCATATGTAGCTACTGGCTACCATTTGAATTGCACAAGTTTCTAGGCTGATTTCTGCAGCTGGTATTTGTGTGTATGTGTGTGTGTGTGTGTGTGTGTGTGTAACATATGTTTTTACATCAACTTCTCTCTGGGTCTTCTTTCTGTTGGATGTTAAGCTTCTAGAATAGGGAGATGGGCCTTGGCTTACAATATATTATATTATACTGGCATCACATATAATTTTCTGCTTAGACTCACAGTAAGTGGTTCTCTACTGATAATTGTCTGCATGTGACCATGAAGAAGTGAAGGAGGTCTTATGCATTCAAAATCAACTAAAACTCAACATCTTTATTATTATCATTATTATTATTTTTTTATTTAGAGAGAGGCAGGGAGAGAGAGCTACAGAGGCAGGAACATCAAGTTGTTTCTGTATGTGCTCTGACCAAGGATGACACTCCAAACAACTGAACTATCCAGCCAGGTCTAACATCTGTCTTTTAATATAGAAAGTTCTCAAAGAAATGGGCATTTCAAAGAGTTCTGGGAAATTATATTTTTCTAAAAATGATGTCTCATTCTTTTTGTTTGTTTATTCTGGGTTCTTTCTTGTCAAACCCTTTAGCAGAATGATGAATGCCTGGAGACGTCTCATATCTTTCTTCCTTTCAGGGTGCAGACAGAGGATGGGAGTTGATCTGGGTGGGCTCTTCTGTCCTTTTTACTGTATTGTGGAGCTGTGGTTGTGTATTGGATATGACCAAAGTCTTTGAAATAGATGGGCTAGAGGTTCAATCCTGGATCTTCACTTCACTAGCTCCTTAATTCTGGCCATTTTCTTTTATCTCTATAAACCTCACGTACCTCATTTGTGAAGCTGAGATACCCCTATTGATTTTTAGTCTTAAAAGTGTCTTGAATCCCATTTTTTTCAAACTCTAACACTACCACCTTCGTTAAGTAACTGCCAGCTCTTTGCGCATTATCTAAAACTACATTATTTCCTATACATACTTACCTTCCACCTACAATATATTCCCCCACAGTAGCCTGAGGTTATTTATCAAACATACATCTGCTTTTCGCATTGCTTACTGATGGCTTTTTGCCGAGATGGTCCACTTGCTTCTATTGATGATGGATTTTCATTTTGGCCACCAGGAGGTGCTAGTGATCTGTACATCAGTTAAAGTCCAATTGGATTTCTTCCTTGACATTTTTCTTTCCTATTGATTCCCATTATGAGCCTCAAGAGAAGCAGAATTGTTTCACTCTCCACCTTTGATTAAAATCAAAATGCATTTTAGAGGAGTAAAAACTTTAAGTTACTTAAAGTAAACTTAACTTTAAGTTAAGTTAAGCCAATTAACTTTACTGATTACAGAATACAGTACTTGGTACTATGCTATTCCTTTGTCAGGTATTAGAAAGACTGTGCATAGATAATTAGGACAAGAGCACATTATTTTTCTTGTCTGCTGGGGAACGCACTGCATTCCAGCTGGTTGCTCGCACGTTACAAGGTTACTTCCCTGATCTTATTTTTTGCCTCTTCAGCTCGTCACCTCCTCTACTGGACTCATGTTCTGTGTCCCTCCAAGCTCACCTCTTGCTCGTCCCCAAACAAGTTGCAATGTTTGCCAATGTTTTCCATTAACTCTTTCTTGATTATGTGCTTTTACTCTGATTTCTTGTTTTAAATAACATCATTTCATGCTTATTTGTCTCCTATAAAACCTGACTCAAGTCTTTCATCCAGGTAACCACCACTCAGTTAGAGCCCATAGCTCTCACTCTTTCATCCAGGTAACCACCACTCAGTTAGAGCCCATAGCTCTCACTCTTTCATCCAGGTAACCACCACCCAGTTAGAGCCCATAGCTCTCACTCTTTCATCCAGGTAACCACCACTCAGTTAGAGCCCATAGCTCTCACTCTTTCATTCAGGTAACCACCACTCAGTTAAAGCCCGTAGCTCTCACTCTTTCATCCAGGTAACCACTACCCAGTTAAAGCCCATAGCTCTCACTCTTTCATTCAGGTAACCACCACTCAGTTAGAGCCCATAGCTCTCACTCTTTCATCCAGGTAACCACCACTCAGTTAGAGCCCATAGCTCTCACTCTTTCATCCAGGTAACCACCACTCAGTTAAAGTCCATAGCTCTCACTCTTTCATCCAGGTAACCACCACTCAGTTAGAGCCCATAGCTCTCACTCTTTCATCCAGGTAACCACCACTCAGAGCCCATAGCTCTCACTCTTTCATGCAGGTAACCACCACTCAGTTAGAGCCCATAGCTCTCACTCTTTCATCCAGGTAACCACCACTCAGTTAGAGCTCATAGCTCTCACTCTTTCATTCAGGTAACCACCACCCAGTTAAAGCCTATAGCTCTCACTCTGCTCTCACGCTCTTGCCACCCTTATCCACCTACTCATATCAAACCATTCCGATACACTGATGTTATGGCTGCATTATTCTTAAGTCTTTCATATGCCTGCATCATCTCCTCAAATAAATGGCAGAGAAATTGTCTTTTGTGTTGTATGTGTGATGTGATCAATGCCTTGGAGACCATTCTGTTCATCAGAAGAACTTATGTAAGGTATACATGAATGCATCACATCTAATTTTTTTAGCGTCCATTCTTTCAGCTGCATTAATGTAGAGTCTGCTTTTTCTCCTTCCTTTCCTTCCTTTATTCTTTCCTCCTTTTCTCCATCCACATTGTGATAAGGTCTTAGGCTAATGAGAGCACATGTGTTCCCCATGCTGCACCCCCATGGGGAGCTTCAGAAGAGAACCAGTAACAAATAAGTGGATACCTAAGTAGTTAGTAAGAGTTTATATGGTAGGGAGAAGAACAGTCTCCCAAAGACATCTATATGCTAACCTATGAAACATTACCTAACCTGGCAAAAGAGATTCTACATGATGAAGTGAAGGATATTAAGATGGGAAGATTATCCTGAAATATGCAGATGGGCTCAAGGTAATCACAAGGGCCTTTAGGAGAGGAGGGCAGGAGAATCAAAATGGAAAAAGACCCGGAATGACAAAAGCAGAGACTGGAGTGATGCGAGGCCACGAGCGGAGGAGAGCAGGCAGCCTCTGGCAGCTGGACAAAGAAAGGAACGGGTTCTTCCCAGGAGGCTTCAGCAGGCAGGCAGCTCAAACAACACTTTGATTTTAGCTTCAAGACCCATTTGCAACAGCGTGAATGGACCCAGAAGGAATTACACTAAGTGAATTAAGTCAAACAGAGAAAGACAAGTGCCATATGATTTCACTTATATGTGGATGTTAAATGAACAAAATAGATGGACAAACAAAATTGAAACAGATTCACTGATACTGAGAACAGAGTGATGGTTACCAGAGGGGAGGGAAGTTGGGTGGGGGGGCTGAGCAAAGAACGGTGAAGGGATTAAAACTACAAATTGGCAGTTACAAAATAGTCATGGGGATGTAAAGTACAGCACAGGAAAAAGAGTCAATAATATTGTAATGAATATGTATGGCCCCAGGTGGGTACCAGAAATGTCAGAGGGAACACGTTTTAAAGTGGATGATTATCTAACCACTGTGTCGTACACCTGAAACTAATAGAAATAATATTAAATGTAAACTTTAATTGAAAATTATTTTTAAAGATTCATCTCAGACTTCTGGTTTTCAGAACCATAAAAAAATAAACATCTGTTGTCCTACATCACTAAATTTGTGGTATAGGAACAATAGGGGATTAATATAACAACTCAGGTTTTTTATTTGTGAATAAATAAAAATTTTCTTTCTCTATTTGACCCATTATTAACCCAGAGATGATTATTACTGCAGAAATATAATACACACATATATATTTTATAAAAATTATATATATTCTATCAACTATTGTCAAATAATTTCTAGTGCTTTATAATTTCTCTTTTTATTTAACTTTCAAATATATTGTGGACATTTTTTTCTGCTAGTCACATTGTGTTATCTCCTTCCTGTAAGAGTTGCATATGATTCTGTGATGTGAATACGACATAACTTTACTAACCAGTTTTCCTGTTAATGACCATTTAGATTCCTTTCAATTTTTCAGGTGATTAACAAAATACTGCAATGAGCATTTTATCCCATTGAGCATCTGTGCACCTGTAACCAAGGAAAAATGGTCAAGATGGCACTATTTATTAAACATCTAAGTGGTTTCAGAATGTTCATTTCTTGCTAGTTTAGATACATTTCCTTTATTTCTTGCTGGAAAATACAAGGACTAGTTAGAAAAAAATACAGCTTGATCTCGAGGGCGACCACACGCTGAGAGCCGTGGGTGGACAAAGATGAGGAGGGTTTGGTTCTAGGACAGGGTAGGAATGAACTATTTGATCCCACCACTGGTCATACAGGTTAAACACTTCATTTGTAGACTATAAATTAAGCATATACTTTAAATATATAAATTAAATGCATATTTATTTAATTCTTATCATCAACCTACAAGGCTTTTTAAAGAGGAGGCTGCTTCTCAGGAGAGTACAGACATCACCTATACCTTGCCGCTGATGAAGAGGTCCGCACAGCTGAGAGCTGGACCCAGATTTGAATGACGGCACTTGGATCTTTCTTTGAGAATTTCAGATCGGTTTAAATTTAGGCTTATCCATCAAGTAATAGATAGGTTCTTCCTTATGGTAGAACAAAGCGGGGTCAGGTAGACATCTGACCCTGGGAGTGTGTGTGCACGTGTGTGTTTGTGTTTCTGGGCCTTCCATGACAATTTTGTGATCGCTTATTTCTAAGCTCCCATTGACCTGCCATTCTAGTCTACACTTCCTTTTTTTCCCCTCATTTTTTTCTTCTTTCTCCCTCATTAATTCCTTCCTTCTTTCCCTCTATATATCTTCACTATTGTTACCAACCACATTTTCTTGATAATAGAAATCAGATTGAGAAACATACACGGGTCCTCGGGTTATGACAATCTTAACATACAATGTTTTGAGTTTACAACGCTCACTCCCATAAAAGCTTTTAAAAAAAAGTGAGGCATGAATGTTTCAGCTTATGCTACTAGTGTCATACTTACAGACTACATGGGTGCTGAGGACCCCAGCGATGACAGATTCAGAAATGTCTACAGAACTGTTATGGATGCCTTGCAATGCTATAGGGAGATTTTGGAAGAGAAGAAGTCATCAACCTTCCAGAGTAGCCTGGAACAATTCCTTAAGAAGGTAGAGAGGCCTGCAACAGATCCTGTACCTTTTACATCAGCTGCTTCTTGAGGTGAAACACCTGTAGTACAGGTAGAATCATCTCCAGCATCTCCTGCATGTTCCATAGCCAATCCTGATTCACCTGAACCAGTATCTCCAGCAATTTCTGCAGGTTCTCCTGCCTCTCCAGCTTCCTCCTCCCAAAAGGCCACTGTCTCCCACCTCACAATGCCCCTTCCAGTATGCAAGCCAACCACAGGGATAAAGGCAAGACATATTTTTACACTAATTTTTTATTTTACTATAGTATAGTGTACAGTACAGTAATTTGTGTCCTTTCCCTTTTTCTGTGGCTTAGTTGTGTTTTTATGTTCTAGATTATTATTTTACAACTGTGTTAGGATAGGCGAGTGACTTAGACTAGGGTGTGTTTCGACTTACACCACAATTCAGCTTACATCTCTGTCGTAGAAACGGAACTGTGTGTAGTAACCCGGGGATACCCTGTATATAGTTCCTACTTTTCCTTCCATTTTGCTGTTAGTCATAGAATCCTCAGAGTATTAGTGACCTATGGTATTATGATATTTTGTATGATATGCCTAATTACTTTGTCAGATAACATCTTGGAAATATCCTCAAAACTGCAATCTCTAAAGAATAAATGTATTCAGCAATGCATCATAAAAAGTAGTATAAAGCCAATATATATGAAGAAAGCTAAGCTGATTTATTCTGAATCAAGTGTTCACTTACCATATTTCAACTTTTTAAAAGGATCTCAGAAAATAAGCATGTTTTATCTTTGCCTTGCACCGTGGGATAGAATTGAGCCCTTTGAACTATAGCTTATTGTCTAATCTTGTCTGCTAACAACATACTGATTCTCAGGCCACCCACCACACGTAGCTTTAGGGAATACCAAAGCGCTCAGCTGGTTAGACAAATATGTCTCCTTACTGGCCCGTTCTCTGAAACAGTGTCGTCCACCAGGCGGCTCACCCTCTATCATTTTCCGCGTGTGTTGTAATTGCCAAGGCTAGGATTCTGGACCGAATCCTGCCTCTGGCACTCACTGAATGATGATCAGCCTTTTATTCCACCTCACTAAGCCTCAGTTTCCACTCAGGTAACCCAGGACCATTAGCCCTGCTTGTCTCAGCCTAAACTTTCAGCAATTATGAGAAGAACGGAAGTGCTCTTTCTGAGTTGGTTAAAATTGTTTTCGGCCACCTCTTGTGCAGAACAGACCACGGAGTCACATGAGTCAGTAAGGCCCGAAAAGACTATATTGTTGCTTTGCCGTTTTCAACCAAACTCAACTCATGGCTGTGTGTACATTGATACTTTTCTCTTCCCCTCCCTCCTACCCTGATCTCATAAATATATATATACACACACACTATAATACAGAGAACCCTCTCTTAATTAGCTCATCTCTATAACATTGATGTTTTCCTTGCCAGCTATGGTTAAATCTACCTCATCTGTATGACTGCCTTCCACCAAGGGCTAGCCTAGATGCTTCTAGGGAACCACAGTTTGAGACAAACTATGCTGTAATTGCACTTGGCCTTCCACACGCATTCTTTCACTTCTGAGACCTCACACCTCTACCTCGTTGGGGTAACATCTTTCTCTTAGAATGCAAACCTTTGAGTGAAAAATTAAACTAATGATGCATGAATGAACCTTTGAGTTACGGACATCTATATGAATATGTCAGCAATTAAAAGCCTCACTTATTATGAATCATTTCATAGATGTGGGCAGAAGGAAACTTTGAAGGTAACGCAACAGCATACGGAAAACAGATGCTGAATAGTCAGGATTTCTGGGTTCTGATAAAAGCTTGTGAATTATCGACTACAGTGACCTGTCCGTGAACCTAGAATGAAGGTAATGAGAGTAACAATAGCTATAGTGAGAGCAGTGTGCACCAAATACTGGGCCACACAATTTAAGTGGATTTGAGCCATTTCCCAGAGTGATTCTGGGAGGTAGGCACACTCATTGTTCTACGCCCACTTTGTGGCAAAGTAAATTGAGACTCAGTAAATCGATCACAGTTGCAAAGGTGGTGTCACTGGGCTTCACATGCTAACATCACTGAAGGGCCATGATGCTGAATTCAAGAGAGAGAGGAAAAAATATAACAGCTGGAAAGTTAAGAGAGTGAGAGAGGATAGAAACCTACAACAGCAACCTTTTCATGTTTCTTAGAAATAGTACCCAGTTTGAGATGAAATGTTTCTATGACAAAACGAAGTACAAGTATAAAACAAAGGCAATATGAGATGAAGAAGGATGATTGAATAGAAGAACAAAAGATTTAGCAACATCAAGACACCGGCCACATCTTATCAGTAAGAGGATAGAGCATTTACTAGAAACACGTACTCAAACAGCAGAGATGATGCTAAGGAAATGTGAGCAAGGATGCGGATGGGGGAGAGAGGAAGAAGTTTCAGCGGAGGCACACACACGCCACCAGCTGCAGACAGCAGGATGTCAGCGATTAGAGCAGACCCCATCCTGTGTCAGAAGTCTGCAGTCTTTCTAGCATGAGGGCACGCCAGAGCCGGCTCTTGCTCAGCCGGGACCGAAGGTATTTTTTGATGGCTTATCCTGTTTGCTTCATCTCTTTGGTCACTTATTTTCTTTGCCCTTCCTCTAACACGGGATCTGACAGAAAGAAGAAAAGACAAGTTGTAAGAAGACAGCTGTTCGAAAAGCCCATGGAATTGTTAAGTGAACCCGGGACCCATTGCCCAGCTAGCTGTGTTATGAGTCAGAGATGGGGAGTCTGAGAAGTACACGCTTAGTACAATTCAGATTTGCAAAATTAATAATAATATCACAAGAAGATGAAGAATAGAAAGAGAAAGGAAAAAGTAACTCTACACTTTTTTATATTCAAAATAAACTTCCTAAATCTCCCTTTAAAACTTCATTTTAAATACATCTGATGAAGAGTTTTAATATCCAAAGTTTATGAAGAACTTATAAAACTCAACACCAGGAAGGTAAACAATCCAATTTAAAAATGAGCAAAGGACCTTCTTCAAAGAAGATATACTGATGGCCAATAGACATATAAACAGTTGCTCAATGTCACTAATCATCAGAGAAATGCAAATTAAAGCCACAACGAGATAACTCATACCTGTCAGAATCGCTGTCATCAATAAATCGACAAGCAAACGTTGGCGAGGGAGTGAAGAAAAGAGACTCCTCGTGCACTGCTGGTGGGAATGCAGACTGGTGCGGACACTGTGCGTGGGAGACGGAGTCACCTGATCTAGTGATGATGGCCTGTGAGGGCTTTGGATCCAGAACGCCGGGATTGGATCCCATTTCTCTATGCTGTAGCTCTCTCTGTTCATGCTGTTGGCCTTAAGCCTAGACTCTCAGTATTCACTTCTGTAAAATGGGAGTAAAAATTGTACTTTCTCGGGGGATTATGGGAATTAAATGGGTTTAATACATGAATATACTTTAAATTGTTAAACAGTCTCTGGGACATAAAAGTGCTTAAAAAACAAACGAACACTATAAGTAGAGCACAGACCCCAGAACTGTATCCATCTCCTTAGCATACCTGGTCTGATCACTGTTTGCTCAAAAAAGTCTCCTTTAGTACACGGATAAAAGATTACATATATACCACTAATTCAGAAGTGTAAACTACTTAAAAGTTTATGCTCCTTCCTCAGATCCCCCCGAGGGGAACATTTAAACCTCCTGGGGCAAAGCTGAAAACTATGGTGCTGCTTTTCAGACGGTGAGAGACGCTCAGAGCTGCCTCGCTCGTGGAAGACCTGCTCGGGGCACAGACAGGTTCGGATCGCTGAGGTTACAATCCCCAAGGCACGGATCCAAGAGACCTCAGAAGCAGGGGAAGGAGAAAGGAGACAGAAAATGAGAGAGGGGAAGGGAATAGAAAGGAGGGAGGAAGAAAGATAGAGAGAGAGGGAGAAAATAACAGGAGGGAGGGGCAGTAGGGGGAGAAGAGAAAGGGGGATTCAGCACAGCTGCTGTTTTATAGTACGAAGAATAATTTACAACACCTAGGCTTTGTCCTCAAATTTTCTTGTGCCTACAATGTTGGGAAAGAGGCGAGAAAAGATGGGCAGAGCCAGGACTAGGAGGAGGTACGAGAAAACTCACCTCAGGGGCATTGGAGGGGACACAAAAACATCTTGGTAGTTGACATAGATAATATTTTTACTTATTTTTTAATAAAGCCAACTGATTTTTTTTAGTGTTTATTTTCATTGATTTTAGAGAGAGAGGAAGGGAGAGAGAAAGAGAGAGAGAGAGACTAGGAACATCAGTCTGTTCCTGTATGTGCCATGACCGGGGATTGAACCTGCAACCTCTATGCTTCAGGTTGATTGATGCTCTTCTAACCAACTAAGATTTTCAACCAGGGTGGGATAAATAATATTTTTATGATAGATTTTAAAATATCAAACTTTATAAAAAAGAATCTATGAAGAACAAAATATCTGGCCCTGGCTGGTTGGCTCAGCGATAGAGCATCAGCCTGGCATGTGGATGTCTCAGGTTCGATTTCTAGTCAGGGCACCCAGGAGAAGCACCCATCTGCTTCTCTACCCTTCTTCCTCTTCCTTCTCTCTCTCTCTATCTCTCTCTTCCCTTAATACAGCCATGGCTTGGCTGGAGCAAGTTGGCCCCAGCACTGAGGATGGCTCCATGGCCTCCCCTCAGGTGCTAAAATGGCTCGGTTGCTGAGCAACAGAACAACGCCCCGGATGGATAGATCATTGCCCCATAGGGGGCTTGCAGGTGGATCCCAGTCAGGGCACATATGGGAGTCTGTCTCTGTCTCCCCACCTCTCACTTAAGGGGAAAAATAAATAAATAAATAAATAATTTTAAAAAATATCGAAATTTTAGATAAAAGATCAGTATAAACAATTTTTCCTCTTGCCTCAGGATTCCAAAATGGCTCATCCCAGAATTATTTTGTTTAAAAATGGAGTATTTGTTCATTATAAGTGTATTAATTTTTATTTTTAAAAACATCATATGAAAATATTATTTGTCTTGATCACTGAGTTCTTTTGTGGCCCCTTAAGTTTTGCTTCTGAGTAAAGGCCTCCCTCACCTCACCGTGCGCCTGGCCCTGGGCGTGGGAGACAGTCACCTGATCTAGTGATGATGACCTGTGAGGGCTTTGGACCCAGAACGCCTGGATTGGATCCCATTTCTCTATGCTGTAGCTCTCTCTGTTCATGCTGTTGGCCATAAGCCTAGACTCTCAGTATTCACTTCTGTAAAATGGGAGTAAAAATTGTACTTTCTCGGGGGATTATGATAATTAAATGGATTTAATACATGTATATACTTTAAATTGTTAAACAGTCTCTGGGACATAAAAGTGCTTAAAAAAAGTGTTAGTGCTGTGGACTAAGCATATGTCTGCTCTGACTCTCTCTCTCTCTTTGAAATAAATGTTGACAAATAAGCAAAGGAACTGATTCCATTTAGGGATAAATGAATAAAACAGCACAAAAGGATGCTGACTCTTTCCACTATTTGAGTAACAGAAGAAAACACTCATCCCAAATAGAAAGCAATAAATGAAAGCATGCCTCTGGTATTTACTTCTATTAACAAATTGTGATGTGAACAAAATGATCAACTGGATGTTACTTTGGTGAGAATTTCCAGTGAGACTTTGAACACAATGAATTAAATTTTTATACAGAATTAAAAGGAGGAAAATTGATCATAACAGAATGACTACAAAATAAAAAATAGAATTTGGAGAATGCTAAGACATCAAAAGCCATCATAAATGGCAGTTGACTGTATTTACCCAAAGGGAATTTCAAAAATCTTTTCATATATTCTATGTTATTTGGAAAAAACTTGTCATGATTGTTATATTTTAGATGAGGACCTGTACCTTTCTTTTAAGTTGGAAGAAGGGATTATGTAAAGAAGCAACATTCTTGGTAGACACAATTAGGAATAATTATGATAGCTAACATTTATTATATGCTTACTATGTGGAATGTCCAATGCCAACCACATATTTTCATAAATATGTTATATCATTGGTTTAAAAAGTCTATGAAGTAATAGCCTTTTTCTTTCCTAGTAAAAAGAAAATGAAGAAAATATTAGTATAATATAAATATTAGTATAATTATTATCCTAATATTTTATACTAATATTTACTATATTAATATTTATTATACTAATATAATCTTCATTCTACTAATGTTTTCCTCATTCGCAGATGTGGAATAGAGAAAGAGGAGTAATGCGAGTTGACCAAGATCACACGGTAAGCCACTGAGGCGAAATTCCAAGCCACACAGTCTAAATCCAGAGTCTGATCCCTAAAATGCTTATGTCTAAAAGCTGGATTACATTACTCTCTAGAGTCTTGCTATTCAAAGGGTGGCTCAGTAGAATCATCGTCAACTGAACTCTTTTTTTTTTTTTTTACAGAGACAGAGAGAGTCAGAGAAAGGGACAGATAGGGACAGACAGACAGGAATGGAGAAAGATGAGAAGCATCAATCATTAGTTTTTCGTTGCGACACTAGTTCATTGATTGCTTTCTCATATGTGTCTTGACCACGGGCCTTCAGCAGACCGAGTAACCCCTTGCTCGAGCCAGTGACCTTGGGTTCAAGCTGGTGAGCTTTGCTCAAACCAGATGAGCCCGTGCTCAAGCTGGTGACCTCGGGGTCTCGAACCTGGGTCCTCCGCATCCCAGTCTGACACTCTATCCACTGCGCCACCGCCTGGTCAGGCTACTGAACTCTTGATAAAAGGCTGAATTTCAGGCCCCACATTGGACCTAGTGTGCTGAGATCTGTATCTTAACCAGATCACATGGCGCTTCATGAGCACATTAACGTTCGAGAAGCACGTCTTTCAGCCGTTTTGCACAAGGTTGTGAAATGTGTCTACTGAGCGAGAACACTCACTCTTGAAAAAGCCTTAAGTATGTTTTCAAATCTAATTGTCTGCTTCCAACTTTATTTTGACATGTTGATCATGCCACAGTGTTCTGATGATAATTCTTCACTCAATTCTTAAAGTGCAGTGTGATGGTGGTCCTGTCTCTATTCTTTAATGGGTTTCAGGGAAAGAACCATCTTGGAATGAATTGACCCACAGCAACAAAAGCAGAAGTCATGTGGCAGACTTCACTAGCGGTATGACACTTTCCTCCTGAAGCAACTGTAACTAATATTTGCTCAGTGCCTTACAGTTTGCAGTAATTATACACACTCACACACACATAACTATATATCTCATTAACATGAAGATGAAATGCTTTAAATTGGAATGTTTACCGAAGATTACCAAGTCCTTTAGGTAGTATTTGTAAAGTCCTAAATTTGCTCGTGAATCGCTTCAGCGCCCTTACATAAACTAGCTGACCGTGAACTCATCGAAGGGAAGTTACATGTCTGTGGCCTTCTGGGGACTGTTTCACCAAGCAAGGGAAAGCATGCTAAAATCAAAGGATGTTGTGCCTGTCAGTTAGGTATCTCAGATTTTACGGTCATTATTTGTTTTTAGCTTTCAGAGTTTGGAATTTTAGATCTAAATTTTAGACAAACTATTGGGCATGCAGGGAATGAATATATGCGTGAAGTAGCATGTATCAGTACACTTAAAAAATAAATACGTATTTTGGGCAATCTCTAGGGAGAAATTCAGGGAAAATGTATTAAAGAAAGAGGGCCAAGAGGATTTTTTTTTTTTGTCAATTAATGAGGTGACTTCTTACTGATTTTAGTTAGGGACTTCCTTCTGTGGTCTAAATTTGAATGCCTCTTTGCAAAAGTAAAAATCCACATTTACCAAGCCCACCCTGAGTGAACCTTCCAAGACCAGAGGTTAATAGAGTGAGACAAGCCTACCCTTGAACCTTTATTTAGGTCATGGCCTTAGCAGGCCGCTTAATGTTCCTAAGCTTTTATTTCATTCTGTAAAAATGGGAATTTTTTTTTTTAATTAAGTGAGAGGCAAGGAGGCAGGGACAGAGTCCTGCATGAGCTCCGACTGGGATCCACTTGGCAAGCCCCCACCAGGTGATGCTCGACCCATCAGGGGCCATTGTTCCATTGCTCAGCAATCAAGCTATTTTAGCACCTAAAGTAAGGCCATAGATCTGTCCTCGGCACCTAGGGCCAACTTTGCTCAAGCCATTAGAGCCATGGCTATGGAAGGGGAAGGGACAGAGAGAGAGATGGGGAAGAGAAGCAGATGGTCGCTTCTCCTGTGCACCCTGATTGGGAATCAAACCTGAGACATCCATCCACATGCCATGCCAATGGTCTACCACTGAACCAATTGGCCAGGGCCAAAAATGGGGATTCTAAGAACACAGATGTCTTAGGTGGATTGTGAGCATAACGTGAAATTTAATGCACCTGTCTGGCATATAGTAAGGCCCCATTAAATCCATTCAGTATCTATTCTTGAGCATCTATATGGTGGCAGGTCCAAGCACTATAATAATAAGACAAAACAGTAGCAGAGACCTTGGGTATTACTGACATAATCACACAGGCAAATGTAAGGGTGCTCGGAGAGCAATTTGACCTGCTTACAAAGACTTTTTTAGCTAGACAATGTCAGATTTCAGATACTGCAGTGTATACTGCAGATGGAGAAGCTACCCAGGTCAAAGGTAGAAGGAGGCACCTGGAACCCAGTATTTACACATAAGCTCTAGCCATTTCTTTGTGGAAACTTTTTTTTGCTTGTGAGTTAGGCATCTGAGTTATGATCACATAATAAAGGAAGCCTAGGTTTTTTGCCAAAACATTTGTGCAATTTAAAGATGGGGTGTGTCTACTGAAGACTGCA
This sequence comes from Saccopteryx leptura, assembly GCF_036850995.1. Classification (NCBI taxonomy): domain Eukaryota; kingdom Metazoa; phylum Chordata; class Mammalia; order Chiroptera; family Emballonuridae; genus Saccopteryx; species Saccopteryx leptura. The sequence continues at coordinate 356,716,850 of NC_089505.1, forward strand.
TTTCAGATGTGTGGGAAAGGGGAAAGTGACTGGTCCCTGCTCCCTCCCCCGCTCAGAGAACAGAACTTTTTTTTATTATGTCTGCTTTCTCTGAGGATATAATGTGGTGGCTACCCTCGTTTTTTGGTGTGTGTGAGTGTGATTTTTTTTTCCAATAGAAATGAGGACAGGAAGACTGCCCTTCTGAACCTCCTCTCTGTCAGAGGACTTCTAGGGATTTTCAGCATGTGGAAGAAGATCAGAAAGTCTCTGTGGAACTTCTGCCAAGCTGCTGAAGTCAGAGACTCTTCCCACACTCCCCTGGGTCTCGTCAATTCTTATCAAAGGTTCAGGGGTGGCAGCAGCTGCTTTTCCACTTCAGAAAAGGAAGCGCCTAGAGCCCGGGAAAAGAAAACTAACATTGGGGAGCACAAGGCTCCTATCAAATGTCAGCTTTGCTGTCTCTGACCATCAAAGAGGCTTAGGTTTGTGTGGAAGTGGGTGTCGAAGCCGACCATACTCCGCTCGATGGGTGCCAGGGACAGGAACGTTTATTTTTGTGTACACTTTGCGAAAGCCAGTGATTGGGACCCAGAAGTTAAGGGGACTGTGTTGGGTCAAATTTACAAACCACTTGACCTTCCTCACTTCTGTCTTTAAAACCTCATCCCACTCATTCGGCTTGTTAGGTGCCTGCCTGGCTAACAAAGCCCAGCCTCCTGTCTCTATACACTGAAGTCTTCTTGGAGGGCTTACAAAGCGTTTTGAAGAGTTAAATGTAAATGAATCAGGAACACATGGATTCAATTTCCCTGGAAATTCACATGTGCTTGGAAATGAAGGGGGGCAGTGTCTGGCCAAATGTGCTTTGATTTATCTGACCCCAAAATATACCCCTCCTCTCTCCTTTCCTCCTCTCAAAATCATTCAAAACTTTGCTTAATGTCAAACCATGGCTGGGTTCTTGAGACCCTTGAAAACCTGGAGTGGTTTGAGTTCCTGGAATGCCCCACTGAGTTAAAAAGGGCATTCAAGGGAGCCTGTTCCGCCCCCACTGCTCCCCACCCCAATGCACACACACCAACTAAAGGGTCTCACATGGCTTTCTTCTATTTAATGGGGTGAAATTAAGGCAAGGATGTGTTGATGTTAGTTCAATCACAAAGCTAACCACCTACTGCAATCCATGGAAACCTTTTACTTCCTGCAGTGAATATTCTTATCCACAGGCCCTGGCCCTGCAAATCATTTCTGCCAGGAAAAATTGGGTTTATGTTTTCCTAGGAAACCACCACTTGGATGAAGGGGTAGAATTATCCAACCATCATCATCATCATCATCATCATCCCCATCATCATTGTTATCATTGCATACCTAACAGCTGTTCGGTGTTTGAGAGTTTCAGAACACCTTTAAAAGAATTATCACATTGAATAGCCATTACTGCCCCTTGCACGAGCATTAAATACGGGATGCTTTAGAACCCATTGAAGGCTGTCAGGAAGTGAGAAGGAGCTGGGGGTTGGACAGTAGAAAAAAGCCTTTTGAGTCTCATAAGTTTGACTAAGGATGCTTTAGATTCAACTGCTCTGATTCCCTTTCTTCTTGGAATTTCTGGTAGATAAGGGAAAGGAGAAATTCACTTTTTAATGCTGAAGGGTCATCACAACCAGGGATCAGACTGTTGTCTGTCAGAGGTCAACATTGACTGCAGTAATTGCTGGGATAATCAAGAAGTAACTGGATAAAGCATACATGCTCTTGGTCCCTTGTCAGCATTAACTGGTTTTGCCCTGTCCTTTCACTCTCTCTTAGGTTAATCGATAACCATTACCTATTTAGGCTCATAGTCCTTCTTCCTGGCTCACCTTTCCCCTATCCACCTGGCTAATATTGTTTCCTTGCGATCTTTTATAAAGACTTTTTCTCTTTGGTTGTAGTTCTTCCTATGAGAACGTTTGAGTATAGCGACAACCAAAGGGAGCCTTTTCCTGACCTTAATGATCGAGGGAGGGCAGAGCAGGAAGACGGTTTGGCTACTTCCGGCTAATCTGCAAGGGTGTCCTGGACTGTGGTCGGCTTTCTCTGCTGTGCCTCAACCGTTCTCTCTCCTTTCTTTTCCTGACCTTTTCGTCTTCTAGACTTTCTGTTCCCAGCATGTTGGATGGCTGGCTCCTCCTAAACTTCTTCCAGTTCTGGTTCACATGACCTGAAAGCCCTAGACTCCCCCAACTTTTTCCTGTCATATATAATCCTGCTCTTTCCTTGGTAACATATCACAGTCTGCAGTGGTATTGTTTATTTATTTGTTTACTTGTTTACGGTCTTCCACTCCTGCTACAACTGAAAACTCTTGAGATTTGGGATAGCTTCCAACTTGTGCATCCCTATTTTCCCAAGGTCTAGAAAAGCCTGGTATATAATAGCTGATCAATAAAAAAAAATGATGGATTATTCTAGTGAACATTCCAAATGTTGATGGTATCAATCACCATATTGATCAGTGAAGATCTTCATACATCATTTTTAAAGAAAGAGTGCACTGGTGATCATTTTACACATATAGAGTGAGTAGGTATCTAATTCTAAGCAGGCAATAGTTATATGCTGGCCCCTCTTAACCACGTTCTCTGTGAGATGCTGGGACAAAGCAGGGGGCATGACAGATTCTATTCATGGTGTTATCATTGAATGTTCTAGCCAGTGAGGAAGTTAGACATCTCACTAATCTGATGTGTGACAAGACAGGAAGTGTTTAAACAATACCAACTGCAATGGCGGTAAATTCCTACATGAAGTAAATGACTACAGTCATATAAAACACGCTGTGATTTAGTTTTATAGAAGTGTGTTATATACCGAATGGGCTTGTTATTTAATTAGTGGCTATTTTTACCCTAGATAAGTACATAAAAGGTATTAAAGTTCTCAAAGATAATTTAAAAATAAATGTTTTTTTTTCTACCTTTGGGTACATAAAAAAGATAAAGGAAAATAAATTAGGAAAAATAAGAAAAAAAGATGGGCAGAAGGTTATTTCACTACTCAAAATATACGCCGTACATGCTTCCATACTGTGCTAACATTGGTTGTAAGTTGTTCTGATTCTCCCAGCAGCCAGCATAACAAGGAAAATATGATGCAGTATGTGATTTATGGGCAAGGCCAGCGACATAATTTGATGGCCCTTGTGTGAAATGAAAATGTGGAGACCCTTATTCAAAAAGCAGAAAAAATGCCCTTAACTGTAATAAAACATGAAACTTTTCCCTTTTCTCATGCTCTCTCTCTAAAACTGTTGTGTTGTTTTTTATTTCCTATTTAATGACTTGCCCCTTGGGACTGGCTTCACTGGCTGGTAGACAGACTCTCAGGTGGCACCTGGAGCACGTGACCTGACTTGGCTTACAGGGTCTGCCTGCTGCTGGGATCTCCTTCCTACATGCTGTGCCCTCTCTGGGGGTGAGGAAGTCAGTCTGCCCTTCCTCACTACCCGTTACCCTAACCCAACTGGAACAAGCAAACCCCAAAAGACTGAATGGATGTGATCAGTACCTGGACTGGGGATGAATGAGAGGCTTGCCCCACTGAACACATGAAGCTTCCAGCCCAGGGCACAGACACCCATCCTAAGACACCACAGGGTCTGCAGTGCCCAACCTAGACCCTCCCCATGGCCCATGCCTGTGTACCTTACATACAAAATACAAATTTAGAAATAGAAGTATTAAGAATTTCATAGCAGCTACCAAAGAGTATTAAACCCCAAGCAAAGGACCCTGTGGAACTGTATATGTACCGTAAAGTCAACCCAGCTTACAGGGTTTGTAAGTTCAAAACAAAACAAAGCACCGTGGCTGCCAAAGAGAACCACAGTGAACCTTGATACTGAGACCTGAAAACTCAGGTTTGTCCTAGAGCTCTACCTAAAGAAGACATCGTGTGACATGACTGGCAATGTTCTCCGCATCTTCCATTAACGTGATCAAACTACCATAAGAAAGTACTTGCAATGGGGCATTATGATATTTACTTTCTAGTAAGAAAAGTAGAAAATAAACATGTAAATAAACTAAAAACCACCCTATAGTGATTCCACAAGATGTAGGAAATGCTGGACTCAGTTTAAAACTCTGGTCTCACCTTTCTTACCCACAACTATCTAGTCATCATTCACTCAAAATCTTCCCTTTTATTATATTTCAGCCCAAAGTCCCCTCTCTGAAGGATGGCTTCCATATTCCCTTGATTAGATTAGGTGCCTTTTGTACTTCTTATATTTTCTTCTGTTTTAACTTCATAGTGCTCTTTCCAGAGTTTGTAATCATGAATTTGTTTATATTGTCATTTCATTATTGTCTGCTCACCCCTGGCTGGACCATAAGCTCAAAAGTGCAGACTGCTTTGTCCCCCTTCCATGATAGGTTCCTAGTGGCTAGCTGTTGTAAGCTGAGTCTGTATGCACTAGATAAGTTTGATAAAAATGTACAAATATACACTTACTCTATATCAGACTTATTGCTGAGTCCTGGGAATAACATTGAGCAGCACTCATGATCCTTGTCCTCAGAGAGGAGTCTGTTTAGCTCCAAACTTGCTTATTGTTAATGTTTGCCCACGACCTCTCCTCTCCAGTCGCAGATTTTGTGTCTTGAACATATTCCACCTGTCCCCACTGCAATACTTTTGATCAAAACATCAGCTTTCCAGATATTTTGTTTTTTCCTTCCTATTTTTCAAAGTTTAGATCTAATTCCATGTTATGGAAAAATTTTAAGAATGCCCAAAACAAATTCTTCTCTTCCATAGTTACAGATTTTTAACAAGTCCTTGACATCCTGGCTTAAGACTACATTTCCCAGCTTCCCTGGCAGGGGGTGTGTCACATCCTGCCAGTGAATGGGAGAGATGGCTGTAACTTTTGAATCATGTACTTAAAAGAAAATTGTTTGCTCACCACTTCAAATTTATTTGCCTCTTACCTTGACCAGAAATGTAAACAATTATGGTGGAAACCCAGCTTCAATCATGCAAACTAAAACAGGTCTCCAAGAGAGAACAGAAAAAGAGTTTAAGTTAGAATGTGATTATTCTGCAGCCTTGTCTGCTAGCCTTCTGGACTCTCTGGTGAGATAGAAATAAACTTACATCTTATATAGGACATTATGTTGGGGTCCCTTTGTTCTGGTAGCTAAAGCTATATGTAAGTAACACATATGTTTACATAGAGCTTTGAACTGGAGAGAACTGGAAGTGATCAAATTTAAACACTTTGTGGTCGATAAAATGCTCTCCTCTTCTAAGGATGTCCCTGCCCTAATCCTTGGGACCTGTGAATATGTCATGTTACATGGAAAAGGGGACTCTTCAGATGTAATTAAGATTATGGATCTTAAACTAGGGAGATTTACTTGCATTATTTGGGTATGCACAATCTAATCCCACAAACCCTTTGAAGCCAAGAACATACTCTCTCTGGAAACAGAGACAATGTGGCAAAAGAGAAAGTCATAAAATTCCGAAGTGGGAAGGACTCAGTGTGCCATTGCTGGTTGGAATGTGGAGGCGGCAAAATGACAAGGAACACAAGCTTCAAGGAGCTGCGTGCGAGAGGCTCTAGGCTGGAATAACGACCATAGCCCTATAACCACAATGAACTGAATTCTGCCAAGAACTTGAATTTGCTTGGAAGTGTGTTCTCTTCTGAAACTTCCAGAAAGAACCCAGGCCTGCTAACACCTCAATTTCAGCCTGGTAAGACTGAGAGCAGAGGAACTTGCTGAGCCTACCAGAACTGATTTCAGATTTCTGACCTACAGAACTGTGAGATAATACATTGTGTTGCTTTAAACCACTGATTGTGAGGTCATTTGTTAGGATGTTGTAGGAGTTTCCTAAGGATTCCTCAAGAAATGACTACAACCTTGGTGGCTTAACACAACAGAAATGTAAATTGCATTTAGGGTCCACCCAGGTAAATCAGGATAAACTCTTGTTCTTGAAATCCTGAGCTAATCAATACTTTGTCATATAAGGTAATATTCATAGGTTCTGGGTATTAGGAAGTGAATATCTTTGTACAGCAATATCTTCAGCTTACCACCAGTAGCAATAGAAAACTAATATACTGATCATTTTACAGACTAAGAAAGCAAATGACCAAAAATAATATATGGCTTGTACACTCTCACAAAGTCTAGTATGGAGAGAGAACAATATAGGATGAGTTGGAAAACTGGTTCAATCACCTATTCTGTGCATATACTGAGCCATTTCCTTATCTGTAAAATAGAAGTAATATCTACATTTCAAGATTGTGGTAGGTAGACTAAATGTGATACAATAGAGTGCCTTGATGTGTAGTTAGCATATATTAAAGGCTCAATAAATAGCTGCTATAATCATAATGCTAATTTGATAAGAAGTAAGGTAAGGTGGCAGGGTTTTTCTTTATTTTGCAAATTCTGTTACTCTGATTCTTTGTAGAACTTATTGACTCTCCCCATTAGAACTTACTATTTACTCTCTATAACATGTATTATGTATTAATTTCTATAGCTTTAGATGTAGGCAGACTGTAGGATCCTTGAGCCAGGAACTGGGCCTTAGTTTTGTTCCATCTTTCTCTACTTGGTACACATTTACACAATGTTTGTGGATCATACTTATTGAAGAAATTAAATTTGGATTGCCATGGGGGACAGTTTCAACACACAACATTCAATAGAAACAGAGTCTGTTACAAATTCATTGAAGAACAAGGCAGATGTAGAAACAAAACTGGGGGTATACAGTAAGACTACCTCCCAAACATCTCTTGCTTACATATCACCCCAAAAGTCTTTGTCTCATAAAAGGTGCTCCTGCTTCTTCCCTTTCTCCTCTCCAAACTTCAGCTTATCCCGTCCCAATCCCATTGCCTTCTCTTTCACTGATTTTTTATTCTCTAGAGAAGCTCCATAACCTTTATATCATGTGGGTCAATTTAGAATCTCTTGGATTTTTCCAAATACATGTCTCCACCACTGAGCATACTCAGTACATCAGTAGACTGAGCAAAGCCAATGAATAATTCTGTAGAAGAAAGATGAGTCAAAATTACTACTTTTGTTTTCCTGTATTCTTCTTGTTATAGTCTCAGGTCTTAAAACAGAAGGTGAGGTGGCAGAGGGATATTGCAAACACAATCTCAATAGGCTTTAGTGGGAGGATGTTTTGTTCTGGGGGAAAGAATAGCTTTACATAAGCACACTATTTAGTTGGTCATTCATGAAATCCCAGAATGTATGAAATGCCCAATAAATCCATCAGAATCATACAGGGCTTGAATATTGAAATACCCATATGTAAAATATCCATTATATCTTTAAAAACCACATACACATTCAGAAAGTTAAAAAATAATTCTTCTCAGGTAACTGTAGAATCTCATGTGTGGTTGTATGAACTGTGGAAGAAGTAAGGGTGTGGTCAAGAGAATAATGGACTCTTAATGATGGCTATATCTTCATTCCTGGCACCTGGGAATACGTGTCAAGGGGAATGAAGGTTGCTTATTGAAGTACAGTTGCTCATCAGCAAATAGGGAGATTGTGGACCCAATGTAACAAAGAACCTTTAAAGGTAGAAGAAAGAGACAGAAGAGGGTCAGAGGGAGATGTGAATACAAAGACTGGTCAGAGAGATTTGGCTTCAAAGATGGAGGAAAGGGATTCAAGAAAGAGAATGTGGGTAGTCTCTAATACCTGGAAAAGACAAGGAAATAAATTTACCCCCAGAGTATTTGGGGAAAAAAACATCCCTGCCAACAGTTTGATTTCAGACTAGTGAGACCTATGTCTGATTTCTAATATTCAGAAGTTGAAGATGACAAGCTTACATGGTTTTCACAACAGTATGTGATAATTTTTTATAATCATAGAAACCTCATGCATAAACTTAGTCTAAATTATATTATTTAACTTAAGTGTCCTTATGTACTGTTTTATTTATGGATATTCTACCTTTATACAGTCCTCTCTCTCTTATTAACTACTGTGCCTAAATTATCTATTTTTCTATGTATGACATATTGCATTAATGTCAGAATATTAAATTTTTTGAGAAAGAATGATAATGAATTGGCCTGACTTGTAGTGGCACATTGGATAAAGCGTCAACCTGGAATGCTGAGGTCACCAGATTGAAACCCTGGGCTTGCCTGGTCCAGGCACATATGGGAGTTGATGCTTCCTGTTTCTCCCTCACTTCTCTCTCTCTCCTCCTCCTCTCTAAAATGAATAAATAAAGTCTTAAAAAAAAAGAATGATAATTAATCAACTTACAAATGCAATAGAAGAATAGAATCAGCTGAAATTAACTGGGAGAAACAGTCTTTCCTCTTTTCCAACCAGAAACAGGAACAAGGAACCAGACACAGCATGGAGAACACGACCAGTAATGTACACAGTTTCTACAGGTGGCACCTCCGCCCCACCTTGAAACGGCGTCTGTCACTGTGATCCCATCCCTGAAGGTTAGAAAGAAAGATTTATTGGTAAAATGATGAGTGCTCTTAGGTGCTCTTTTCTCCTTCTCATTTCCAAAGAAAGATCTGACTAACTCCGAACACCAGCGTAAGTTTTTCTTCCAGTATCACCTCCCATCCATAACACTAGATCACTGGGGATAGCACTTCCAAATCCTTTACTCTTAGACTTGAAGTTCACTTTTTTTTTCAAAGTAGGAAAACGATGAAGAAGAAGGAAAGCATCTTTGATATTTCTGCCAAACCTTTTAACCTATCAATCTTATTTAGCAAGAAAGTTGGCAACTTCACTATTGCAGAGCAGGATAACCAGCAATAAACCCACAGTTGTTTCTAGCAAAGGGACAGACTGTTTGGAGACAACTGACTGAGAAGCTATCATTCCTCAATAGGAAGTAAAAGGGTTGTGTGGGTGCTGTGAGCTTCTGTGACAAATCAATTGAACCCAGGGTGGGGCTCATTGGAACCTCCAATCTATAGCTGGTTTGTCAGAAGCATGGGTGACAACCTAAGATCCTGACTGGCATCTGATTTGAGGGGCGGGGTCAACTTGTAGAACTGAACCTGTAACCTGTGGACTGCGATGCCGTCTCCGGGTAGATAGTGTCAGAATGGAGTTGACTTCTTGGACACCCGTCTGGTTTTAGAGAATTGCTTGGTAGTGGGGGACACAACCTCCACACATTTGGTGACCAGAATGGAGTGTTTGTGTGAGTAGTAAAGGAGACTTAAAGGAAAGAAAGGCATAGAGCAGAGCTAGGGTTTTTCTGGACAGAAGGGGGAGACAGGCTTTTCCATTGCACATTCTCTCTGCACTGTTTCCTTTCTCTCAATTGGCCTCTGATCCTTTGTTCATCCTCCGAAGACTAACTTAGAAAGACGGCTTTTGTGATCTATCCCTGCCTGGTTCCGTACTCACTCACAACTGGCCACTTGCCCACGTGCGCCAGGGTTTCTGCTCTGCCTGTTTTTCCATGGCACTTGCTTACAACATTCCCTTCTCTCCTCTGAAAGACAACCCCACCATTGCTTTGACCTCAACACCTCTTTCTTGCAAAGTCTCATTTGTTCTCCAAGTCCCGGTTCTTCTGATATTGTCTTTGCCCTGCCTCCTTGCCTCAGGTCATTTCTGTATGTTTTGTACCTTGGCAGTTTTACCTAGAAAATCACCTATTACATGAAATTGGAATTATTTGCTTACCACTGGAGGGCTTTTACAGACCCTGAGTAGTTTGACAGCATGGTTGCTGTAAATTAATCTCTCTTTTTTTTTATGACCAAAGCTTATAATAGTATCTTCACATACAGTAGATGTTCAATAAATATTGAATTAGTAAACAGGTAAAACAAAACCTGACATAATGCTTTTACATGTCTCTAATTATACATGTAATCCAAATTGTTAACAAATGTCAATCTGTTGCAAAAAATTAATAAATTCAGGATCAAGCCTATTATAGCCAAGTACTTATCTTCCTCTATAGTTTCAAAGTTCTTTTAAAGAGGAATTAGCAGTTCTTTAATACATAAGCACTATAATCCCCTTTCCAAAAAAGCCAGAGGTCACCTGAAAATTGAATGGCTGAACAAGGATTAAAATATAAGAATAGGGGAACTTTGGTTAAGTTAACTGGATCACCGCTTTCATGGCCTTGTTAAATATGCTTTCTGGACCATGACAAGAAAGCATCATGGGGGGCCATGGGTTGAAGAGGTTAAGGGGGAAAGAAGGCTTATTGATTGATAATAATCAACTCATCTTGTACTCTGCTTCTCTTCCTTTGATCGTACTGCCTATAATCTTCAGTCCAATAGCCTTTATTAGTGATCGGCAAGAATCCCGTATCCCCTGATTTTGTGGTGCTTATTTTTGTTACATAGTTCCCCTGCTCAGATCGCTAAACTCTGGCAATCCCCATGTTAATCAAAAATCCCCACAGTGTTTGAGAGTGGAGAGAACTTTAAGTTTCTTAAAGAATAAAAGACGATATGAGATATCTGACTCTTTTTTTGGAATTAACCGTTCGCTTCTGCCAAAAGGGGTGTTTACCTACAGCCATGAATTTCTCCTCCATCTGTAGGCTGAGAGCTCCCATAAAAGTCACAAAAATCATTTCTCTAGTGTATTTTCTTATCACGGTAGACTGGGGGGAAGTGAGGGAATGTTGTATAGATAATGACCCAGGCTTATGTCTTGGTGAATCTCAGTAGACTTCATTCAAAGAGTAGAAGAACTATTGGCCTGAACACTTTATGTAACATACTCTACTGCTAATGCGAGCTGACATCACGAGCTGCAGAGGCAGAAAGAGTTGCTGCCTAATGACTAACTTTTTATTTACATTTAGTCTGGCCATACTTGTGGGGTTCCATTAAAGTCCTCTGCATCATTAAATAAAGCTTCCTTTTTTGTTTGGTTACTTTTTTTTTGACTGAATGATTATTTTAAAAAAATGCAAAAGAATTTAATGAGGCAAACAATCTTATTATATTCTAAGGAGAGAACTAATACTTGCTTACTAGGTACTTACTGTGTGCCAGGCACTATGCTTAGAACTTTGTGTTTTATTTTATTTTTCAGCTTTTTAATCAATATTGATTTTTCAGTTGCAGTTGACATACAATATTATGTTAGTTTCAGGTGTACACCCCAGTGATTAGACATATCAGTTACTAAGAGATCATTCAGATAAATTTTGTACCCATCTAACACCATATATAGTTATTAGAATATTATTGACTATATTCCCTATACTGTACTTTACTTTGTCTTGTATATACTTAAGTTAATATTAAAATGTAGATGATGTGTTTTGAAAAGTTTATTTGTAAAGCAGGTATTATTTAATCCATTTAATATACAAAAGAATTAAAACTAGAATATATTAAACCACTTGCTCAAGGTCTACCTCAGGCACGGCCAACATACGGCCCACGGGCTGGATCCAGCCCTCATAATGAGTTTACGCGGCCCACGATTAAATTTTTAATATTCTCCGCTACTTTAAAATCTCAGCTACTCAGAAGCAGAAGTGTCTCTGATTATTGGAAATCGAGATATTTAAGAAGATAGCGATATGCGGAAAATAATTTCTTGTATGACTAATCTAGGGTTAACTTCCAATAATTGGTCGAATGGATTCGCGATACTTCTTTATTTTTTTTAAAAATTCCATATACAACTTTTGTACTCATCTGTACTCAATATGAACTGTTTGATGTTTAGTGGCGATGTGAAACCCACATTCTTTTAGGTAGAGTGTGCCAGTGCGCACCCAAGGTCAAACAATTCATTATTTCTGTGGTCAAGTGTGCTGAATCAAGTGGCATTGTAGCATAGACAATAACTGCAGTTGATAACTGAAAACGTGTTCAGGCTGTTTGTAAAATGAAATAATTGTTTTATTTGCGATATAACCCCTTCAAGCTCATTCTACTAATTAAATATTGTTTCGATTGATTGCGATACAGTTTGGATATTTATATGGTATGTAGTTATATTTTTATTAAAATATATTTTTATTGAAATAATATTGTATATTAAAATATTTTCACTCACATTTATTCATAAACAAATTACATAATAAAATTTTGTTTACTTAAAAGAATCATTTTTGTATTTAATACTTTTTAATTTTAATATTTCATCCGGCCCATGAAAAAAGTTTTCTTTCTAATCTGGCCCGGGGGCAAAAACTGTTGACCATGCCTGGTCTATCTAGTAATTATGGGAGGTAAAATTCAAGTATTTTTTAATCACACAAAAATTTTGTCAAAATTTTTACCACCGTCAAAACGAGAAATCTTGCAGGAAATACAAAGACAGTGAAAAATATATTGAGAATGGAAACAAGTACTGAAACTTAGAAGAGAAAATGAGCATTGGAAAAAATTAAGCCATTCTTCTAGACCTAGAACAGCAACTCAATTGTGTGATTGGGGGTAAGCGTGGGGAGAATGTGAAGAAGAGGAACAGGAAGGAGAAAGATGGAGAAGCAAGAAGGGTCCCATGATGGAAACTTTTCTGAATCCATGTACTGAGGGGATTACCAAGGCTGAATTTTTTAAAATGTACTCTTTGACTTTGAGAACAAAAAGAAGAGAAATGCTTCTCTCACTTAAAATGAAAATAAAACATAGTCCATAAAACCAAATGATGCTTTCACGTCTCCCTTTTCTATATTATACTTTATAATGCAAGAGAGAATCCTTCTGTGAATGATTTAAATATACCCCACTCTGTGGTGGATAGGACGTCTAGCGTCCTTCATATCATTTCCTTATTGTTGGGTCCACAGTGTTCAAGTCCAGCTTCTTAAGGAGACCCTTGCTTGCCTTGACCTTCCGTGCACTTGCCTCATGATCAGTGTTCCAAATTCAGTTTCACAGACAGTTTGGTAGGGTATTAACAAGTACATGGATGCTACGGTCATTTGTGCTTGGAAAACACGAGGTTTAGCGACGTTAAACGGGTATTTTTCTCCTTGATTATGACATGACAGAAATTCTCAGTGCCCTTTCTGAAACTTCACACCCAGGACCTCTCAAGTACTTTCGAGCCCAGTTTCTTCTCTTCTAGGAAAAGCTCATGATATTAGTATTAGGGGAAACACATAATGGGAACTTTGTTTTGATTAAATCCCACAATATGCAGACCTGAAAAGTATCAGTTGGTCGTTAAACCTTGCCTGGATATCGGTGCTGTCTCTCTCCTCTTCTCCCACACTTCTTGTTAGTGCTGATTTCCACTAAAGCAGGAAGGACAACAACCATTATCCCTTCTCAGACATTAGTAACTTGCTCTCTGAGGAACTCCTCCCTCCCCCCCCCCCCCACGCTCAGTTCTTCCCAAAGACCAGAAATATAAAAAGTTGTGTTGTTTTTTTCTGTGAAAGTTTGAGAACTGCTCTTTTAAAGCCAATAGGGTACAGTAGACTTTTATCTGAAATCTTTTAGCATCAGTTGGTAACGTTGTGACATCCAGCTTGCTACTTAACCTTCCTGAGGTTCAGTTTTCCTATCTGTAAAGGGAAAAATGATATCTACAACTTAGGGGTATAGTAGGAATCTGTAATGTAATGGATTCTTTCTTAATACACCCGGACACTGCAATGTCAGGAAGGACGCAGTCCCTGTCTCCTCTTTCCTGCTCAGTTCCCTGTGTGTCTCAGTGTATTATGTCTGGCTGGACTGATTCTCCAGGAAGCTGGATCGTACCTGGAACGTGGATTCCCATTGGCTAACGTCTCTCTCTGCAAATATTACCTTACCAAGTTGTGTGTGAAAAAAGTCCCATTGGCCCTGGCCGGTTGGCTCAGCGGTAGAGCGTCGGCCTGGCGTGCGGGGGACCCGGGTTCGATTCCCGGCCAGGGCACATAGGAGAAGTGCCCATTTGCTTCTCCACCCTCACCCCCTTCTTCCTCTCTGTCTCTCTCTTCCCCTCCCGCAGCCAAGGCTCCATTGGAGCAAAGATGGCCCGGGCGCTGGGGATGGCTCCTTGGCCTCTGCCCCAGGCACTAGAGTGGCTCTGGTCATGGCAGAGCGATGCCCCAGAGGGGCAGAGCATCGCCCCCTAGTGGGCGTGCCGGGTGGATCCCGGTCGGGCGCATGTGGGAGTCTGTCTGACTGTCTCTCCCCGTTTCCAGCTTCAGAAAAAGAAAAAAAGAAAAAAAGAAAAAAGTCCCATCAATTGGACAATAGACACCTAACTGAAGAATTCAGACATTCAAAACAGGATCTTTGTTCCCAAGGAACTCAGAGAGTTTAGACAGTTGACAAACGCACATATAAAAAATATTAATAGCTCAAGGCAGTTCATGAGACTGAAAGAAAGAGTAGAAATAAAAAGAAAGGGCTATAAAATTTTAGAGGAGGGAGAAAATGAGGGGGCAGGACTTGAGTTGTAAATTCTTGAAAGAGTAAGGTCTTCCTATGGAATCTGCTAAGCTATTGAAGAGTTTTGTTTTTTGAAGAGTTTTGTTTTTTTGTTTTTTGGGGTTTTTTTTGAGGGGTGACAGTTGAACCATTTAACCCTACTGTACCCCTCCAATAAGCACATTTTGGGTAGAGATTCCTGCTCCTGAAGCATAGTAAACTTCTGGGTGGTCTGGATATGACTTCTAAGCTTGAACATTGTCACAGATGACAGCTGGAGAGAGGGAACTTGTGGGGGACAGAGCACCCCAAAGATTATAACTATACACCAGCCCCTGTACCAGGCAAGAAGGAACAGTGGCCACAAAGATTCTAAATACTCCTTCTGTGTCAGCTGGTTTTCTTCTGCGGGGTACAGAGGCAGGGTCACGAAGAAGCGTTTGCCTCAAGCCAGCAATTAGATTATTTACTAGAATTACTCTAAAATATGGAAACAAAACAAAACCTCAGAAAGCAAAAATTAAAAGAATCAAAACAATAAAGTTTTAGAAATCTCCTCAAAAATAAGTCATGCTAATTTAATATAATAATATTATGCTTTTGGAGTTAAGAGCTGTAACATACGGCGGTGAGTGCTGGATGCCAAAGGCAGCTATGAAAAGCCCTGCCATGCACCATCTCATCGCTAGAGGGGGCGATTGCACACAGATAGGGAGCGGTTCCTGGGCATGAAGTTCATCCTTCCCAGCAGTGCGGACTTCCCATCTCCACTAGTGGGTCACAGCTTCTGGTTGCCATGGGAATCCCTAAACAAGGGATAAATACGTCGACAATAGCCATAGACAATTTTGGTTTTCATTCTCTTAATGCCCGGCAGCCTCACAGCTCTTTCTCTGGAGCCTGATGCTGCTCACTGGCCTGTTAGGTCTGGGCAGCACAAGCCATCCATTCTTGCCCAATGGTATCACAGCACGCAGCTCTGTCCGCACACTGTGGTGCATTGTAAAGGCCCCTGCTCCATGGGAAGAAAAAAAAATTAAAAAACCTCTTTCTTCCTCTCCCTCCTTTCCTTAGCTTGCTTCCTTTCCAAGTGCAGCTGAATCTTCCAATGTGGATAACTCCTAAGCCTGTCCGGATCAGACCAGGAGGCACTCATAGTGATTGGATGTGGAGAAAGCCCATACAATTTGGGGCAAAGAACTGAAAAAGAGACATTTGGCTCGTTTTGTGTGTGTGTGTGTGTGTGGGGGGGGGCTCTAAGGTAAATGTTCGAGATGCTGCAGTACAGTTAAAATAACTTGACTTACTAAAACATATTCCTTTTAATGGAGTCTCTGATAGAATGAACGCTAACAGTATCGATGTCTCTGCCATAACTGAGCCTGTATGGAGAGAGCCCCGTGTAGAAGAGATAGTGCGAAGCCACGAAGAAGAGCCCCAGACAGGAATGGAGATTAAACAGATAATGGGGCTGTGTTACCAGTAGCAAGTGACCTTATTATTTCTGCCTTGATTTCTGTTGCTGTGTTCATCATTTCCTATGCACCTGCTTGGTGTTAGGTACTCTTCTGGATACAATTATTAGTAAAGATGATCCTGCATTTGAGATGATTACAGTCAAGGGATCCCCCCCCCCCCCGCCCCGAGAACTAGACCTGATTCAAGGAAGACTAAGGTTGCTATAGCAATTCCACAAACTTCTAACCCACAGTTAGATCCCTCCTTTCCACCAGGCCCCCTTCTCAAGTGAAAGGCAGGAAGCGCTCTCTCATGGGGGGGAGGAGGTGCAGGGTTTTAGACCTGGTTCCTTAGCTCAAGAGCCAGGTCTGCTGTTTCACAGATGCACCCTTTATGCATATACCAACATGTAGCAGAATAGACCCTCAATGAATAGGGACTCACTAAATAAAAATACAGATAAATGGTTGGATGGGCGGAATAATGACATGGGTGAAGCACTTTGAAGATGCTTGGTGGATATATTTAAAATGCAAAAATATTGCTACCCATTGTATCACAGAATGTCAAATCTGGATAGAAAAATAAAAACATTCAACATTCAGCCTTTCATTTGAGCTTAGTCTCCCATGTTTTATCTTTCAATAAGTTTCAATATCTTTCATTACTGTAAACATTGGAATATTTAAATCATAGTACCAATAAATCCTATTTTACCATCTTTAGGGTAGTGAAACTTCATGTGTAAATTATCAGGAAGGAGAAAGGAAATTAAGTAATGGGCTTGTCCAGTTTTAGGGAGGGGTGTTCCAAATGTCATTCCTGTTGAGGATTGCTGACTTTTTCTTGAAGCTTCCATTGATAATTTCAGTTCCTGGCACATGGGAAATTCCCATCTGGGTCTGAGATTTCCCAGAGACTGTGTCCCTGGGGAACGTCAAGGCCATAAAACTGAGAAGAGTGGAGGGATGTCTGGATTGTGGGGCATTATCATGCAGCCATTGGTGATGCTATTATGATGATTCTGGTCAGTGTTGGCTGCCTCCCAAAAGGGCCTCAGGGTGACTACTTAACTGGAAACACACTCTGAGTTATAGCAAAGAGGAGAGACCTTTCCCCAAATGATTCTTGTTTGGTGATTCAGTATGTGAGTCATTTGTTAATAACAACTTTCTTTCTGTCCCAGACAGCCTCTCAAAAATGTTGGGTCTCTTCTAATTTGGGGACGAATCCTGGGGTCAGTTGCAAAAGCAGCTGGTTTGAGATTACTTGTCAGTAATCTTATTATTCTTACATGATTTACTAATAATTATATGCAGGAGAGTGCTTAACACCTAGTAGGTAGGAGACGGCGGAGTCACTGGAGGAGTCACTGGAGACGTGCTGTAACTCACTGAACTGCAGAAGAACTGGTGGTATTCAGATAAGAAACCAGATATTGGCATCAGAAGGCTGCCTATCTTAAACGTTTGAAATAATCACAGGAGAATGTCATGCTACTGCACTACTGAAAACGAGCACATGTGACTTTTTAGAGTGAGAAAATCCATTCATTCATTTATACATGTCCCCACCCATGACAACTCTTCTTCTTCATTGAGTAGTAACCATAGGGTTGAGATAGAATAAATTCACCACCAATTCCAGGAGTGTCTTAAGTGCATAAGCTAATCCTGTTCCCTTTGGTGCAATGCTCAGGTTAGGAATGGGCAAGTAACCAGGCCTCTGTTATCCAGAATTTTCTTCTCTTAGAAAACTTAGGACATCCTCATCATGGGGAAGCTTATCAATGTTCCATGAGTTGAGGTAACATACCATTTTCCCCCTGGGTCCAGAAAATCATGTACATGGCTCTAAAAACTGTAGCTAACCATCCTGTTTACCTGGAGAGCCAGCCCTAGGGTGCACTCACAGAAGGAAAGGGCTCTAGAAAGAAATTGGTAACATCCACAAGCTCCTGAGTGAAACCAGAAACCAGTCTTCTGTTAGAGTAAATCTGACCTGAAATCCTGCCTCTGCTATCTCCCAGAGCCTCAGTTTTCTCATCTGAAAAATGGATGCAATGGCATTGTTGTGAGGTTTGTAGAAGAACTTCTTCTGACAGTGACAGGCCACAGGGTATACTTACATAATTTTTTTTTAATCTAAATTTCCCCTTGTTGATTTCAGTTTCTTACAATATTCCTTTCACACGATGAACAAAGTCAGGTAGCAATTTTCAACCAGTACGCTACGTCAGGCATACCAGTGTGCTGCAAGAATTTGTACCTGACCAGGAGATGGCGCAGTGGATAAAGTGTCAGATTGGGATGCAGAGGACCCAGGTTCTGAACCCCAAGGTTGCCAGCTTGAGTATGGGCTCCTCTGGTTTGAGCAAAGCTCACCAGCTTGAGCCCAAGGTCACTGGCTTGAGCAAGGAGTTACTTGCTCTGCTGTAGCCCCCTGGTCAAGGCACGTATGAGAAAGCAATCAATGAACAACTAAGGTACCTCAACAAGGAATTGATGCTTCTCATCTCTCTCCCTTCCTGTCTGTCTGTCCCTATCCATCCCTGTCTCTGACTTTCTCTCTGTCTCTGACACACACACACACACACACACACACACACACACACAATTTATAACACATGCAATATCTGATTATTTTATTTGGCCAGGGGCACTGACCTCTATTACCTTAGATTGGCAAATGACAACAGCCACTACAATAGCCATCCAGCATGAATGAATCACTCTAGTGTTGATACTAGAGCAGTGGCTCTTAGGGTTTGGTCCCCAGATGAGCAACATCAGCATCCCTGCAAACTTGTTTTTTTTATATGATGTTTTATTGAAATTAGAATTGTATCATCTTTTTTCTATAGCTTTCTCTTGCTTTTTCATCATCACATCTATCCCCATAAGAAAAAATAATTTATTATTGTAAAATACATCTTATGGTGTAAGAAGAGACGGGACCATCAGCAAAGGACTCATTGGACTTGGTGACTGTGCAGAACAGTATACTCAGCATTTTTGTCAATATTACCAGCAGTTTTGAACCCTGAGTGAACAGGTAGGAAATTTTAGGCTGTTATACTTTTTAAATAAATAAAAATTCTCAAGACCTCCCCCAGATTTACTGAGTCAGAAGTTCTGAGGGTAAGAGAGAAACATTTATGGCTTAATGAGTCCTCTGGGTGATTTTTTGCACACAAAAGTTTGGGGGCCACTGTACTGATGTGTTTATTGCAGGCCCCCACAAAATGGCATCAACAAAAATATTTTGTTATCAGAAGAAATATTTTTGTGTTTAGACCTTTCTTTGGATTGTAATGAACTGGGTTTCTTTTTGTTTTTTGTTTTTGTATCTGGTTATTTGTGTTATTTTAAGACTGGAAAAATCAGGCATGATTTAAAGCTTTGGTGTGGTTGGTGACGATAGCTACTTGTCACAATACCCCCTGTCAGGAAAATATGGACTGCTAGTCTCTCTCATGCTATGGGAGCCTAACCAAAGGAAACAGCTAAGAGGAGTGAGTGAAGAGGACAAACAGAGAAGCAGACATCATCTGTGTCCTTTCTTGCGTGGGATTGTGAAAGTTCAACATTGGGGAAACCTCCGCCTTGCACTGGGGTGAATTTAGATAGGTACCAAATGTTTACCTTTTTGCTTTTGAGAGCAAGACAAATACAGTCTTCCTGTTCTTATAGAAACTTATACAAAAAAAAAAAAAAGAAAGAAAAAGAAAACCTATCCAAACATTGATTGGCCGTGAAGATAACACCAATATCCACGGGGGGAAAAGGACTGCCAAGCGGCCAATGACACGGTGTTTACAAAGTGTGGATTGTCTATAGACCGTGAAAATCAGAGCATATTTTGAAAAATGAAGAAAACAGGAAACCAAACATGAAAGTGCTTATTCATTAAATCTTGTTTCTAAGTTCAGTTGCAAAGTTCATTGCAAAGCTGGTAGCCTTCCCTCCAAATATGAATCAGAACGCTCACATTTTAGAAAGCTCCGAACTTTGCGTGTCCTTAGATACCACTTCAGTTTATGCAGACTGGGTGCTGTTTCTAAGAACTATTAGATAAAAAACAGACTCAAGGGACAAAGGCTCTTTTCAACCTCTCCCATCCTTCTTGCTCACCAATCTGCCATTTGTGTTGATATTCACCGGTGTTGTTCACCTTACTCACGGTGGCAAATCTCCCAGCATGTCGAAAAACTAAGGGTTTAATCCTCGCTTCTTTGCTGATAGCATTTGGACTTCATTAACTTTTCCAAATACTACTTAGTTGTTGGCTGGGCTATTGAGGCTTCCAGACACCACATTTTACTGTGTGAGTGGGAGGCTTCAATAACCAGGAATTCTTAATTAAATGCGATATATTTTTCCAATGAATCCTCCATGGTGCAGTCATTTTTAATAACATCTTAAGCTTCTTAAACTCCAGGACAACTGGTCTTGAATTTACTAACAAGCAGGTTCATCATGGAGACCCGTTAACTCTGGGAAATGCGAAGATGCTCTCTCGTGGCTCTTCCCATCTGTTAATGTATTTTGCAGCTTGGGTTCCCAATCAGTGGGGGCAAATGAAAACGTTCTCACTGCACGCAAGCTCTGCTGTAAACTTCAATCTGAACAGCTATTCAGCTCATTTCACAGAAGTCCACTTAAACTACTAAATTCAAGAATCTTCCACTAAGGAGAAAATTAACAACATTCTCAAGGCAGTTCTTCCTCCATGAGACTATTAAATAAAAAGATTGACCTTTCAATACATTCGAAGGACTTAAATGGCAGGATGCTCACTCTTACCTCACAGAGAATAGAATGATATTCATGTGGTAGCTCACATTCACTTGGCTGAAAGAAAACCACCCTTTCATTTCTCACACAAGGAAACAGAACAATGATAAATTATTTCAGTTATCATTAGTTAAAATTTGTCTGTTCCCAGCAATGAGATTGATGTTCCGAGAAACACTAAACACTAGTTCCATTCCTTTTTTTTAATGAAGTAAAAATAGTCTAAGTTAAATATCAAAGAAATATACATGAATTTAATGTTGGCTTAAAACTGGCTTAGAAGAAAATTCAATACAACTTGCATAAAAATTTGAAGAGATACATTAAATACCCTTATTAATATAATTTATGAATTGTTTTTTGTTTGTTGTTCTTGTTGTTAAAAGAAACACTATGTGTGAGAAACGTACACAGGAATTTTTCCTACACTACATGAGGCAGTATAGACTCATCTTTCTGGTACGGTTTTGTGAGATACACCAGTTATTGGTTGTGTGGCCTAATCTCTCTGTATTATTGTTTATTCTTTTGGAACATGAGAGACAATAAAATCCCTACTTCGTTGAGTTGTTATGAGAATTAGATGAATTAAAATATATAAAGAAATTAGACCAGTGCCTGGCATTTTTGTGTCATATAATGCTAGATTTTATTGTTAAGTAGCTATTATTATCTATTCTAGCTAATAGCTATTATTAGCACATTTTGTCAGAAGCGATGCTATATGTTCTCTACACCACTTGGTCTTCTATACCAGGAAGGTCATAATTTCTAGCATCCTTTGTAGGAGAGTTATCACCATATGACTGAACTCTGGCAAATGCAACACATCAATGAAAACTATAAGGAGGGGCAAAAATAGGTTTACAGTTGTGATTATGCGAACCACAGAGTTAATTCTTGCATTACTTATTAATTATGGTATTAATTTCCATACCAGCAGCTGCAATCCTACTCTTGCCCCACCCTGTGTGTATCATTTCCAGTTGGAAGCACTGAAAGGGCCAGTGCGCCTTCTTGATTGCTTTCTTTTCCCATCATAGAGCAACGCGTTATGAAAAGCTGACACTCCACCTATCACCAACATACCCGTTGGTAAGGTAGAGCTTAGTTTACTGCTTACTTTCATAGAAGAGACCACCTTACAATCACAATCCCATAGCTTGGGATGGGTGGAAACAGCAAGATAAGGATTTTGAGGCAAAGCATACAAAGAATCTTTAGGCACAGTCTGTTGGATGCTTTCCATTGTATAGTTGAAGGGTTTTAGGGAAGTTCCTGTAATGAAGATCAAACCATTTGCTTTCTTGGGACAGTACTAGAAGAATAAAGAAGTGCTAATGAAGAGAATGAAATCTCAAAGCCATCTTAATGTAGACATTGAGGTGTGGTTTGGTTCTCAGTTTGCAAGCTGTGAATGGGGGTAGATAATTTTGATTCTCAGTAGCATCACTGATTGAGCAAACATGGATCCCTGAGTCACTGGATGGAAGCAAGAGTCTACTAATCAGCAAGAGATAATTGTTTGGACTGACCTGTGGTGGCGCACTGGATAAAACATTGACCTGTAATGCTAATGTCACCAGTTTGAAACTTGGACTTGTCTGGTCAAGGCACACATGGGAGTTGATGCTTCCTGCAACTCCACCCCTTCTCTCTCTCTCTTCTTCTGTCTCTCTCCCCTTGCCTCTAAAAATGAATTAAAAATTTTTTAAAAGACATAATTGTTTGTTTTATTAAAATGAATAAAATTTTGGAGTTATCACAGTATAGCTTAGGTTAAATTATCCTGATGAATACATGTCTAACATACATACTATGTGTGAGTGCTATGAAAACAAATACAGGATATTGTTATTAGCAAAAGAGAGAATATGCCTCCCCAGTGGGAAGAAGAGTAGAGTAGCATCATAACACTTTAGCATACCCATAAACTTGACAGCACTCACATAATCCGAAGATCTCTATACGCACAAATTTATGAAGACACATGAAAAGAGCAAGTCAGATTTGTGTGAATTATTTTTTGCTTCTTAATTGATAGCTTTGGTTTCCCAAAGACACAACTTTTATGTTATAGCCAAAAGAAACAAAGACTAAAAAAATAAAACCCATAAGAAAATGTCAATGAACCTATTTCTGACACTTCTTATATTAGCACAAGAGCCTCCACCTTTTATGTCAGTCCACATTCATAGTGGGAGCCATGAAAATAGACACTATGTTAATAGCTTCCCCGTGTAGCTTTCCCCTAAAGGATTCAATCAAGTCAAGTGGAGACAAGTCTTGATGACTACAGATAAATATAGAAGAATTAGATACAATATTCAAGGATTTGGCTATACAGAATGTTACATAATCAGTAGTTATCTAAGACATGGTGGTTATTTTCTAGAGGATGGACACATTAAATATGTGTGATTGGGTAACAGACACCCTATGGATATTTCTAGAGCAATCAAGCATATTTGACAAAATATTGGCCACTTTGTGCAGACAAATTCCATCTGGTAATGCTAATTACATGACCAACTCACTTGCTGTGATTTCCCAAATATAGAACCTGCAGAGTTATTGTAAGAAGTTCCAAACTCAAAGAATTATTGGCAGCCTGCACAATTTTAAAATATAGTTGCTGCCTATGATTAATAGTATACAAGCCTATTTTTAAATATTGTTGAAACCAAAGGAGCCCTTAAAGGCTTTTCAAATTCACTGTTTTTAAAGTAGTTTTTACTACTATGTCTGAAGTGAATGCCAGAAAAAATTATAAATTATATTAATAAAGTATTCAGATGCTTTAAATAAACTTGTCTATAAACTCAGGGCCAGGAATATCATGTGTTTCCATTGTACCCTAGCACCCAGAAATTGTACTTTGTACCTCAGGGTTTGCCAGAAAGTGGAAGGATCATAGCTCAGTGTTTAAAAAGATATAGTAGATGGGTCTGAAGATAATTCTTAGAGTTTTTGTGAGATGTAAAGTGAATTAATATCAGTAACAAGCAATGCCCTAAATAGTGATTGCTATAGTTATTATTATGTATTCAATACACACATACTGAGTGCAAGAAATACTCATACCTTACCAGTCTGCAGTTGTGTGATTCCTGCTCTATTTTGTAGGTATCTGAACACTAATAATACTTAGAATTCAATGAGTGAGTTTTGCTTTTTTGATAAACTCTATCTGATGTACTGAGGAATATAAAACCAACCAACAGAAGAAATAAGTTGAAGATTATTCAATGCTATATGCTCCACATCATCTAATATTTAAAATATATATATATATATTTTTTTTTTTTCTTGGTAGTTTCTTGCCTTTTAGCTGCAGTAGCTATCTGGTAGCTAAAAACTAATGCTTATAAGATTAGGAAATAAGCAAAACAGGCCAAAAGAAGTGCAGAGCTAAATGCAGTGGTATCAGCCATTCCACCCACAACCTCACAAAATAATCTCCTATTTCAGTTCTTCTGGATTGCTGGTTAACAGACAAATATCTCAGAGAAAGAGAGAAGGACATTACATCACCTTGCTCATTAAAGATATTATTGTTGGCATCACCTGGGTGCTCTTGTTAGAAATGCAAAATTTTGAGTATTTTATTTTATTTAATTTTAAAAATTTTTCTTAAGTGAGAAGTGGGGATGCAAAGTGACAGACTCCTGCATGTGCCCCGGCTTGGATCCAATGGCAAGCCCACTAGGGGGCGATGCTCTGCCCATCTGAGGCTGTTTTTCATTGCTCAGCAACTGAGCTCTTTTAGGTCCTGAGGCAAGACCATGAGGCCATCCACAGCTGCCCTGGGCTAACTTGCTCCACCCAAGCCATAGCTGCATCAGGGGAAGGGGTGGGGGGAGCGAGGGAGAGAGGTGGAGAAGCAGATGGGCACCGCTCCTGTGTGCCCTGACTGGGAATCCTGGGAATCGAATCTGGGACATCCATACCCCAGGCTGACACTCTAACACTGAGCCAACCAGCCATGGCCGAATCTTGGGTATTTTAATAGGTGATTCACATAGGCATTAAAGAACCACTGCTCAGAAGGATTTGTGAAAACAGACTGCCGGGTCCCACTCCCAGAGTTTCTGAGTTAATTTGTTTAGAGTGTGGCCCAGGCATCAGGATATTTAAATGCTCCTCAGAGAGTCCACTGAGCAGCCAGCCAAGTTTGAGAGCCTCTACTAGAGCTGTCCTGGTAACGTCTGAGGACCTGCAGGAGCTCTGGCATGGCGGTGAGTTCACTGAAATGGCATTTCGTCTCCAGGTGCATTTTATCCTGAACAGCACCAAGTCCCAGTCCTGGGCTCCTCTACAATGACTGGGATTTTTTGGCCTTTCGCCAGCATTTTATAGGGTTGCCTGGCTAAGTTAGCACCTCATTGTCTATTTCCTCCTGAGCATTATGACTGCAATTCAGTTAATAGCTACAAAGTAAATGGGCGCTTTCTGGAGGCGTGGGGGGTGGGTCGCTTTGTGGTCTGAAAAGCTGGTTTTTCTAAAAACGTGAGGTATTCATTTCCTATTACTAGATGGCTCTAAGAAATGACCACAAACTTCGTGCCTTAAAACAACACAAACCTATTATATTACAGCTTTGAAGGTCAGAAGTCTAAAATGAGGCTTATTAGGAGGTTAACATCAGGGTGTCGGAGGGCTGCACTCCTCCCTAAGGCTTCGCAGACGGCCCATTTCCTTGGCGTTTTCAGCTTCTCGGAATGTTTCTTAGCTGATGGTCCTTCCTTCATCTTCAAAGAGCATCCCTGCGACCTCTGCTCCCATCGTCACTTCTCATTGTTTCTGACTTTGATTCTTATCTGCTTACAAAGACCCTTGTGTTTACATTGGACCTGCTCAGATAATCCTGGATGATCTCCCTATTTTAAGGTCTTTAACTGAATCCCACCAGTAAAACTGCTTTTGTCATGTAAGGTAACATAGTTCCCAGGTTTAGGGGATTAGGCCATGGACATTTTGGGGAGGGGGGTGAGTAATTTTATCTACCACATATGGTTAACTGTGTCAAAGGAATATTGCTTTTTCTTTAAAATAAAAAGGAATCATTTATGAAAATATTAATGCATGTGTAAACCAATCACTGTGGTTTTAAAAAAAAATACATACAGCAAATTTATATTAATAACATTTCCATGCAGTTGATGCTTTTATTACCAATCTCCCCATCTTTATTGGGCATTACTGGCTGCCTAAATCTTTGACCCTTCAGCAAGGTTCGAGTTGTCTTCTACCACAGGTGTTCATCTGCTTTAATCTTTATTCTATTGATAGATCAGTGGTTTTCAACCTTGGCGCCACGCCAGAACCAGTGAGGGAGCCCTAAAGAATCTCTGTGTCCAAGCCTCATCCAAGACCCATGAAATCAGAACCTCTGGGGAGGAGCCCCAGGCATCCTGGTATTTTTAAAGCTTTCTAGGTTATTGTCTCAATGCACATCTGAGTTTGAGAACTAACTAACGCTAGAGAGGTCCTGTCTGCTTTTTCAAGCTTCAGCATTCCTCCTAGTTCCTACCTGCCGGTTCCTAGAAAGGAGAAAGTTGCATCACACCTTGCTTTGCAGAGCAATGCTGTGATGGTCCTTTTCCAGCCAGGTAGCATCCAAAGCACAGCATCACCAGTTAAGCGTCAGGGGTTAAGTAAGCAATACCTATATCCTCGCAAAAGTGTAAGAGGTTTCCCTGCTCAGTGCTTCAACATCCACAGTTGGTGAAGACCCCTTGCAAGAGGGTTGAGCTTTGACCTCTGGGAATTTTCAGTTTTTCTTCTCTTGTATATAGGCCGGGACAACTTGGGACACGAAGAACTCACAATTTCTGAACGCAGTGGGGCCACCTGTATGAGCAAACACCCCGTGTCCTTTTCTAGAAAGGACTTCTCTGAATCCAGCCAGAAGGTAGAGGCCAAGCCAATGAATCTTCCATCATTTTATTTCTGTGCAGGGGTTTTGTTTTTTTTATTTTGTGTCTTTCTGAAATCAGTAGCATCAGGAGTCTATAGGTAAAAAACATCTTTGGCAAATTTGAAACAAAAATTTCTGTTCTTAATTACAGTATTTGCTAATTTTCATCTGCTTTTATTCTGACAATTACCCTGCTAAGTTTATTATATATGCTGACATATTCATCATATCTTACCCCCTTCCTGCTTAAATTTTCTCCATTAATAGCACTTATTGACATTGATATACTACATACTGTATTTGTTTTAGTTATTGTATAGCTCCTACTCTTAGCCAGCAGAAAAAAAAAAATGAGAGTAGAAATCTTAGCCGTTTTTGGGTACTACTCTATCCCCAGTGTTTAAAATATAGCCTGCATATAATGCGTGTTCAGCAAATATTTGTTTAATTTCATCCTTCTATTAACCCTGTCAGAGAAGTACATCATTGTGCCCATTTCACACATGATAAAACTGAGGTATTAGAAGTTACATACCCAGTTTGAAGTTTACTCATCTCTATACCAGGAACATTTTTCTGCAAAGGTGAAAGAAGTACCCTTAGGTTCCCAAGTCTTTATTGTTTGTTAATATTTGTTGTGCATTTAGACATTGGTGTAATTTCAGAGATGCTCAATGGCTTTACCAAACGTACCATTGAAAAGAAAAGTAATATCTATCATTTGTTTACTGATAAGAGATATTTTTTAAAGAAATTTTAAGAACTAACTGTTGTTGCATTGTTTTTGAATTTTCTGACTTGTTATTTTGAGTGAGCATTTAAATACCATTGATTATTTTGTGGAAGAAATAATGCATGGTTCTGTGGATGAGCTGTAATATTGAACATTATTTTTTTAATAACAGCTTTATGGAGGAAAAACTCATATAGCATATAATTCATTGTGAAGCATACAATTAATTGGTATCTATCTATCTATTTATTTATTTATTTTTAGTGAGAGATCGAGAGAGGGACAGATGAGGACAGACAGACAGGAAGAGAGAGAGAGATGAGAAGCATCAACTCATAGGTGCGGCACCTTAGTTGTTCATTGATTGCTTTCTTATATGTGCCTTGATCGGGGGGCAGAGGGCACTGCAGCTGAGCCAATGACACCTTTCTTAAGTCAGCAACCTTGGGCTCAAGTCAGTGGCAATGGGATCAAGCCAGCGACCCCGTGCTCAAGCTAGTGAGCCTGCACTCAAGTCGGATGAGCCCGCGCTCTAGCCAGTGATCTCAGGGTTTCGAACCTGGGTCCAATGTGTCCCAGAAGGACACACTACCACTTGTCAGCCTCAATTCATTGGTTTTTATTATATTCATTTAGCTCTGCAACCATCACCACTACCGAACTGCAGAATATTTTCACCAACCCCAAAAGAAACCCTGATCCCTTTAGCAGTTACTGCCCTCCAGAGCCTGGAAACTGCTATCTCCTTTCTGTCTCTAGATTTGCATATTCTGGACATGTCGTATAAATGGATCAATACAACATGTGGATTTTACGTCTGGTTTCTTTTCCTCAGTGTAATATTTTCAAGGTTCAACCATGTTGTGACATCTATCTGTACTTCATTTCTTTCTTTTTTTTTTGCCGCATATTTCATTGTAAGGATAAACTATATTATTTATCCATTCATAAGTTGTCAAACGCTTGGTAATTTGTGGGGGGTTTTCCTATTTTTTTACTATGATGAGTACTGTATTAACATTTATATACAAGTGTTTGGAAATATATTTTCTATTATTGAATATACATCTAGGACTGAGTTACTGGGTCACATAGAAAGTCTGTTTAATAGTATTATTCCTTGCCTGACCAGGTGGTGGTACAGTGGATAGAGCATCAGCCTGCGTCACTGGCTTGAGAGTGGTGTCTCTGGCTTGAGCCCAAAGGTTGCTGGCTTGAAGCCAAGGTCACTGGCTTGAGCCCAAGGTTGCTGGCTTGAGCAAGGGGTCACTGGCTCAGCTAGAGTTCCCTCAGTCAAGGCACATATGAGAAAGCAGTCAATGAACAACTAAGGTGCCACAACAAAGAACTGATGTTTCTCATCTCTCTCCTTTCCCATCTGTCTATCTCTTCATAAATATATATATATATATATTATTCCTTTTGGTGAAATGGGCATTCTAAAAATTAACCCATTAACTAATTCAAGAGGCAGAATAAGGGGTGTGTCCCAAAGTCAGACACATTATACTTACTATTCAATTCTATCTTCATAGTTGCTAAGAGATAGAAGTCTATATTTCTACTTTTCAGATAAGTAAACTTAACCTTAATAGATAGAAGTCATTCGCCCATTGCCACACAGCTATAAATGGGGAAGTAGCCATTCCTTCCAAGTCTGTGGATTAGTTATGTTGCTTAATCTAAATCAGTGTAAACTGATTTCAGTTTTGATTTTGAATTTTTTGTTGTTTAATTTTTGTTTGCCTCCATTAGACAGATTTAGAGTTTGTTAGAAATCAGTTTTTTTAAGGAATGTTTCTTTTACTAAAAAGAAATGTGAAGTCATGGTGTAGGCATTCCACCACTTTCAGCTTTACGTGCTTGGACAGCCATACAAACATTTCTTAAAGTAAAAACAAAAAACAGATAGTATATGTCAATGGCTAATTAATAATATATGCCAATAGATAATAACTACATGTAAATATCTAATAAATACTATATGCCAGTTGGTTAGCAAAACATAAGGCTTGATATCAAATATACCAGAATTCCACTGGTACTTTAGAAAGCTGCTTTCTCTGCAACTCAGTGTTTTACTCTGATAGTCATGCAAATTCTCCAAAATAAATGTTGACATTTACCAGAATTCTTTTCCCACAAGTGAAAATAGATGGTTCACTGAAACAGTAAAAGCTTTTTTAATGGTTTAGGAATAGATTTAAGGCCTTCTAACATTAATAAAGATGAGTGGTTTTCACAAGGTATAATAATTATTTTCTCTGAGAATAACCTCTTATAATATTACAGCTGATATTTACACAATGGAATCCTGCAAATAAAGTGCTTTTCCACTGATTTTCTAAAACAGAAGTAGTAATGTTAAAACAAAAGTTGGCAACTAGGAAGAAGCTTGACTGATCTCAGCCAAAGTAATAATTAATAACAATAGGCATTGATTTAATCACTCAGCACCATTCATTGGCATATTCCTCCAAATAACAAAAATGTGCACATATATTAGTGCATATATAAACATGTTGACAAAAACTTTTAAAAGATTATAAAAGAATAAAGATAATGGTTATGTAACTTATAACGTTATATTTGAAACAGAATCATACTTTTAGTATTTGTTTGCTAGTACATATTACAGAAAACAATTTCAAGGCAGCACAATTTGTGGAAGATACTACAATTGCGTTTAAAATGTGTGGCTTTGTGTTTCTTAGAATTGTTGTTTAGTGAAATCGTGTAGTTCTTGTCCTTTCCTGTCTGACTTATTTTGTTTAGCGTGGTACCTTCAAGATATGTCCATGTTGTTGCAAGTGGTAATATGTCATCCTTTCCTATAGTTGAGTATTATATTATTGTATATATTTATCACATATTCTTTATCATTCACTGAAGGACACTTAGAGCTATAAAACAGAAAGCAGAAAATAAACAAAACAAGCCAATCATAGACTTAGGTAATGGAATGGTGATTATCAGAGAGGACAGAGGTTGGGGAGTGGATGAACAGAATAAAGGGAGTCAAATGTATGGTGATGAAAAAAGACTAGACTTTGGATGGTGAGCACAAAATACAATATGTAGATAATATATTACAGAATTTTTTGCTTGAAACATATAATATATTTATTATTAACCAGTGTCACCCTGATAAAAATTAATTTCTTTTTCAGAGACAGAGAGAGAGTCAGAGAGAAGGATAGATAGGGACAGACAGGAACAGAGAGAGAGATGAGAAGCATCAATCATCAGTTTTTTGTTGCGACACCTTAGTTGTTCATTGATTGCTTTCTCATATGTGCCTTGACCATGGGCCTTCAGCAGACCGAGTAACCCCTTGCTCGAACCAGCAACCGTGGGTCCAAGCTGGTGAGCTTTGCTCAACCCAGATGAGCCCGTGCTCAAGCTGGCGACTTCAGGGGTCTCGAATCTGGGTCCTCTGCGTCCCAGTCCAACGCTCTATCCACTATCCACTGTGCCACCTCCTGGTCAGGCTAAAATTAATTTTTACAAAAGGAAATGTTGATTAGAAATAGGTGGACTGAGAGTTGGGAACAACGCAAGAGATGAATTAAAAAATAAAAAAATCATTGCCGAATTACAACCTTGAATAACTCATTCAACAGTAATTACTTGAATGTATTATAGCTATGTATTCTTTTGCAGAATCAGTTTATTTAATTCTACTTTGTTATGAGAGGTGGTTCCAAGTTCCGTGTCATGTATTCATTCACTCATCCACTTATATAACAAATTTTTATTGAGTGCCTACTTTGTACCAAGAACCGTGCTAATGTTGATTAATTTAGCCATAACCCCTGCCCTCTGGGACCTTGTTATTTGTTAGGATAATTTTCACAAACTGAAAAATTAATAAGGGTAGAAGACCAGCTTCTCCTCTTTGACTTTTGGAAGATTAGTCCCTTATATCTCCAGTTTTGAAAGCTCTTTGCAAAAATATGTCTCTCTATACAAGATTTTTTTTTTCAAAAACTTCTTCAAAGTGGTATGAATGAAAGGATGAATCACCTAGTATTCTATAACAGTAGAGGAACATTAAAATATGAATGAGTTAGAATATATTTTTTCCAAAGAAGAAAAAAACCCATAGCAGGTTAGCTTACCAGGTGTCATCATTTATAATTACATAGAAAGAACCCTAACAAGAACAACTGAGTCAAAAGGACCCAAAGCAATAAATTGAAGAACAGTGTCAGAAGCAGGTGGTGCGTGGTAGATGCAGAGCCTAAAAAGGCCAATAGAGAAGACGAAGGAACAGTCTCCTATGCTTTATAGTTCTTATCACAGGCACTTCTACCTATTACCACTTTCTAAGCCCGCGTCACATAGTGGGTCCAACAATGGGCATGTGTCAGTGTGTAAATAAGCATGTGCATTGTGCTCACTCTTCTCTCAGACTCAAAGGATGTCGAGAGCATGCAAATACAGACCGATTTCCCCAATATCTATCAGTGATAGTTTACTGATCAGAGTAGGAAATTAAGACACTAAAGAGCATAGTTTTCCTTATAATCTTATGATTTCATAGTCTTCCTTTTGCATTTAAATTCTGTGTGCATAAATGGATTAAATGTCTGTTTTATTATTTATTTGATGAAAACTTTGGCGTTTATAAATTATTATCTAGAAGCGCACCAGGGACGTCTGGTTTCTTTTCCGTAGTCATTTTGCCTGCTTCCGTTTGACAGAGGCACATTTATCTCAGGTTTCTGCTTCTTGCCCTCTACAATGAATGACATTTCTTTCAGACGTTTCCATTTCCAGATGTGATATTAGGTAGCTTCAATAACATAGAGAAAAATAGCAAAGGAAAGCAAACCTCACATGGGGGTGTTCTTTTAAGCAAACCATCTTTCTTTGGGGTAATTTTGGAAAGACATCTGCTGCAGACTTTTGCAGATGCGCACACACATACACAACACACTTTTAATTTATAGGGTGGGTTAAATTACATGTGCGAGTAACCTGTAGTGGATCTTTTTTAATATAATATCATGGGCTGAGAGGTAGCCGGAGGGTCTCTGCTTCCAAATGTTATGTAAAATCAAGAGATAGAAACATTTGCATCACTTAGTATGTATTTTTTTAAGAGTATAATTGTCTCTGGGTCTGTGAAATTTTTTTTCATCAGCCTTAGTCATACTGAGCAAGTTAAGGACAAATATATAAAATAGCCCCCAACTTTTGTTTGTTTGCTCATACTGGTCAGTTTCTGTTTTGAGATAATATCTTTTGCAAGTCAAATGTATCTTTCTGCTGCTGGCTCTTTCTTCAATGAAAACAACTTGACTCCACAGGGCAGTGGCTAGGAAAACTACAGATGGAATGGAGTGGTGAGTTTTCATTAACTGATTGAAATATGAGTTACTATAGATGCTCTTGAAGCGAATTGTGTGCAACACAAATATTACCCATGTGGGATAATATTTTGGAAGAAGAAAGTCCCATGGTCAAACATATTTAGAAAAGTCTGCATTTTCTTAGAGAGTAGGATGCTAAGATTTTTGTAAATAAAAATACAGAACACCCAGTTACGTTTAAATTGCAGATAAACAACAAGTACTTTTTCAGTGTAAGTCTAGCCCATGCAACATTTAGCACATATTTACACTAAAAAGTTATTCATTGTTTGTCTGAAATTCAGACTTAACTGAGCATCTTGCAGTTTGTCTTACAATTCTATTAAATAGTTATGTTCACTTTTTTTTTCTTTTTTTTTTTTTTCTTTTTGCTTTTAACCACAGTTTACCATGTACAAATTGGTAGGGTTTCTGAGAAACTTAACAAAGGGAAAAAACCCTTGACAGAATACTATGGGGAACAATGGCTACTTTTTGCTTGGCTTGACCCCGTGTAATAAGTATGAGGTAAAGTTGGGGGTTGGGGGAAAGGTTAGAAAGACACAATGGTTATCTGTTGTTTTTATCTTCCTGAAATCTGTGTCTCTTTCATTTTATAATATCAACAGGATTTCTTTGGGGAGCTATCCGTCTTCCACCCTCAGCTCTCTGAAGGGTGGTGCTGATCCAATCTTTGAAGATAAGCAAGTGACATGGCCTGACCCTCCAGTGCTAACAGGGATTGACTCAGGAAGAGGCTACCAGCCTTGGTCTGTTGGCATGATTTTAAGAGGCAGTACTTCCCCCTGAAGTTGTCATAGCGTGGGGTCTGAGGCCAGAGGTGTTGGCAGCTATTTTTTTTTCCTTTCTTTTGGAAAGCCTTTCTGAGAACAAAGCCAGCACGGATGAAGCCAAGCCAAAGGAAGAAGCAGGAGAAAAACCCAGGGACGTCACCAGAGCAGTTGGATCTGGCTGTGGCTGAGTCCTACATTGAAGTTCATGAACTAACCCCTTCCTCTCCTTTTCTTTTTCTTCCTTCCTTCTTCCCTTCTGTTCCCTCCCCCCCTTCCTTTCCCTTCCCTTTCCTTCCTTTTTCTTTCCTTCCCTTTTCCCTTCTCTTCCTTTTTCCTTTCCCTTCCCTCCCCCTCTTCTTGTCTCCTCCCCTTCCTTCCCCTCCTTTTTCTCTTCTTTTCTTTTCTTTCTTTCTTTCTCTCTCTCTCTCTTTCCTTCCTTCCTTCCTTCCTTCCTTCCTTCCTTCCTTCCTTCCTTCCTTCCTTCCTTCCTTCCTTTTCTTTCTTTTCCTCTCTTTTCCTTTTTCCTTCTTTCCTTCCTCTTTCTTCCATCCTCTCTCCATTTCTCCCTCCTTCCCTCCATTAGTCTTTTCTCCCTCCTTTTCTCCTTCCTCTCCCCCTCCCCCCCCACCACTACTACTACTATTCTTCTTTTTCTTCTTCTTCTTCTTCTTCTTCTTCTTCTTCTTCTTCTTCTTCTTCTTCTTCTTCTTCTTCTTCTTCTTTCTTCTTCATCTTTTGTCTTAAGCCACTTTGAATTAGGTTACCACCTGCAACTCAAAAACTCCTAACTTCCACATAATCATAGAGTTGAGTTGAGTTATCATAGGTATCTAATTTTAGGCTAAGGCTTTAGGATTTTAGTGTGACTATTTCTGAGCAAGAGAGAATGGGACTAGAGATGTACATAGGAAAGCTAACATGGGGAAGAAGTAATGAAAAAAAGAATTTAAGAAGGGAGAATATCAGTTAAGAAACTATCAAAAAAATTTTGATGAGCAGATGGGATACCCATCTGGATTTTTGGACACAGCATGTGTTCAAAAAAACTACAGAAAGAATGAAGTGATTTAATCAATTAAATGATGGCATGGGGGAGGGACATTTTATCATTCGATACATAATTTTTCCCAAGCTTCTAGGATGGTGCAACTTATTGTTAGAAAATATCTTGAGTTAGCTTCCCTAGAGATATAAAGAACATTTTTAAACTGTATTTTTATTTATTTTGCTTTTTACAGAGACAGAGAGAGAGAGTCAGAGAGAGGGATAAACAGGGACAGACAGACAAGAACAAAGAGATGAGAAGAATCAATCATTAGTTTTTCATTGTGTATTGCACCTTAGTTGTTCATTAATTGCTTTCTCATATGTGCCTTGACCGCGAACCTTCAGCAGACTGAGTAACTCCTTGTGCAAGCCAGCAACCTTGGATCAAAGCTGGTGAGCTTTTGCTCAAACCAGATGAGCTCACACTCAAGCTGGCGACCTTTGGGTCTCAAACCTGGGTCCTCTGCATTCCAGTCTGATGCTCCATCCACTGCGCCACCACCTGGTCAGGCAAGAACATTTTTAAAAACTACAATGTGGAGGAATTAAAGAGGCAGAATAGACCACTTGAAAAAATTCACCCGAACTTTGTGGTTCTATTACTTGATTATGATAAGATTATGAACACTATTGCCAGAAGCTGAGAGACTTCCTCTTTGGACTTGGTTCCTATTTATGTTATTGAATAAACATCCATTTTTAAAAGCGTAGCCATTAATAATTGGTCTACTTGTACATTTTCCCAAACCACTATGTTTCCTAGTCTATGGGTTAGCCTGTGTGCAGTCACTGTTAAGCTTTTAATGGCAATTTATTTATTTCTGCAGTATATTCATTTGAATGTTTTCATTGACCATCCAGACATTTATTAGTCATTTGTTTACCATTACACAAATTTATGGAACCATTAAATGCACCATCGTGGTGAGCTGTCAGTGAAGAGTTATAGCGCAGAAGAGCACATTGTTTGAAATTTGTTAGAAGCTCATCCCAATACTATTAATTCTGTTTATTAGAGAACTGAGGCCATTCAAGGAATCTCACACAGACATAAAAATATGACTTGAAAAACATACTTTCCTTCAAATTGAGAGGCTATCATTGGGATAAAGAAAAGGCTAGGAGGAAGATGATTGCTTGCTGTAGGAGCCCATTAGAAAATGTACAAATAGCAAAATAACCAAGAGTTAATAATACACAAGACTCTAGTTACTATAGTCTCTTTCACATCTATGTTTCAGAAGGGCCAGGAAAAGATATCTCTGATAATTCAATAATAACTCTTTGTTGGATGGGCTCTTGAACCTCTATTTTATACTGAAAATTCTTTGTTAGCATTACATTACATTTTTGAGCTCTTTCTTTGATATCGCTAATTAATAAAACATGGTCTTTTGGAACAAGCAAAAGAAGTAAAGTTAGAAACTTTTAAAGTGAGTCAGCTTTGTATTTGAATCCTATCTCTGACTCTTCCCTTTTACACAACCTTAGGTAAGTGCTTTGAACTATATGAGCCTTAATGTCTCATCTGTATGATGAAGATCATACTAATATTTACTCCATATTGAAATTAGAAAAATGAATATAGTGCATGTAAAACATTTAGAATAAGGTCTACCACAGTAAGGACATGGGGGAATATTAAGTGTTAATATCATTATTATTCCCATCATTTCTCTTTAACATTATCTCATCACATGATGCCTTTGAGTAGGTTATCTGTGCACTGCTTTGGTTGATTTAGTACCTAATACCTACATAGCATCAAAAGACATTTTGCTAGCCCATAGTTAGAGCATGATGACAATTGAACTGAATTTCTGCTTTTACTCAAGACTTAAGTTAAAGCTCCTGTTCTTAATTTAAATCCTAAAGTGGGCTTTCTCTGCTGAGACTGAATACTGTGTTTTAAGGCAGCATACAAGGAAAGTCATAGTATTTAAATGGGGGGATCCCTCCCTGCCCAGTCAGGGCCTCTGGGTCAAATACGGAATGTTAGTACGCTTTCCTTCCTCGCAGCTGAGCACAGCCTCAGAACTCATGGCCCCTGCATAGTCTTCCCTCCCACTGCCCTTCCATTCACTAAAGGCAATCTCTCAGCTCTCTTTGCTAAACAGAAAGCTATTAAGTTTTCATTCAAGAATGAGCTAACACCTTTTGATTATAACAGAACATCCACAGTATTTTAAGATGATGAAGAGGAATGGAAATGAACGAGCAAATGATAGGAACTAAATGGGGTCATCAGTTTATGTTAACATCTGGCAAATTGGCCCAAATGGCCTCTAATCAGCATCTCAACTCAATCAACTAAATATAGCACGGACAGCAAGATTTTCATTCCAACAAAAAAACCATGTGCTGCAGGAAGCATGCATCAGTCCTCAGTTTTAATTGTGCATCAGAATCGCCTGTAATTCTTTTGGAAAATACAACCGCCCCCTCTCAAATCCATCGGTCTGGTAGGTCTGGGGTTGGGCCTGGGAACTTGCTTGTGTTTTGTTTCTGAGTGTCCGCTGATTATTTTGATGCGGAGCTAGGACTGAGAATCAGTGAATTATGAGAAAGCTGTGGTTTTGGTGCTATCAGAGGATAGCTAGTTACCCCACAAACTAGCCTGTACTCTTGCAAAACAAGATTTCTGTATGGAGGGTCTTCCAATGACTCATAAGAAAATTGGAATCCCTTTTGAAAGATTTTATTTGAACATTTGCTTCAGTCTTTCAACTAGTGTGACCATGTCTAACCCATTTAGAGTGGCATAGAAAATGAGCTCTTAAAGCTTCTTACCTGATAGTTCTCATTGAGTCTAACAGGTAACATTGCAGCTGGGAGAGCAGAGGCATTCATAATAAAAGGATTGTTCTCCTCTTGACTCAAATCATCTATGTTAATCATAAGCAACCACAGAACGGAGTGTAGGTGGTTTTCAGTATGAATGAATGTCATTGGACCAAAGTTCAAATACCATCTCTGAGTTTTCTTACCTATAAAATTGGATTAATAAAATTTACTTTTTTGGTATGCTACAAGGGTAAGAGATATAGTGTGTTGAATATCTATCAATATAAAGTTCTGATATTATCATCTAGAAATCCTGAATATAGTTCATTTTTTAATAGGCGATAACTACCTTTATTGTCATTAATGCTAGGTAAAGATACTAAACATAGAGAACCAGGACTAGGAAAAGGTACTAGAAATTAGTATTGGTACTGGGTAAAAGCCTTGGACATGAAGCTATATATAGCAAGCCATCAGAGCCTTCCATGTAGAATCTTTCTTGACAAGGACAAAGCAGCATTCATTTTGACAACTGTTAATTGTTTGTGATTTATTTTTTATCACTTGGTTGGAAGTTCTGGACCTATATCACTTGTTCATATCCTAAAATTCACGGCCCAGTTTTTCATTTTACATATTACAACTTCAATAAGTATAGATGATAGACATGCTTATGAAAGGTTGCCAATATTTTCTCCTAGTCAAAGACAATTTACTTTCTAGTAATGTACATACACCTAAATGAAGTTGGTAATTACTCATGTGAACATTCATGCTACATTTAACTTTGTGAAACTGTGTTTGGGGACAAATACTCATAACCACATTAAATTGACCTTTTCTCTCTTATGTCTTAGACCAGTGGTAGTCAACCTGGGCCCTACCGCTCACTAGTGGGCATTCCAGCTTTCATGGTGGGCGGTAGTGGAGCAACCAAAGTATAAACTTAAAGATAGATTTAACTATAGCAAGTTGTTTTATAAAGATTTATTCTGCCAAACTTAGCGAAAATCCAACATAAAGTACTTGGTAAGTAATTATTATTATATGCTTTAATTAGTTGTAACTCTGCTTTATAAATTTTATAAAGTAAAGTTACTTTCCTACTTTATAAATCACCATTACTGTGGAACCAGTGGGCAGTTAGAAAATTCTACTACTAACAGACATACAAAAGTGGGCGATAGGTATAGAAAGGTTGACAACCCCTGTCTTAGACAGTAAAACTGCTACCTACCATGGATTTGATGACCAACTGTTGATTTTACTTGGGACTACAGAAGTTCCT
The DNA here is from genome assembly GCF_036850995.1 of Saccopteryx leptura. Classification (NCBI taxonomy): domain Eukaryota; kingdom Metazoa; phylum Chordata; class Mammalia; order Chiroptera; family Emballonuridae; genus Saccopteryx; species Saccopteryx leptura. The sequence continues at coordinate 356,755,407 of NC_089505.1, forward strand.
GGGAAGCTGGTTTTTCAGGTTTAAAACCAGGACAAACCTAGGCCAACCGTGACACCCTGTTTGGTTGGTCATCCTATTTGTCACCCCAGTATCTTATTAAGCTCATTCACACTAAAGCCTTTCGCACAGAGTGTAATATAACAGGTAGATCATAATTGGAAACTAACAAGAATATATAAAACTGCTGCCTGTACTCTACCCCTGACTCCCACCATGGGCCAAGGCTAAGTTAGAAAGACTAGGAATGCCACCAAGTTGGAAGCCTGTATGTTGAGTTTTCACTAACAGACATTTGTTCTTGAATATTCATGAATATTATTATACAAGGCCTACATATTTAAAGATACTATTGCTTATTGGCAGTGCTTTGAAAACTATTCAACCCATATAAACATTCTATATTATTATGATCACTGCAGAGTAAAGGAACTTGTCTTCTGTGAACGTTATAGTTTCTTGTTATTTTGTAAGTATCTAGAGTGAGCTATTTAACATAGAAAGTATAGTGTATGGTGATGCAGAAATCATCTGTTTCCAGAGAGACAGGGACCAGTTGTTTTAAGAAAAAGACTTTCCTATCAGTATGTACAAATAAAAGAGAACATTGCGCAGAGAAAGAATAGGGCTATTGAAATGAGTTTCTTTTACATAATGGAAGGGAAAGTGAAAAAGACATAACAAAGCCCAGATGTTCCTGCAGCAGTGCAGGGAGGGTTAATTTTATTACGGATTTCACAGTACTGGGGAGTGTCAATTGATTAGGAGAGTTTGCTGTTCTGAGTGTTTTAGCCAGCCACCCATCTGTTTCACAGAAGTTTGTTAACACAGCTGGAAGAGAGGGAGTTACCAAAGCTTCCTTAAGCCTTTCAAGTGTCATCTTCCTTCCCCCCAAATCTCCCCCCCCCCCCCAGTTAAAACAATTAGAATGTCTTCTCCAAGGAATTAAGCAGGGGAAAAAAGGTCTTACTCTTCTCTATTTCTTTGCCATGGTTGGGTATTATCCATATTTTTGGCACCGTTTAAATACAGATCCAATAATATTTTCTAGCAGTTTTTCTTTCTTTCTTTCTTTTTTTTGTATTTTTCTGAAGCTGGAAACGGGGATAAATAGTCAGACAGACTCCCGCATGCGCCAGACCTGGATCCACCCGGCACGCCCACCAGGGGGCAATGCTCTGCCCCTCCGGGGCGTAGCTCTGTCGCAACCAGAGCCACTCCAGCGCCTGGGGCAGAGGCCAAGGAGCCATCCCCAGCGCCGCGGCCATCTTTGCTCCAATGGAGCCTCGCTGCGGGAGGGGAAAAGAGAGACAGAGAGGAAGGAGGGGGGGTGGAGAAGCAGATGGACGCTTCTCCTGTGTGCCCTGGCCGGAAATCGAACCCAGGACTTCTGCACGCCAGGCCGATGCTCTACCACTGAGCCAACCGGCCAGGGCCTCTAGCAGTCTTGAATATGCCTGTTAGTTGTTCTTTTTTTTTTCTTTTTAATGAATTATCTTATAGTACTCAAGTAGACATCATCACAATTTAAGCAGAGGTCATAATCCCCACTAAAAACTATCTCCGTGGTTAAAACTTCCCAGCCCCTGGCTCAGTGTCCAAATCTGATATTTTGCACATGGATTGATCCTAAGCCACGCATAGTCCTAAAATGGCCATAATCAAGAAAATGCATGTTGCCAATTCAAGTTCAGGGCTGTGCTCATTATCCTTTTAAATTCCCATTAAGAACTGCCATGCTCCCTACACATTACTAAGAAGAATGACGAAGGGCAAGGGGTGATGACTGCTTGCCAAAATGCTCCCTGGTTTCTAAAACAATTTCTGGGAAGCAGGGAATTGGACATGAAAGGGCTATCATTTATTGACTGTCCCCCCCAGCCAAACATCACGCAAGTTCTATGTGTATGTCTTCTTATTTGATTGTATGCTCACAGTCACATTGTAATGTTGCTGTTGCTTTAGAGATGAAGAAACTGAAATTCAGAATGCTCAAGTTATTGGCAAAAGCATAGGGCTAATGAGTGCCGGTCACATCTAGAGAGTTGCAAGATCTATTTCTTTAATGCTCTATCAGTTTCTTGGCCAAAACACAGAAGTTCTCACTGGGAAGGTTTTAAGGCCTTTCCTATTTTCATGTTAAATAATTGTGGAATTGAGGTATGTTTAAACTCTTTGTCTTTCAGTTTCTCCATAAGAATAGGATTTACTACTGTGTCCTTGATCCTCAAAATGTTATTTTCATTTATTTAAAAAGAATTTATAACAGACATGGTATGGGCCAGGCACTAAGTTCAATGCCGGAATACCAATGCATCTCCCTCTGTGGTCCCTTAGGGTATATTTTGGACCCCCAAGATATTTCATTAAGTGACCCAGTCACCTGTCCCCCACAGTCAATATTTGTGACTTAAAATAGGTTTTAAGGGAAGGGGAATAAGACACATGTACATTTTTTAGGTCACGCAGAAGTGAAGGCATATTTTGTCAGAGAAATAATCAAAGGGGCTATAAACAAATGGTAATCGTGTTTAAGTTTCCAGGTAGTGTGATTGTGAATGATATTTATTCCATTTTCAGAGTTTTATATTTTATCTGAAGTCGTGCTGTGTTGATACTAACACAACTCCACGTTTGTAGAAATAGCACTCAGTTGGAGAGAATTTATAAGCGGCTCTTACCGAGTGCTCACTATTTTTCAATGTATAACTGACATTAACTGTGCCCTCAAAAAACATAAACTTTAGTAAAATGGCTCTGAAACATTAGTGTCAATAAAAAATACCTGGAGCTAACCTCCCGTAATCATGATTCTGAATTTCTGGGATGGGATCCAGGAGTCTGAATTTTAATACGTCTTTCAGATGATGTTTATATGCTAGGAGTCCTCAGAGAAATATTGGACGAGATAGACTTGAAACAAACACCCAGGTTACAAACTGTATTGACGAATTATGTTAAAGACATTGTAGGAACAGGACAGAAGGATGTGACAGAGAATAAAAGAGACACTGAGCTTAGCCTGGGGGTCAAGGATCTGATTTTTATCAGAGCCAGCTAGTAGCAGGATTGGGGGGGAAATTCAGGTAGGACAACAAAAGGTTGTGAAATGATTGCAGGTACGCTACAAAAAATGAGTTGCTTCTTGGAAGATCTACTTTTTTTTCTGATTTGTGCAAAAAAAAAATTAAGCTTTGCATAATGAAGCAGCTGATATTTCCACCAATGTCAAAACAACAGAGGATTAATTTTGTAATTTAGTCACAGATTATGAATGAGCTTGCTTTTACAACTCTGAGTGAGACCACAGCTCCAGGATCTCACTGCAGCTCTTCCCAGATGATTTTGAACAATCTCAAAAAGAAAGATCGCTTACTGTAATCTACCCAGCTCAGTCCATTCTCCTCGTTTTGATGTGTTGAGAAACTTTTCTGATAACTATTTCCTGTGAGAGAAGTCTGGCTGATCCTCAAGTTTCTATTATGAAGCATCTAAGGGGCCATAAACCGAGTGCTTAAGCATCCAGATGTGCGGTGAGCTCTCAGACTTGCAAACAAGTAACATTGTGTGGACTTCGTGAATGTGACTATTTTGCGTGGCCTGGTGAGGCAGGGGGAGCTCTGTGGTCTGTGGAAGGCCAGTCTCCACAGTATAATCAGTTCCTCTGAGGCTCCAGCCAGGCTGTGGGACCACACAGTGGAGATGTTGTCAGGGGCCTCAGTTGCTCACTCTGTCCCTCGGCTTTGTACCCCCCTAATATAGACTTCACTGTGTCCTGATGGTACTGTCCAGCTGAAAGCGTCATTTGTACAATATAGAAACGATGGGCCTTCGTAGCTAAGCTTCCTCAGTAGGTGGCTTTGAGAGACTCGAGACAGAATTATAACACTCGGTAGAAATAGATATGTAGATTAACTTTATAGGTCAATAAATTCTTTTCCCCACCAAAACAAAACAACAAAAACAACAACAACAAAAAACACACTCAAAAATTAATCTTCCTTCCTTCTTCCTTCCTTCCTTCCTTCCTTCCTTCCTTCCTTCCTTCCTTCCTTCCTTCCTTCCTTCCTTCCTTCCCCCTCCCTCCCTCCCTCCATTCCTCCCTTCTTTTATACTCCACATAAGGAAACACTTGCAGAGCATCTCTCCTGTGGCAGGTGCTCTGCTAGCCAATGGGGAAATGAAAAATCCAGAATCCTAGCTTAAATTACTCTCATAATCTAGCAAGTAAAACAGAAGTATAAGGAATTCATTGCATTAAAGTGATATCATTGTACCTGAAACCTACGTACTCTTGTTGACCAATGTCACCCTATTAAATTTAATTTCTAAAAATAAAATAAAATGCTGTCATTGTAATAACAGAATTACTATGTCTCAAATCTAGTGTTTTTACTATGTCAAACACTATTTATGATGTTTTATAATTATTGACTCACTTAATCCTCACATGAGTCCTAAAAAATAGTTACTATAGATATTCTCATTTTACAGAATAGAAAACTGAGGTGCAACAGGAACAGAAAAGTGACTGAGTTCACGTTTAACCCAGACAGTATGATTCTAGTACCAGCCCTTTATCCACTTTGGCATCCAACTGTTCAAATGTGAACAGGTCTCAGAGGGCACAGAGGAGGAAGTGATTTGTGCTGCTGGGATCAGTAAAGGCTTCGAAGAGTAGGTGTGAATCATTTGAGCCTTACTACTAGATTTGAGGTTGTGGTGGGGAAAGGTATGTTACTGGGATGAATAAGTGACCCTTTCTGATTTCAAGGAAAACCTTTCCCTTAGTTATCATTGGTCAGTCGGACCACACAACATTCACCCAACTAATCATTAATCTAATCAATTGAATTAACTATGATTGGATTGGGAAGATCATGATTCAATTGTACTCTTGTACAAGGAAGATCCCCCTCTCTGTACACAGAGAGAAGAGCTGTGTTTGTGTTACCAGTACACATACATATTGACTTTTTGCCAGCAGAGAAAATGAAGACAGGGAGTAAAGCTATTCGGTAACTGATGAGACCATCACACTCAAACTCTGATGGGACTAAAACAATCTTGTTAATGGGGTTTATGACATAACCTAAAAATAGCTAGATGCTGAAAATCACAGAGGAACTCCTGGATGGTATTGAGAAGTGCATTGATTTTATGGTCACAGGATAAAAAGATGAATAAGAGGGCATGGCTAAGTGAAGAAGCAATAATTATAAACATGACAATAAAGTATATAGTGATAATTACATAGTGCTGATCTTATGTCACTCATTATAAAACATATATAGGTATATACATATATAATCTCTTTCTTTACATATATATACACACATATGTACATATCTATATACATACATATCTATGTGTGTATGTGTGTGTATATATATATATATATATATATAAAGTATTTATAATACATGTGCTACTTTAGTTAATCCACAACATTTCAATGAGCTAGGTAATATTAATATCCCAGTTTATAAATCAGCAAACATAAACACAATGAAGTGAAACAACTTGCCCAAGTCATATAGCACACAAGAGGAAGGACATACATTAAAATTAAGTTAGCCATTATATTCTGTCAGTGATTTTCCACTGGTGTGCCAAAAAAATTTTAAAACATGCAACACTCTGATTATTTAATCAGAGGCACTGACCTCTTTTTTCTTAGGCTATCAAAAAAAAAAAATGCCAACAGCCAACACAACGATAGCCATTTAGTGTGAATGAATCTAAATTATACCTATTTTTGCCTGATCCATGGTGGCACAGTAGATAGATCACTGAAGTGAAACACTGAGGTCTCAGGTTTGAAACCCTGAAGTTGCCATCTTGAACGTGGGATCACTGACATGACCTTGTGGTCGCTGGCTTGAACCCAGAGGTTGCTGGTTTGAGCCAAGGCTGCTGGCTTGAGCAAGGGGTCACTGGCTTGGCTGGAGTCACCCAGGTCAAAGCATGTATGAGAAGCAATCAATGGACAACTAAAGTGATGCAACTATAAGTTTATGCTTCTCATCTCGCTCCCTACCTCACCCCACCCCTTGCAAAAATATATATATATATATATATATATATACCTATTTTTTTGTCAGATAAGCAAAAAATATATTTTTTGTTGTGTTGCAGAATTTTAGTAATTAGATTACATGTCCATGAGATGAGAAATGTTAAAAATCACTGCACTATGTGATAGCATTGAGAAATATACCAGGTAGGTAAGAAACCGAAGACTCTACTCATTTAATATTAAAGCTAAATTCATCCTATTAACCTCAGTCAGATTTCATTCACATACTCTTATAAGTGTTGGCAAAAGCGTATTGGCTGGAAAAAAAAAAGTATGTTGACATTTTGTCTAAAGTCAGGTACAAAGCTAAGGTTGTTAAACTAATTTCAGTTATTCCTTCCTTTACAGTTCTTTACTGACAACCCCACTCCAACCCAGGTGGAGAGACTCTCTGCTCTGATTTTGCCGCTGAGCAGTGAGGGCAGACACACAGACCAGGATGGTTTTAGAATGTGGGCAGATATTCTTAGTCTTAGACATGCAGCTCTGACCGGATGTTCTTATGGGGAAGTTAAACAAATCAACAACAGCTATGTTGAATTCTCTGCCTGGTGCATCTCTCTCTGTGGTCCTTTAGGGTATATTTTGGACCCCCAAGATATTTCATTAAGTGACCCAGTCACCTGTCCCCCACAGTCAATATTTGTGACTTAAAATAGGTTTTAAGGGAAAGGGAACATGACACGTGTACATTTTTAGGTCACGCAGAAGTGAAGGCATTTTTTTTTTTTTTTTTCATTTTTCTGAAGCTGGAAACAGGGAGAGACAGTCAGACTCCCGCATGCGCCCGACCGGGATCCACCCGGCACGCCCACCAGGGGCGATGCTCTGCCCACCAGGGGGCGATGCTCTGCCCATCCTGGGCGTCGCCATGTTGCGACCAGAGCCACTCTAGCGCCTGAGGCAGAGGCCACAGAGCCATCCCCAGCGCCCGGGCCATCTTTGCTCCAATGGAGCCTTGGCTGCGGGAGGGGAAGAGAGAGACAGAGAGGAAAGTGTGGCGGAGGGGTGGAGAAGCAAATGGGCGCTTCTCCTGTGTGCCCTGGCCGAGAATCGAACCCGGGTCCTCCGCACGCTAGGCCGACGCTCTACCGCTGAGCCAACCGGCCAGGGCCTGAAGGCATATTTTGTCAGAGAAATAATCAAAGGGGCTGTAAACAAATGGTAATCGTGTTTAAGTTTCCAGGTAGTGTGATTGTGAATGATATTTATTCCATTTTAAGTGTTTTATATTTTATCTCAAGTCGTGCTGTGTTGATACTAACACAACTCCACGTTTGTAGAAATAGCACTCAGTTGGAGAGAATTTATAGGTGGCTCTTACCATGTGCTCACTATTTTTCAGGTGCTGTGCTTTAAATGTCTGATCTCATCTGAAAGACTCAGTGTTGACAGGACACAGGGTTTCATCTTTGATCTTCTTATTTTTATTTAAAGCCTCTTTCACCTGTTCTCCCATTCCTATGCCACTTTATCAACACGGCAGGTACTTTCTCTTCCATGTCTATTAGAAATATATCATTGTAATTGCATGAGAAAGCCTAACTGTATTTCTATATATTTCTATAACGATGCTTTCTGAGGAGCAAGAATCTGAATATGACAGATGAGAAAAAATGATTGGTTGAATTTGATGCAGCAGGCATGAACTGATCCCAGATCTCCTATTCAATGGCCCAGACATCTTTAATGACTATTGGCTATGAGATCTGGGAGTGTCAGTCACAAGCAGATAGTGAAGAGAAAGATCACAGATGCTGCCCCCACCCCCATTTTTTTTTCTCTTGGAACTGTTTTTTTAAACAGATAGACCTGGGCCTCCATATGAGAGCTGAATAGTAGCAAGCTGCTGAGGAAGGTGACAGAAATCCCTCCAAGGATTGTAAATAGTGACAATCAGATATTTAGTGTGCTATATGAGACAAGGGAAGGGGATAGTGATCATTATTACCAAATTATAAATAATGTAGAAACCTTCTTGCTCAAAAACAGGCTCACAGTTCAAAATATTGGCATTAACTCTGTACCAGATTGAGAAGTGGGAATGCAGGAAATATGACTGAACGTAGCTGTAACATGTGAGAAATCATACAGGATTACTGGTCATAAGTATATTTCTAATTATTAGACCTACTATTTCTGGAGTATGTGATTACAATCAAGTTGGTACCTAAAAAGATGAAAGAATAATTTGGGGTATTATGGCAACTAATTATAAAAAAGGACTACAAAATTTTTATTACAGTATGACTTTAACTATGTGAATATATGTATATATGCAAATATATAAAAATAAGCATGCATATGTGCATATATATTACAAGGGTTATATATTTCTCTAGATACAAAAACAGAGACCAATTTATCAAACTATTCATTGTGAGATTATCACTAATTTTAATTTTTCTTCTTTATGCTTTTCTGTGGTTTCAGAATGTTCTGCTCTGAGCAGAGCTTCTATAATCAGAAGAAAAAATATGAGTTATATGTATATATATGTAAAAACACAGACCACACACATGTGCACCTTAACTTGTTATTCTTAATTTCTCTACTTCAGCAATTGTTTTTTAAAAAATTATAAATTCTAGAGTCATTTTAAAGGTTTAAATACATATATAACTATGCAATATCTTAAAATTGCTAATATAACAATGAGAATTTACTATGTGTTTGTATACTAGGATTTGGGATAATATCTTGTATTATTAATCAGCCTCATAATAACTGGGTATTATCTTAGTTTACCAGACTGTTCTTACTTTTTTAGTTTCTTTCTCCCTTGAGGAATTCAAGTAATAAAAGTCAGTGGAAACTATGAGCTTCTCATTCTATGGCACATATTACAATTCTAATGAGTAGAACTCTTAAATTTTTACTTACTTAGTAAATCTCTGGGTAAAAATCAAATATTGGATGAAAAATGCTAAATACCTATAGTTCATCTTTGAATTCATTGTTAGTTTTTCTCTCATTGCTTACCATATTTGGTTATGATGATCTCTCATGAAGAAGTGAGATCACTCATCACTTAGTCTGCATTTTTGTGGTTACCATCTGTTTTGGGTTCCTGGACCCAATTCTTGTGTGTTGGGGGGTGGGTGGGGAGCTTCTCCACACCAATAAGCAATTCTCAGGCTCCAGCAAGGTGTCCAGCTTAGCTCTGACACTGTCTCCCTGAAAGTAGCATCCTACTCCACAGGCCTCCAGGACTAACCTCCCTTTCAGGGGCCAGTCACATGCCCAGGCTGTTATCTGTGCCACTGCCTGACTGGCTATAAATCAGGGGTTCCCACAACCCCCTCCTTGAGTTTGATTAATGTGCTAGAATGGCTCACAGAACTCAGGAAGCCATTTACTCAGTAGATTACTGGTTTATTACAAAGGATATTAAAAGATACAAATCAACAGCCAGATGAAGAAATACTTAGGGTGAGGTCCTGAACAAAGGAGGTTCTGTCTTTGTGGGGCTTGGGGCCTGGCGTGGGAACACATTAGAGGAGTTCTGGTTCCCCAACCTGGAGCCTTTCTGACCCTCCTCCCGCCTTTTTTTTTTAATTTATGGAGGTTTCATTACAGAGGCATGATTAACTCATTGGTTATTGGTGATTGAGTCAATCTGTAGCCCTTCTCCACCCCTGGAAATCAGGGGATGGGACTGACGGTTCCATCTATTCATGGTGGTTACCCTTGGGTGCCTTCCAAAGTCACCTCATTGATATAAACCCAGTAGTGGTGAACAGGGGCTTGCACCTCACAATAAAACTCCCACTTCACCTTTATGGCTCTGAAGTGTTTGCAGGCACTGAGGACAAAACACCAAATATTATAACCAAAGATGCCACAATTGCTCTACTGCTCAGGAAATCCCATGGGTTTTGGAAGCTGTGAGCCAGGAACCATGATGAAGACTAAATATGATATATATGAGAAATATATTTTGGTCACCTGAATGATCGTATATATATATATATATACACACACACACACACACACACACATACACACACATGTCTTTTAAATCACAATATTATAATATCCATTCTCTGACCCTTGGAAATGATTATTATGAAGTTTTTATATTAAAATTATTTTTGGTCTTCTCTTCTCCTTAGAGTTTATCTTTGTACCACACCAGCCTTAAAGCTCCTGAAGCATGGCCCCTGTCATGTTCTTTCCATGTTCTGGTGGCTCTCTTGTTACCAAACAATGAGAATGAAATTAAAACATATCTGGTATATTCTCAGGGCCCCTGCAAAAACAAACAAACAAACAAACATACAGAATAAGGGACTTTAATGAAATGATGTCCTTTAAAGTATGGACAAAATTAAGGAAACAATGAGGAATGCTGAAGCAACTGAAGACTAGCATCAAAAGGAGCTGCCTGAGCAGAGAAAGAAATGATATAATAATCAGAGCCTAGTTATATCGGAACTCATGGAGATCTCTTGACCCTCAGGAGTGTTGTCATGAAAGGACACAGTCATTGCCTCAGCAGAAAGGAGGGACAAGAAGGAGAATCTCCTTGACTTATACCTGTCTCACTTTCAAGTCTTCTGTCAGTGCCTTTCATTGGCCAAACCCAACTTGACAGCAGAAGGGATGGAATCCCTGGTGATGCAGTCCAGAGCGTAGCAAAGAAGGTCTGATCTGGAGGGTAGATGGGATAGTGGAGGGTCCACACCCAACAGCCAGTATATCTAGCATATAAGGGCTGCAACATTATGTCTTTATATTTTCTAATTTCATCAGCATCCTTGAAAGTTATTTGTACTAAAGTTTGGGAAGCTGAGACTCATATTGGCCAAACAAATTGTGCAGATTCTTGTCCTTAGAAATTGACAAAGCCAGGATCCAAACTGAGGTATATCTGAATTGAAAATCTTCATTTTTCACAAATAAAACCCTAATAATTTTTATTTAGTATTCAAGAGTTCAAACACCTTTCCAATTTTGTGTTTGAATTCCTTCTCTTGCCAACCTGAATCAGTGTCAACTGACTACATACCACTCCTGATAGGAAAACTCTCCCTTCCCATTAACAGAGATAATATTTATGTCCATCTCTCCAAGCCCAACTCACATTACTCCCTCTTTGTGAAACCTTCCCAGGGTATATTAGCTGACACGATTCCCTCTTTCACCTAAAATCTTATATTCTTAGGTTGCTCATTTAACGCTCACTCTAATGCTGCCTGGTAATGTTATTGGTCTAATGCAGTGGTTCTCAAAGTGTGCAACCGGGTGCACTGGTGCACTCTAAAATATTTCCAGGTGTGCCCTATGGTATTCCAGAGAAACATGTGCCTATTGGGGACCAAAAAACCAACAGAGTTTTTGAAGTTTAGATTTTTTGGGGACAGAGGTGTGGGGAATTATCTGTAAGCTGACAGTCTGCCCAACCGCCCACCTCACTTGCCTGATTAGGTTGCAAAAGGCTGTTAAACTGTGGTGCTGGATTGCTTACACTACCCTCCATGTTCCCTGGAAAGGCTGGAGGCAAGTTTCTTCTATCCTTTGTTTGGTGTAAAGTTAAGATGATATGTATGGTGGGTGTTTTCCACACTCAACACAATTAAGAGTAAAAAGAGAGGAATTCTTCAATGTATTGACGAGAAAATGAGAGTTTGACTTTCAAATATATGCCCAAACATTGAAGAAATCACTAGGACACATCAGGCTCATGTTTCTCATAAACATAAGATTGAAAAAACTCAACACATTTGTTTCGGGACCTGCTGAATTAACTAAATCTTACTAAGAATGTATCTATCTATCTATATATATATATATATATATATATATATATATATAGATAGATAACTTTTTTGTCATTTTTAAAATTTTTTAACCCCTCTTTTTTATGAATTCTAAAATGCATAACTCAAAAAATGTAACATAAAAATGTTTTTTTTGTGTCAGAATAAATGTAATTTTGTTGTATTTATTTTTTTTAATTACCATAAAAGCATGCTTGGACTTTATATATTTTTCTTTAATATTTTACTTAATTATTATAACATATTTCTCAGAAATTTGTATATAGTGTGCCTACAGTTATTTGTAGGATTTTAAATGTGCCTCAACTTCAAAAACTTTGAGAACCACTGGTCTAATGGCTGACCAACAAATAAATATAATAGAATTCAAGTAGGGCAAATAAATTGAATCTGATAATATACCTAGTACACAGTAGAGATGGAGTTTCATCCAAAGTTTTCTTGATTGACCATAATCAGAAATGCTTTGATGATGCTATTGTAATTGTAAAGGTATCCCAGCAACATTTTCCTTAGTTTTCTGATATGTAAAAAGATCCAAGTCATTTCTTAAATAAAAGTTATAGAAGAGTTAGAAAATTTACACAATGGGAGACTGAAAGTTTGTAAATAATAAAGTAACGTGAAAGGAAATATAACATGATTCATTATAAAAAAACTATATCTCAAATCAAGGTACTTTTACATTTGCCAGTCAAGAGATACTTTAAGCTGTGTCCCTGTTTGGCTGACATTTTCTAGGTCTTATTGTCCAAAAGTTGGGAAACAAAAGGTCCTTAATGGAGGCCATTTAAACAGGTCTCTCCGGTTTCCAAGCCTACAAAACATTTCTCGTACTCACTGTGATGAAGCAGCCATGGATGTAAGTCTGAGCTTCAGAATTTTTGAACAGAGCATATTCACCACTGCATTTCTAATGAGCCAACCTTTGAAAATTGAAGACATCAGTTTCTTCCTTTCATATCTTGTTTCCTCTGCTTCAGATGTACAAGCAAGTAGACATCTTAGCATTCATTCAATTCAACAGTGGAAACCCAACAATGTGGCATTTTAGGAGCTAAGATATTACTGGTATTCCACATAAGATCTGGACATTAAAAGTCTCTATGTTCTATCTCAAAAATTCTTAGTCACCTGACCTGTGGTGGCACAGTGGATAATGCGTCGACCTGGAAATGCTGAGGTCACTGGTTCAAAACCCTGGGCTTGCCTGGTCAAGGCACATATGGGAGTTGATGCTTCTAGCTCCTCCCCCCTTCTCTCTCTCTGTCTCTCTCTCTCTCCCTCTCTCTCTCCTCTCTAAAAATAAATAAAGAAAAAAAAAGATTAAAAAAAAACAAAAAAGATTGCTTTAAAAAAAAAATTCTTAGTCAACATAACAAAAAGATTCTAAAGCAATAATGACCTTTAGGGAGTTTTTAGATGTACTGCACTGTATTGATAGGAAAAAATGGCTTTGTCTGGCTGAACATTTTCAGTTTGACAAAATTATTTTTAAGTTAAGGCCAAACACAGATAATAATTTTATTTTCAATTTTTAAAAAATTCTCATTACAAAGAAAATTTAAAATTGCATGAATTTATTAGGGAAAAAAGCAATTATAAAAACATGTTGTATGCAATACAACAAGTTCAATAGTTTTCAGGAAACTGAATTAGTGGCTTCATGAATTAAGCTCTGCTTCATGCCAATTTATCTAGAAATTAGTTAACTGGTAATGGTAATAACAGTGGTGATCACAACTTCTATTTATGAAGTGTCTACTGGATTTCAGACATTGTGTTAAATATTTATACTTACATGTATCGTGTACTTTAATCATAACATCTATCCAGTAATGTAAGCAATATCATTTTATTGTCCATATGAAGAAATGTGAGGCACAAAAGGGTTAAGAAGCTTGTCTAAAATCACTTATTTTTTTAAAATGACATGACTTAAACCCAGTATTTATTTGCTCTTTTTTCTTCTTTTTTGATTTGAGAAAGAGAGGAAAGGGAAGAGAGAAAAACATTGATCCATTGTTCCACCTATTATGCACCCATTGGTCATTCTTGTATGTCCCTTGACCAGGGATCAACCCTGCAACTTTGGTGCATCAGGACAATACCTCAATCAACCAAAGATGTCAGGACAGGGCTTCACATTTATTTGCTCTTGAGAAATACTTGAAGGACTCAATCAACTTCCATTACATAGTCAAAGCTATCTTCTGGGAAAACAGCAATGCATAAAATGAGTTAATAAAAGGGAAAAAGACTAGAGAAAAAGAAATCAATTAGAAAACTGTTGTGTATAATCAGTCAAGAAAAATATTAAAAATTTCAACTAGGCTTTTGCCAGTGGGAATATAATCCAAAGGAAAGATATGAGAGTCATTAATGAAGCATGGTCAACACTTACTGACTCATAGGACCTATGGAGACAAGTGAAAAGAGGAATCAGATACGGATCTCAAACTTTGAACCTAATGAGATAATAAGACACGAAACAGAAATAGTTGACTGAGGAGTTGAAGTTGTTTTGTTCATATGTTCAAATATTTTTGAGGGACTACTGTATCCCTGCATTTTTTTAGCGTACATTCTAGAACAGGTAGGAAGAGGACAGAATGGGAAAAATAAACAATAATTGGATTAATTATTTAGTAAGTAAGAATTTTCTGTGTTATGAAGAAACAGAGCATGGTAATAAAATTTAGGGTGCAGTGGCAGGAAAGAGTTCCCATTTTTAATATTTTAGGTGTTAGATTGAGGGAATATTTAAGGAAAAGAATCAGGAGGTAAGGGAAAGAAACACTGGAAGTTATCTGCTTCACAGTGACAATAGATACAGTGTGAATGGGTAAGAAAAAAGAGCATGTCTTCTATCTGAAGACTGAGAGTAGAACTTTTGGAAACATCTACATTGAATGGCTGAATAGTACAAGAATAGTTATGAGGAAGCAAAGGAAAAAGTTTTATACTCATTTAGAGATAAGCAGGTAGATGTTTTAAAAATCTGATTTAAAAATCCAATTGAAAGTATCTACCTGCTTAGACATTAGGCTCAGGTATTTAAAGCTCCATTCAAAACGTTCCAGTTTCTCCTTAAGTTAAGAGGGAGAACAGGTTGCCTTACATGAGTCTTTGACAAACTTTTAAATTCTCATACAATAATTTAAAAAGCCAGAGGAGAAAACTGCACTTGTAAATGCAATTTAAAATAAATTTTTCACTTTGGTGCTATTATTCCCTACCAGTACACTGATCATAGAACTTGGTATGTAGAAAGATCTCAGTGCATGTTGGCTGAGTTAAAATTAAGCTGATCAGTGTCTGATCTTTGGGAAAGTGTATTAACGATGAGACTATAAAACTGCTTTTTAACGGAACAGACTTGAGCGATGTATTTGCCTGTTTGGACTTAAGGGATCAATCCAGTGTGGAGACTATCTGCTGATTCAGGACCAGAATGACTTTCCCACACAGAGTAGGGTCCTCAGCGGGTCACGAGGTTCAGTTCCCTTCCTCCAGGCATTCCAAATCTAAAACATCAAAGCTAGTGATGATCTTTTCCATTAAAGTAGATTCTAAAATACCTTATACGTGCAAGACAATATTTTATCAAACCAAACCTCCATTGATTGAATTGAAGTTTATCTTGAATTGTTCCTACCTCCTGTAGGTAAGAGATTCCAACATTTAGACACGTTTTGACTACTACCATCTCAATTTGTTCTCCACAGAAGCCATCATCTAGGGTCACATCACAGTCCATGTGTCCTGGACTTTCAGGACAGATTCATTTACAATAGACTTTAATTTTTTAAAATTTGCTTTTCAAGAATTATATTGCTGGATGGATATAAACTTCAGAGTTGGTTCCCTAGAAATTTCCCCTCTTGATTCTTTAGCAGGTGAACCAAAGATAGTATAGCAATTGAAGCTTGATCCATATTAGATAAAGAGAGAGAGAGAAATTGCTCTTGAATTTTTTTTAACTGAGATTTAAAAGGTTTCCACAAATGTTTTCTCTGTTCAGATAAGGGAGCCAAAGGCTACGATAGCAGCTTGTCTGGATTAGGAGGTTGATGGTTTGCACTCTTGTTTAGTTTGGTTCCTTAATGTGGACCAGAATGTCAGGGGTCTTCCGTGAGAGAGGCCGAGTGCAGAACCAGGGCGGGGCCGGGTGGAAGATGACTGAGAGGGATGTGGGGAGGGGGCGGGGCAGGAAGTCGAGATCAAAGGATCATCCAGCTTCTCAGCCTTCCACAGCAGAGAGGCCTTTGGCAACTCTTTGATGTCCAATTTGCCCTCTGCCCCCAATCAGAAGTGTGCTCAGGGATTTGAACAGGACAGATTTGGGCAGAACCATTTTACAGGTCTGTGAGGGAGACAGCATCTTTTGAGGATCTCCTAAAAGAGATGTTCAGAAAAAAAAAAATTAGTATAATTCCTGACCTTCAGGAGCTTACACTCTAGTTCAGTAGACAGAACCGGAGCGGTTTGACCAATCAGTTTTGCCAAGGTCCTCCAACAAAGGACAAAAATATTTGATTGTGTCATGGTTGTGATTTCTGGTTTTTTTTTTTTTTTTTTTTTTTAGAGAGAGGGGAGAAAGAAAGGGGAGGAGCAGGAAGCATCAACTCCCATATGTGCCTTGACCAGGCAAGCCCAGGGTTTCGAACCGGCAACCTCAGTGTTCCAGGTTGACGCTTTATCCCACTGCGCCACCACAGGTCAGGCGTGATTTCTGTTCTTAACACAACAGTTTACCAAGTCAATTACTCTTTCCAGAATGAATGAAGCTCCTGAGCACCAGGTCAGCATTTTGCCTGGGAGGGTGGCCATCCTCAGCCATGTTTCTATATTTACTCTGATTCATTTCTGGAGGTTTTTTTTAGTTTTTGGGGGGGTTTTTTGCATTAGAAAGAGCTGTGGTTATATATATATATATATTCTTTCAGCAAATAAAACGTCTTACCCACCCTCTGATCAGCATGGATTTTAGTAGGACAATTTACTGCCAAATCAACCTAAAATTAAGAACTCTTGAAAGGACACCTCTAAGTCACTATCACTGACAATATGGAACTAATATCCACAAATGACAAGTCAGACAGCTGCTGATTTAAAGGCAAACAATTAGTTTACCTTAGTGTATTGCATCTCTACACTAAAAGATCCCATGGATACAATTAAAGAAATTTTGATTTTGAAAGACAATCCAAGCCAATCATTGAATTGTACTTTGAAGACAATAAAAAGAAATTGACAATTCTAGTATTCTATCAGTTTTCATTCTTCAGAAGAAAATGCTAAGATTATATGTCTGACTATATGTCTGGAAGGGGATGTAGCAAAGATGTTATTTCAGATAGAAAGCGCTACACCAATTGAGATTATAATGAACTGGACGTAAAACAAAAATTTACTATATAAGAGAAACTGGCTATAAACCAATATGATATATATCATATTAAGAAAAACCTATGAAAAAAATACATACCTTTTGACACCCGGAAGGGTGGTAGTGGTTTAAAAACGTGTGTGGGTATTTTAATGGAATGCTTTGAACCTTAGAGAACATAGACTAACAAAAAAAAAATTGTGTATATGTGTTATGGGTGTGTAAGAAAGTGGGAGAGAAAGAAGGGGACCTGGTAGGGCTCAATGTGCATTCAATTTCAAACATAGAAACTAGGCCAAGAGGCCAATATTCTTAGATATACACTAGGATTAGTACAAGCATTCACTCTGGGGCTTTTAAGAAATGTAACAGTCTGTAAAAAGGAACACTGGGCAATCTGTAAAAATAATCAAAGGGATATAGCAAGGCTTGCTTTTTATCCCCACACTTTCAACCAATCACCAAGCATCCTTTTTGCCTCCATTATTGTGGGTGGAAGAGAAACGGTGTGGGTTGAAGAGGAATGGAGTGTTCTGGAAAAATGTGAATGAAGTGTGAGGATTAGAAGATGAAATTAATCACTTTCTTTCTTCTTTAAAGAAGTGATTAAGTTAGAGGTCCATCTCAATATTGATCGTAGTTTGGTAGATAATAAATGAGCCTTCATATTATGATACTGACTTTACAAAAGAGAAGATAATTGAATGTTTAAGCCTTGTATGTCAAGGAAGAGCCAGTCACCAAGACAATAGTATTAAATTCAACTGAATAGGAGAAAAAAAAAATCATAGTGTAGAATCTTAAAATTGCCCCCTTGGATTTTCGGTGAAGAATGGCATGTGAAGCCTGGCTTCACAGACCAACAGAGAGCAGATGCATCCAAGTCTGGCTTGTATTACACTAATCTCTGAAGGGCCTTTTATCTAATCTCTTTCTGGCCATCCATAAGTGCTAGGGATATGATTGCCACTATATAAATATCAGAGATTATCTAAACTTTGGAGAAATCCATCTAACGGACATCAAAACCGGTCTAGGCATTGTGTATCTTTGGTCTTTCTTTGGGAGGAAGAGAGACGAAGGTGAATCAAAGCTCTCCTTAACAAAGAACCTGTAATTTACCAACCTCTCCATGTTTGCACCTTCATTTTTACCTTCCTGCACCTAGAGTAGGATTTTTGAATTTTAGGTTTTCTAAGAGCAGTAGAGGATATTAAGTTTACTAACTCCTGAGTTATGGAGTCACTGAAGTGAGCCCTAATCTATAGGCCTGGTGGTCACATGGAAGAAAATAGCAGCAGCCAGGATGTAATGAAATGGAGAAGTAAGTGCTGCAGTGGAAATCACAGTGATCGTTTTGGGGACTCTGCCACCTCCCACCCCATAAAGAAAACAGTCACTGGGATCTGGATGTCCAAATCTTCTGTCTGATGCAGTAGAATAACCATGTGCTTACGACATAACTTTGGAGTTAAATACCCATGTGTCTGAGGACCATCTCTGCCATGTGATAGCAGTAAGAACCTAACCAAAGTTATTAATGGTACGCTTCTGTGTTTCTCTCATCTATAAAATATAGAAAATACAAACTGCACGGGGTTGTTGTGAAAACTTTGGCACAGCCCCCAACACCTAGTAAACACTCAATAAAGTGCAGATGTTTTGTTCCCACTCCTTGTGACCAGTAAAATATGTAACAGATTGAGGAAAAGTGTAGAACATAGGCCTTTTGACAAAGAAAGGGACACTGTCTTATGTCTCTAAAGAAAATCTTGGGGCAAAAGTGCCGAGTCAGACTTAATACAGTGATCAGAGGCAGATTTATTCTGACACCTTTTCTTTCTAAAGCTGAGTTATAACAAAGACTTCCCCCTTCCTCCCTTGTAAGACACGAGCAACTGTGGATCTGTGAATCTGTTTTGATATGATTCCCGTGATAAAGTATGTTGATTCACTCCTGATAAAGTGTGCCCTATCTCTCATCTTTCTGTTTTAATGTCTAACAAAAATGTGCAAAAAAAACCCCGTTGTTATTCAAAAAGTATTCAAACGACTCCATGTAAACAGTACAATACATTTTGTGCTATTTCTTTGTTCAGTCATCATTAGGCATTTTGGTTTCTTGATGTATGTTTATGTGTCCAATTAACTTTTCCCCTTTAGCTCAGTATAGACTAAATTTATACATGAGATGCCAAGAAGGCTGTGTGGTTCATTCACCATTATAATTTTGCATTTCTGGTTATACATAGTAAGGACAAAAATTAGATGGACTTTTGTTGTATATCTCAGGTTTACTGAGAAGCAAAATGCTTGGGATTTGACCCTGAAACTGGCTTATATCTGCCCCATGACTGTGTCCACTAACTCATGGTAATACTTTGTTCGTGCCTTGTCTAAAGTGTGCACTCTCTTTCCCCACGCAGTTGCCACAACGATAGAGCGCAGGATTATTTGACTCATCTGTTTTCCCTGCAGTACCTGGCTCAGTGAATCTTGTTGAAGAGCAAAACCTTAACTTCCTGCCGGTTCCCTCCCAGTCCCATTTTTCTTTGCCTGACAGCATTTCCATTGAGTAAAAAGAGCAAAGACTCCAGTTTGTGGACGGTTTTCCTCCCATGTGTTTCTAGTACAGAAAAACGGAGCATCCAAAGGAAAGCATGTATCTGTTCAGGAACCCAAACTGGTTCACACTGACCCCTAGTTTTCTGGATGCTTGTCTATTGTATTCAGGAGATGACAAAGCAAGTTCCTCTCTAAAATGAATATCATGCACTTGTGACTATTTCCTAAAAAGTAAGTTCCCAGAAGTCGGGTACTAGATCAAATGGTTGCACACTTACAGTTTAAAATAATATAGCCAGGTTTATTTTCCAAAATGTATAGAAATTTCCAGACTCATTACTGCTTTGAGAAACAATGTTTGAGAGTATTGTTTTCCTTGAAATCTCATGAGCACTGGGCCTTAACATGACCTTACACTTTTGCCAGTCAGAAGAGCCAAAAGTTTTATTTCTTTGTCACTTATTTCAACTAGTGTATGTTTTGAGATCAAAGTATCTTTAGATATCTTATAGACCAATTTTCCCAATGTATAGATGAAGTGCCTAAAATGTTAAGTACCTTGGCCAAATGTAACATGTACTATGCCCAGGCTGAAATACACTGCTCACAAAAAATAGGTGATATTTTATCGCTTCATATTCATTTTGAAATATCCGCTAATTTTTGTGAGCAGTATAAATAAGCTCTATAAGTAAAACTTCAGGTGGTTTCCCTGACTGGTTCTGCTTATTTCTTGATCCTGCACATCACTAGGATTCACAATTTCAGTATTTTAAAATACCTGTGGAGGTCTTTTATTTAAGACCTTAGAATGACCACAGAGGACCGAAATCCACACACAAATAAAGAAACTGGATACAGTTGACCCTTGAACAACATGGGGGATAGAGGCTCTGACCCCTGAGCAGTCAAAAATCCACATGTCATTTCTGACTCCCTAAAAACTTAACTACCGTCATCACTTGGCATCCACTGGGGGTGAGTTCCAGGATGTCTGAGATGAAAGTCCGAGCTCTAGCTAGTTCAACATGCCTCTTTCTCTGCTCTTTCTCTGAAGGTCACAGTGCTCTTAAAGGGTAGACTTGGGACTTAAGGTCAATCGAGTCTTTAGCTCCTTGCACTAGTGTCCTTTTCAGTTTCCAGTCTCTGATTCTATGACACCACCTGCTGTTTTTCCCAGAGATCTAAATATTTTACATAGCTGACAGAGGTCTCTTTGCTCGGCTATACTTTTTTTTTTTTTGTACTAATATGAGGTCTTCTAAAATTCCACACTGTCATTTGTTGTCTTTCCAGTTTTACGATTTCAAAATAAGTCCAAACTCAAACAGAATTCAGCTGTTCAAATTTTTTCCCCTACTGAAAATGTCTCCTATAGAGATTGATTTAAGACTGTGACCTTAGAAGTGTTGTATATTCCTCTCTAAAATCGCAAGGGGAATGACCGAGCAAAGAGGCTTTGCAAATAGTTTTTTGTTTTCTTGTAGTGCTCCTCTGAACTTTTGACATCAAGCTTCTTGAGACAGAAGCAAATTGCTGGAAATTACAGTTCTCTAATGGGAACGAATGGCAGAGCAAGTTCTCTTACTTTTTCAGCTCGGTGCTGGAGGGACTGCCACGCTGAGATGTGATTTTAATGTCTGGGCATACTATGATCTTGGCCCCTCTGCAGAAACTGTCACCAGGGTTGCTAATGACTGCCAACTGTGATGCGAGAAGCAGGAGTCCTTGCAGAATTGAGCTGAGCTAAGTGCTTTATTTCACTCAGGGCATTATATCACCAGCAGCTGTCATCTACTTTCAGCATCAGCCAGGTTGAACCAGTGACCCAAAAGCAAAATCACCTAGCATCACAGGACCAAATCAGGTAGTCTGGGATCACACGGACTGGTTTGCACCTCTTGGGCTATGCACCTCTCATATTTGACTCAACTTTCCCTCCAGCCTGTGGGCTTCGCATCACAAGATCTATCCATCTTAAGGGCGGGAACTACTAATGGTTGATCAGATGGTCCACACTCTAATATATTATCGAGATTCAGAACATGTGATCTTCTTTCCACCTTTTGTCTTATATTCAGTTGCTTACAGGAGACAGAGTGGCAGAGACACAGATTTCATGGAGGTGTTTAAAAGCCTTTTAGTTTGAATATCAGCTAAAATTCTGTAGGCACTATCACTTTGAAATGTTTGCACTCATTAGGTGTCAATATTGTCACCCAGATGGTTAATTTAAAAAGAAAAATCTTTTGGATGAGTGTAACATAAACTTGAGATTTCCTCATGTAGCCTAAATTATTTATTTATATTTTATTTATTTATTTTTTTTCTTTTATTAAATTTTAGAGAGGAGAGAGAGAGAGAGAGAGAGAAGAGAGAGAGAAGGGGGAGGGAGGAGCAGGAAGCATCAACTCCCATATGTGCCTTGACCAGGCAAGCCCAGGGTTTTGAACCAGCGACCTCAGCGTTCCAGGTCGACGCTTTATCCACTGCGCCACCACAGGTCAGGCATAGCCTAAATTATTTAGAAAACAGATTAGGTGACATATTTTAATACTGATAACCCTTGTTAATGGCACTGCTATGTGTGGGAATAAATGTCATGATCTGTAATATTTGCCCATTTCTGCAGTGTCAATAGCGCTATCATAGCCAATTTCAAGCTACCAACTGACATCACAAAAGGCAGAGTTGGAAAAAGATGTATAGGAGCACACTGTTGTTTAGTATTCCCACCATACAGCTAGAATAGACATAATCTCCAGAGCTCGGGTAACAGTAAAACATAGTAAAATCATTAGGATTTAAAAGTGTGCTAATATGATATAGTATATAGTAAAGTAGCAATATTATTAACGGTATTGATATTATCCATATTATTTGTTAATTGTATTATTAACATTCTTACCATTAATATTATTAAGAAAATGGGTCACAAAGGTGCATAAAAGATTTACCTTTATTTTTAATATAATTTATTTAATTAGAATTTTATGAAATTGAATGTTTAATGACTATGTTTGGCTACTGGCTCACGGTCCTGAAAAATTTTAAATTGGCTTCTGCAAGTTGGTCTGACATGGCCCCAGCACACTGTTGCCCACGGGGAAGAAATGGAAACCATGGTGGTGACCTGGAAAGGGTACTGAGTTGATGGAGGTGCTGCGGGAGGAGAAGAGCGATCGAGGGCTGAGGTTCAGGAGACAAGCTGCCTG
The DNA here is from genome assembly GCF_036850995.1 of Saccopteryx leptura. Classification (NCBI taxonomy): domain Eukaryota; kingdom Metazoa; phylum Chordata; class Mammalia; order Chiroptera; family Emballonuridae; genus Saccopteryx; species Saccopteryx leptura. The sequence goes on from NC_089505.1 coordinate 356,778,438, forward strand.
TGAACGAATCCCAGCTGCTTCTGTGGCTTTGAACAGGTGCTGAACCTCTCTGAATCAGTTTCCCTTAAGGTAAAAAAGAGGATTATATGGGACCCTAACTTCCATAGACATTGGGGCTTTAAAGAAGATAATATTTGCACAGTGACTGTGTATATTATGCAAACAGTAAGACTGTTACATACTACCAAATTTCAACTCAGCCAATAAATGCTGAATAATTATAGGCAATTTATTTCCCTTACTATGTCTTCATATGTAAAATTAAAAGTTAAATAAAAATGATTTGTGAGATTCCTACTAGTTTTCAAGTGCACAATGATTAGGAAATAGAGCTTTTAACTCAGATCCTGGCCCTCTGCATATGTGCTGTTTGGCTTTGGACAAGTTAATTCATTTCTCTATCTTTGATTTCTTTATCAAAAAGTCAAGTAGTATCGTATGAATTTGTTGCACAGAATTTTTTAAGGTTAAACAAGGCATGTTTTAACAAGGTTTAACTTATTTAAAATGTATAACTTGACACATAGTATACTAAATGAAGCTAGGCTCTTTTATTATTATAGCATATAACAGTATTAACAGTAGTGGTATTTTTAGTATACCATGTAGTATTAATATAGAATTAATGTACCATGTAGTGTGTGGAATATATTGCATATACATAGTAGTAATTTTGAGATTATTACTGTTATTTATTACTATCATTTAATGCTATTAACATTAATAATATTAGTATTATTAAGAAAATGAAGTATGCAGGTATAAAAATTAATTTTTTGTGTGTGTGTATAGTATGCCTTCCCAGGCCAAATCTCCACCAAAGAACATATCCCATGACATCAACATTTACATTAATAATAAAATATATATGGTAATAATAAAATAGGTAATATTATTGGGCATTTTCTAGGTATCAACCATTGTAATATATGCTTCATATACAATTTTATTAACCCCTTTGAATGTTTCATTATTTATAAAATACTTTAGTACCTATGATGTAGAGTTGCTGAGAAGATTATAAATATTATTATAACACTTTCAACTCGGTGTCTACAACAATATAGGCATGCAAAAAATGATAACTAGTTAAATTATAATAGTAATAGAATCTATAGGTGGTGAGCATATATTTATCCTTTTTGAAAAATGTTTACCATATTGCTTAGTGTTAATGTTAGCTATGAAAATAAATGACAGGTATTTATCATGATTATTTACCATTTACTATTAATTTCTCATTGATAATGGTTTGGCAAGTCAGGGAGGAGGTCAAAAAACCATTCAGAGTAAAAAGCTAAAGAGTGTTTTTGGAAAGATTGTGTTTTAATTCTTGCTCCTATGGTGGAATGTGAGAATTTTTTCTTGTAGGGGAGGGCCCACAGGGTTCCTGCAGCAGGAAATAGGCTAGGCATTGCCAACAGTGGGTTATAAGGTATAATTATTGTAAGAAATAGGTGACAAACTGGCATTGACATAAGGTGGCAATGATAATATACTGCTCACAAAAATTAAATGAGGACAATTGGGTCTCTGGTAGGAGAAGGGATATGTTGACAGCTGTGGGTTTTTTGTTGTTGTCCTTTGTTTATTTGCTGATACCATGCCTTTTGCTAGTTTAAAAACACTTTCTGATTCTTCTATGGTACCTCATTGTATATAATCTCATGGTAGCTCTGTCAAAAACATTATCAAATTATTAATGATCCCAGTTTTCATGCCTTTTTATTTATCCACTGCACTTACTGTGAATCGTCTTAACAACTCCTTATATCATTCCCAAGTCAGTCCATATGTCTTCTGATAGCATACTTAGTAATAAACATGGGGACATACAGTTATAAAGTGAAATCTTTCAGAATGTTCCAGGCCTTTATTCTATTGCCCCTCAAAAGAACAGAGTGAGCTGATCCAGAAAGCCAGATAGGAAATGAGAGTGATCTCATTCTCTCTCTCAGCATTGGCTGCCACCTCCTTGGGGAATAATTACTTAATAAATTCAGGCTTCCCTCTCAATGGATCCATAAAACCCAGGGTTAGTTTTTATAACACATCAGAATTAATGCTTGCTGCTCATACCTGAGGGCAGAGGAACCTACATAGGTTTACTTCCATGGAGTGGTCCCGGGAAATCTGATTCTTGGTGAAGAGTGTTTCTGAAATATATGAGCCTGAGTTCAAAAGCAGGGTGGAATTTTTTATTGCATGCACAGCAATATAAACCTAGGGGCAGGCCCAGAAAGAGAAATAAAATTGCCATATAAGGGACACACCCATGTGCATATGCAAGTTGATGAACACTGAGAAATATGAATATGTGTGTGGAACACACATACATTTCAATAACACTGGTCATCAAAAACACCAAGTTAAATAATAAGAACAATCCATTCTGCTCATGAAATTGAAAAGGTAGAACAAACAATGCCTTATGCCCTTCAAATTATAGTCAGAGGGTTTGTTCTTAAATATTGCATGCGGGGGAGTAAACTTCTATCATTATTTATTTATTTATATTTATTTAATTTTTTTTACAGAGACAGAGAGAGAGTCAGAGAGAGTGACAGATCGGGACAGATAGACAGGAAGGGAGAGAGATGGGAAGAATCGACTCATAGTTGTGTCACCTTAGTTGTTCATTGATTGTTTTCTCATATGTGCCTTGATGGGGGGGTAGGATTTACATCAGAGCAAGTGACCCCTTGCTCAAGCCAATGACCTTGGGTTCAATCTGGTGAGCTTTGCTCAAGCCAGATGAGTCTGAACTCATGCTGGTGACCTCGGAATTTCGAACCTGGGTTCTCTGAGTTTCAGTCTGATGCTCTATCTACTGTGCCACAACCTGGTCAGGCATAAACTTCTATCTTCTTTTTAAAGGCTATTTAGAAATCAGAATCATGTAATATGTATTCTTTGATACAGTAATTTCTCATCTGACTCTGTGCTTGAGAATACTGCAGAATTTATGATACTAAAAATATTAAAAAAACAACCCATAAATTCAACATTAGTTAGCAATAAAAATGTTTTGAAAATATTTTTACAATATGCAAATTACTTAGGGGTAAAATGACACATAGAGCTTCATAACTTTATATTAAAACATGAAGAAAATAGCCCCATAGTTATTTTAGCTAATGGAATTATGTGTCATTTTTATTTGAGTATTTCTTGAATGAGTTTCATAGAGTATATAATCAGGGAAATAAAAGTAATTTAAAAAAGGTACTTCATGCTCATCTGGAAAACATCCTGAAATATGTGTGGAGAGACTCAGTAGAGAAAACTAAGGGCTGAAAAGTATGCAAAATATTGGGTAAAACTGGGTTAACTTTTCTGGAATTGAAATAACTCTTTTCGTTCATTAATTGCAAAATTGCTTTAATAAATACTTTTGACTTATAAAGTTGAAGGGAAAAAAAACTTACAAAAAATGTCATTTTTAAGCAGGGTGGTTTCAAACAGCTTTGACTCAACTGAAAGTGTGTCTTTGCAACGTGTGTTGTATTTCCAGATAAGGAGGAACTGTCACCTCACAGAGCTTGTGAGTCAGTGCTGTCTGGTTTTTCTGTGCCAGGGGAAAAAAACGGCATTCAAAGAGAATGGGCATTGCTTTGCCATAAAATCTCAGATTTCTTTCTTTCTCTTTTTTTTTTCATGCTTACCATGTTTGGAAGAAAACCTTAAATCATGTTTCTCCACTCATGGGAACGCAGCACTGCAGCCTGACATGGTGTTATTCTGGACTTCCTGTTCAGCCAGCCTTCCCTCCGTGGAGGGAACGGTAAGCTTTGGGTAGTAGTATATCAACTTGGTAAAAAGCAGACTCACTCAATGAGCCAGTTTCATCTCAGTTTCTTTGAACCTTCCTCTGACTTTACCAAGCACTAATATCTTGAACTAGACACATTTCTTGCAGTTGAAATGCCACTACTTTACCAGCTAAATTTTAAAATAATGAAATTAATAAAAGGCTCAGAGCAGCAGTTTTATATCAACAAGAATTATTGGATAAGTTAAGGTTTAGTTTTATTTTTTTTCACTTTTATGACTTTTGGGGACAGTAATAGTCACTCTTTTACTCCTGTGGCAAGGCAACACTTAAATGGTTTTCTGCCCAGGCTGACATGTTCGGTAGCACTCTGGGTAAGGGGATCTGTTGGTCCAGAGAAAAGGCGAGTGGGCTGGAATGGAATTCATGGAGGATGAATATGTTTTCTATCTCTTAACAATTCCAGCTTCCTCTTTCCCTCCCTACCATTGGGTATTGAATACGTATAGTTTATCTTTGCCTAACTTTATATTTACTCATTTCAGAAACAATTGATTTCTTTTGCTGGGATTTTCAAGGTGAAACAATGTAGTTTGTCTTTCTGAAAACATTTTTTTTAATATGACTGTCCAAGTTGTCATTTTTCCTTCTCTTCCTTCCATCCTTCCTTCCTTTCTTTCAATTTTTGATCACATATGAACGAACTTCTAGGGTATGACTTGGCAAAGAGTGAGACACTAGAAATATAAGTGATAGAGAAGAAAATGACATTACCTTACTATAATTTGAGATTATGATAAAGAATGAATTGGGAAAAAAATAAGAGTAGATACAGAAAGTGCAGTCAGGATTCCTTTGTATAATCCCAGCAAGAGAGAACTGTGGTATATAAACAATAGAGGTAGTATGAATCATGACTAGATTTTAAAGTATTTGAAAGACATCATCATGAGGATTTCATCATTGATTGTAAGTACTGGAGAAAGGAGAACACAGCAAGAATGATGACTGTGAGCGTTATGGCTTATCAACTGAAAGATAGATGAATGGCATTCACTAAAAGCCAAAGCCCAGATGAAATGCTGTTTTGGGGGATAAGAATATGATTTGAGTTCGGGGAATGTTAAATACGAGATTTTTATCAGATATTCAAATAGAGATATCTAATATGAAATTAAAGTTTTAATGCCATGAACATGTTTAGAAACATAATATATGAGCTACAAACATGTTTAGAAACAGAAACATGATTGAAATCAGAGGAATATATATAATCCCTTAAGAAGAGTAAACAAAATCCAAAGAGGGCCTAGAAAAGAACCCTGAGAAACCCCACGGGAAAAATTCATTTCAAGAAGATATTAGTGGCCAAATGAGGGTTCATGGTTTTATCAAAATCAGTTTCAATTGTACGGTGAAAGTAGCACCCAGACAGCAGGATGTTGAGACCTGAGAAGCCCAATAAGCTGTAGGCTCTCCATCAATTGATTACAGTAGCACCTTGAGATATGAATTTAATTCGTTCTGTAACTGAGTTCATAAGTCGGTCAACTCATATATCAAACTGCTGATACTGGACCCGTGCGCCAACGCGCCAACTAGCAGCAGCTTCCCGAATCACGACTCGTATCTCGGAATTTTGCTTGAATCTCAAACAAAAATACGGACTGAGTCGCAGCTCGTATCTTAAAAAAAAAATTGTGTGTAGTCTGTTCGTATCTCAAGGTACCACTGTATGTACATTTTTGGAAGAGAATTAATTATAATAAACAATTCTCTTATTTTAGGAGGGGCTGGCAAAAGCCATTTATACTTGATAGCAAAATAGCATTCTCTTCCTTCAATTACAGTTTGTTAAAAGTTTGGATAATTCTGATGATACAACCTATGGAGAGGAACACTCTAGTCAATTAAGAATTTTACTGTATTTCTCAGTGTGAGCCTTTGTTAAATTTCACATCGTATAAAATCATTTGTTTCTGGCCCTGAATAGCACAGAAAATAATGTTGTTTTTTTTCTTTCTATTAGTAATGAGATAAGTGGTGTTCTCTAGAGGAAATAAAATATTTAATTATAAAATGCAATAGACAATGTGGAGTCAACTCTAGCAGAATAAATCTATTCAGTCACTGGAAATTGACGAAAGTTAGTAAACAAAACAAAACACTCAAAGGCATTCCCACCCATAAATCTGAAAGAACACAGTGCTTCTCAAAGAAGAAAAACTATTCACTGGTTATTTGTTCTTCTTTGAATAATAAATAGTAATACAATATGGCTGAAGTAAATTACAGTATTCCGTTTTCCAAAGATGGCGTGGGAACACATAGTGAAATGGGGAGTACGGCCAGCTGTTTCCTCAGGATAGAAATATTCCAAAAGTAATTTTAAAGTGCTTCTACTTTTACACAGGAAGATTTGGGAGGCAAGCTCACTTGATGATTACTTTTGAAATTTCATGGACATTGAAATCGATCCAAGGTTGACTGTGAGATTTCAAAGAGGAACATTAATATTTCTTACTGAAGTTTAGAGTCTGTCATTCTTTAAAATACTGGTTGATGATCCAGAGAAAGAAGGTTCCTTTTCTTTGCTCATACAATGGGTTTTATCCAAAAATCTCAATGTTACTTTACACAAATTAACTCATAACCCAGGCCCTTTAATATTTTAAATGAGGATTAATGAGCCTCCTAGTCCACATATGGTAACACGGAGTTTCTGGAAACGTTGGATGAAGTGAATGAGATATGACAGAGCTGCCAGCATGTTTGCAGATGAGCCAAGAATAGCAAACAAGATTTCTACTTTACCGTTTTAACCAACAGACGCTCAAAAAGTCATAGATCCTAAATAATGAAAGCAACAGACTCAAGCATGGTCTAAGAAAAGGTTCTTAACTCCTACTTGGCCTGCAGGGGAATTTGAACAGGTCTCTTCACTTTAATGGTCTTGGTGGTCTCATTTCCCCATTGAGGGGCGAAGAAATTTCTAAGAGATTCAGTTATTTTAATTCTCTGTGCATTTTATTCTGGAAAAGGCATCTTGGCTGAAAATTAAAATTGTTCCAAATATTTGTGGAGATAGCATGGCAGGATGTTTTCGTATAGCTCTTCATTTTTTTTTAAGCAATATTTACTGAATTCTGCCTCTTTCTGTAGCCCTCAAAATTAGCTCTTGTTCTTTTAAAATAGCTATTTTTTCCTAACTTGTTTCCAACAAAATCAATTACTAATGACGTAAGTTATGATAGTTTCTAGATCATTATATAATTAACTCACTATTCATCCTTTTCTCCGGGGATAAAAACATAGGTGAATAAAACCAGAGCGGTTAAGAACGCAGGTTCTAGAATCAAACCTGCTGAGAATGAAAAATAGCTCAGCAATTTATTTGGGATGTGACTTTGGACAAAAATTACCATAATCCATTCAAGTTCTAGTTTTTTCATCTCTGAAATGAGGAAGATAATATACTGTTACTAAGAAACAGTGTTGTGTGAAGTAAATGAATATAAAGAATTATCAAAATGCTGATACATAGTAAATAGCCTTGCTTCTCTCTCTCTCTTTTTTTAATCCATCTCTTTCTGTTTGCTAGATTTCTACCCAGATTTCATTTCATGCCTTGTTTTGTCTCACAGGCTGGAAGACTAGGAACTATATTTCCTAGAATCCATTGTCATCACTCTTCTGGTTTAAATCCCTTTAATGAGATATATTTCCAAGAGATTTTGAAGGCAGAAAAGAAATGAAAATTACTGAAACTTTTCCTTGGGGGGCAGACAGATTTATGAGTTTTGGTAGTAGAAAAATAGGAGGTTTTGTCATTGGCTTTAATGAGACCCTTTGAGAATGACTGTTTTGGTGCCACAGGTAGCTGAGATCATTGGCAATATTCTCTAGTAATTTCTGTAATATCTTAATTTCTTGAAAGAAAAGAGTAGTTTCTCTTAAATATCACATCTTCATATCTATTGTAAGCACCCTAATTCCCTGAATTAAATGTCTTCTAGCTTGAGTAGTTTCTGTGTCTTTGTCTAATCCTTGGCTGATATATATTTCCTTCTTAACCTACTTTTTGAATTCTATCATAGATTACTGAGTAAGAAAGGGAAAGAGGAAAACAATAGCAATAATAATGACTCTCAACTTTCTGGTCTTTACTTGTATGACATCGTTTTAGTGAGTGCTTCCTCACTGCCCCATCTAAAGTTTCAACCCTGCTTTATTCACCATTTTAATTAATAGTGATTCTACTTGTTTATTTTGTTTATTGTATTTCCTTCTGGGAAGTTATCAAGCTCATGAAACTTGAGTATTTTTGACCATTTAGTTCACTGTTGACTCTTCAGCTCTTCAAAAGGTATGTGTCATGCAGTAGGTACTCAATAAATAAAATTTGAGTGGATGAATTAAATATTTATTATGTACTAGACTTTATTCTAAGTCCTATCTGTATAGTAACTTATTTAATCCTTCTAAAAATCCTATCCATTGGCTATTACTATTATACCCAGTTTATAAGAGCAAAGATGGACACAAAAATGGTGGAGCAAAGTTTTGAACTCAAACTGATTCCTATACCTATGCTGTTAACCATGATACCACATTGAATACTGACTCTTTTTCTGTTGTTGAACTAGGTACTTGATACTGTCCTGAGATATCATAAAGGTTAAATGTGGCATGTATATTTCTCATTTATAGAATGAGAAAATTGAGTCTTATAGAAGTTAAGCAATTTTTTTTTTCTTTTTTTATCAACAAGGGCCTTTCTAGGCCCTGGCCGGTTGGCTCAGTGGTAGAGTGTCGGCCTGGTGTGCAAGAGTCCTGGGTTCGATTCCTGGCCAGGACACACAGGAGAAGCGCCCATCTGCTTCTCCACCCCTCCCCCTCTCCTTCCTCTCTGTCTCTCTCTTCCCCTCCCACAGCCAAGGCTCCATTGGAGCAAAGTTGGCCCGGGCACTGAGGATGGCCCCATGGCCTCTGCTCAGGTGCTAGAATGGCTCTGGTTGCAACAGAGCAACACCCCAGATGGGCAGAGCATTGCCCCCTGGTAGGCGTGCTGGGTGGATCCCGGTCGGGCGCATGCGGGAGTCTGTCTGACTGCCTCCCCGTTTCCAACTTCAGAAAAATACAAAAAAAAAAAAGAGCATTCCCTTGTGCTAAAGCTCCAGGGAGCATGGAGTGAGCTTGAGTATGTCCTATAAAACATGGAGCTCTATGTTGACATACAAGTCTTTGAAGAAGGAGGAACTGCTGAAATAGTTCATTAGCATTTGTCCCTAAGACAGCAGTCTTTATAGTGGAAACACCATAAGTAAATATTTGCTGTCTGTATATAGATTAAAGGGGGGAATATGGCAAATGCTGAAAAGCCATGATAATGGCATATAATTCTAGACTTTGAGCTGATTTTAAGTTGACAGTTTTAGTATAAAGTTGTCCATTGATTTGCAAGAGCGATTTGCCATTTAGTGGAAGTTTCCCAAAGCCATTGTTGTTGATCCTTTGAAAAAAGGAACAACAATAATTTTGAGGCTCAATACCTATAAGCTGTAAGGGTCACCTATGCCCCTTGATAATCCAGGAGGCAACAAGATCAAAATATGGAAGTGTATTCCATGGGCTATTAGATGGTTCAATGTGCCCAAGCTGTAGCTGCTCTTGTACCAATTGAGCAGCTGCCCTAAATTTCTCCTGAGAAAGGGGCCGTTGGTCTACCCATATAGGATTATCTGATTTCCATTAATTGGGTCTGCACAATGCATTATTGAGGTAGCAGGAGCTACCAAGGCCCCTATGCTAAATTTTGATATCCTAATCCACACCTTCTGGTATTGGGTGCCATTTCTATGGGGGTGAGAATTCCTTGCTGTTCTTTCCCTAGTCCCTTGGTGGGCAAAAATCCACGATCAAGCATCTGAGTACTGACTAAACCATTAGGACTGACAAGCAACACTCCCATATTTTTCAAAACATCTCTACCCCACAAATTAACTGGCCATCCAGGGAGCACATAAGGCTTAAAAAATCCAGAATGACCTTCTTAATCTTCCCAATGTAGAAAACTAGAACTTTGTTGAGGGGGCTGCTGCATGAGTGGGCCAGGAAGGAGGCCAATGTAGCTTAGCAGTAACAGATACAACAGCTCCAGTATCTAAAAGTCCTTTAAATTTATGCTCATGTATTGTTAGTTCCATTTCAGGGCGTTCCTGACCTATTTTTTTTAATCCAATTGGCAAAATCAGAGGAGCCAAATCACCAATTTGCTTGGGGGCCTTTTGCAGGATGTGGCCTGAGAAGCAGAATTAGCATCCTTATACTATTCTTCTAACTGCCTGAATTAGCAGTGAGACACATTCTTTATTTTTTTTTTTGATTAATTTTGATGGAGTGACATTGATAAAATTGTCTTCTGTCACCTTCTAACTGGTTTTCTTTGTGCCCCTCCCCCAACCCCCTCCCTCTCCTCCCCCCCACCCTGTAACCCCAACACTGTTGTCCATGTCTCTAAGTCTCATTTTTATGTCCCTTCTATGTATGGAATCATTAGTTCTTATTTTTTTCTGATTTACTTATTTCGCTCAGTATAATGTTATCAAGGTCCATCCATGTTGTTGTAAAAGATCTGATGTCATCATTTCTTATGCCTGAGTAGTATTCCATAGTATATATATACCAAAGCTTTTTAATCCACTCATCCACTGACGGACACTTGGGCTGTTTCCAGATCTTTGCTATTGTGAACAATGCTGCCATAAACATGGGGGTGCATTTCTTCTTTTCAAACAGTGCTATGGTGTTCTTGGGGTATATTCCTAACAGTGGTATATCTGGGTCAAAAGGCAGTTTGATTTTTAATTTCTTGAGGAATCTCCATACTGTTTTCCATAGTGGCTGCACCAGTCTGCATTCCCACCAGCAGTGCAGGAGGGTTCCCTTTTCTCCACATCCTCGCCAGCACTAATTCTGTGTTGTTTTATTAATGAGCACCATTCTGACTGGTGTGAGGTGATATCTCATTGTGGTTTTAATTTGCGTTTCTCTAATAATTAGTGATGTTGAGCATTTTTTCATATGCCTATTGGCCATCTGTGTGTCCTCTTTGGAGAAGTGTCTATTCATTTCTTTTGCCCATTTTTGGATTGGATTGTTTGTCTTTCTGGTGTTAAGTTTTACAAGTTCTTTATAAATTTTGGTTATTAACCCCTTATCAGACACATTGTCAAATATATTCTCCCATTATGTAGTTTGTCTTTTTATTCTGTTCTTATTGTCTTTAGCTGTGCAGAAGCTTTTTAGTTTGATAAAGTCCCATTTGTTTATCCTGTCTTTTATTAAACTTGTCTGTGGAGACAAATCAGCAAATACAATATATTGCTGTGAGAGATGTCAGAGAGCTTACTGCCTATGTTTTCTTCTAAGATGTTTATGGTCTTACGGCTTACATTTAAGTCATTTATCCATTTTGAGTTTATTTTTGTGAGTGGTGTAAGTTGGTGGTCTAGTTTTATTTTTTTGCAGGTTGCTGTCCAATTTTTCCAACACCATTTGTTGAAGAGCCTGTCTTTACTCCATTGTATGCCCTTACCTCCTTTGTCACATATCTGTTGTCCATAAAGGTGTGGGTTTATTTCTGGGTTCTCAGTTCTGTTCCATTGATCTAAATGCCTGTTCTTATGCCAGTACCAGGCTGTTTTGAGTACAATGGCCTTATAATATAACTTGATATCCGGAAGTGTGATCCTTCCTGCTTTATTCTTCCTTTTCAAGATTGCTGAGGCCATTCGTGTTCTCTTTTGGTTCCATATAAATTTTTGAAATATGTGTTCTATATCTTTGAAGTAAGTCATTGGTATTTTAATTGGTATTGCATTGAATTTATAAATTGCTTTGGGTAATATAGACATTTTAATGATGTTTATTCTTTCTAACCATGAGCTTGGTATATGCCTCCACTTGTTCGTATCTTCCCTGATTTCTTTTATCAATGTTTTATAATTTTCCGAGTACAAGTCTTTAATCTCCCTGGTTAAATTTATTCCTAGGTACTTTATTTTTTTGGTTGCAATGGTAAAGGGGATTGATTCCTTAATTTCTCTTTCTGACAGTTCATTGTTAGTGTATAAAAATGCCTCTGATTTCTGAGTATTGATTTTATATCCTGCCACCTTGCTGAATTCATTTATCAGGTCTAGTAGTTTTTTGACAAGTTAAGCAATTTTTATGAGATAATACAGCAACTCAACTCACTGCTCCAGTTCAAATCCTAAGGTAGGTCTGTATGCCACTAAAATCTGAGGCCAATGTATTTTACCAAACTAGGGAACATTTCACAAATCATTAGATGCTTTGCTTTTGAATTCAGATAAAGCGTATACTGAAAAGTTATATTATATATATATTGCCCATGAGTAAAACCAGAGACATAGGTTTGAATCTACATATACTTTTATTAGAACAGGCACATTTTAGTTCAAGGGAGGTCTTCTTGTCAGATGTTAATATAATCTTGGTTATAGCATATTATTTTCATTAAGCAATAATGGTTTCCTGGGTGTGAGAGTATTTATCTTATAATAGGACACTGTAAATACCATGCTCCCAGTTACAGAGCTCAGCCATAGCAAAACAACTGTCTAGTAGGAGACATTTTTATAGGAAAAATGAACGTGCTAGCTCATATTATTATGGGAAAGCTAATTTTTGCAACTACACTTTAAAAAGCAAGGAAGGTCCTACCTGTTCTCCTTTTCTTTGTTAAAAAAAAAGCATAATATGATGTAGACAGCAGTATCTTTGAGAACATCTCTAGTTATGGATGCTTCTTTAGAAGACCCCTGCCCTCCATTCAGTAATCATATAAATATAAGAGGCAGAGTTTAGTCCAAAGATGTATAAGATGCTTGGAATAGACTGTGTCATTTCCATGAAGGATCAAGGTTGGGGGGGGGGGACCTTTAATACAAAGCGTACTGCAGAGGGATGGTTTTCATTGACTAGTCACCCAGTTGCATCCAAGAAGAGGATATGATTCGGAAATGAGCTATCCTTTCTCTCCACTTTCCATCCCCTCCCAAATGCCCAAGATTGTCATACTACAGTTATTAGAATACACTAACTGAAACTTATGGGTAGAAAACATTTCTCTTCATTAGATGTATGTATATCTCTCATTCCTCACTTTTGCAGCACTAATCTGATGCAGTAGGCTTGTCAACCATCTCATGTCAATGTTTACTTCTACCATTCTGCCATGATCATGCTTTCAGTTTAATAAGTATTTCATTTGTGGCAATTAAAGAATTTCAATATATAAGAAAATATTTTTCCTCTGGGTCATAATACTGTTGTTGAATGTGATCATGTTTTTTTGAGACATTTTATCTAATATAAAATTGAAGTCATTAAGAATATGAAGTATAGTTTATTATCTAGATATGCAGAAAGAATTCTAGACTGGGAATCAGGAGACCTAAACACTGACCTTGGTTTTGTTCCGCTAATTAAGGGTATGACCTCAGATAATTCACTTAACCTTTCACTTCTTTTGACTCTGCCCATAAAAGATAGAGACTCTGAAGTTTTAAAAGTGTATTATTTTATCTCATCACAGAGAGAAAAAAAACACATAGCCAAATAAAAAAAATTCAAGATTAGATGAATTAAAAAGTTTAAAAATCAGATATTTATAGAAGATACAGAATAGTTTTTTTTTTTTTCATTCATTCCAGGCTAATGATGACCAAGGATTAGATAGTTTCTCTAATTTAGTAAACATTAATAATAATAATATTAAATATCAATAATAATATCTGAGCTTAATTATGAGTACAATTCAGTAAAATCAGATGAATTTGGGACTTGGTAGATTGTTGTATTGTCTTCTTATTTATAAGTTGACAGGCTTCGTGAACATGGCTCATGTATTTACCTATGGGAATTGAGAATTAAGATCTTTATTTGTTCTTATACAGGACTAGCCAACAGTATAATGTGATAAAAATTAACAGACCAGGGCAAATTGTATGGTATATAGACTGTTCCCCTACTGAAATAGAGCTGTTAGCTAAGACAGATTTTTAGCCTCCTGGAATTATTTATTTATTTATTTATTAAGTGAGAGGAGAGGAGGCAGAGAGACACACTCCCACATGTGCCCCAACTGGGACCCATGTGGCAAGCCCCCTATGGGTCAATGCTCTGCCCATCTGGAGATGTTGCTTGGTTGCTTGACAACCAATCTGTTTTTAACACTTGAGGTGGAGGCCGGGGAGCCACCCTCAGCTCCGGAGGTCAACTCTCTTGATCCAATCAAGCCATGGCTTAGAGAAGGGAAGAGAGAGAGAGAAGGAGGAGGGGACAGGGTGAAGCAGAGGGTCACTTCTCCTGTGTGCCCTGACTGGGAATCAAACCTGGGACATTCACAATGTTGGGTTGACACTCTACCACTGAGCCAACCAGCCAGGGCCAGGAATTATATATTTTTTAAATTTTAGTAAAACCATTCAAATGAATTGTATTTATAGGAGACAGCTGTTTAGTAAACCTCATTATCTAATTAATGACTTTGAGACATGAAAGATAATGTGTCTCTGACAAGATGAACTACAACTTGTCTGTTCATGAACTCTTCCTGTTCTATCCAGCAGGTATGGTGGGTTTGAGCTCAGAGAAATATCTAAAGGAAGAGATGGCAAAGAAAGCAAGCACTGTATGTACTATACTTTTTATAAACTGCCCTTTTTGATTTTGTGAAATAGCTTGGAACAAGTAGGTGGCATGTGATGCTGAGATGCCTACTCATGCTTTGGCATTAAGGGTCTCCCATGGTTCCCAACTGGACAATCACAGTGTGTGCTTACAGAATTTAGACTTTGGTAGAAACTGTTTTTGGAGGGAACTTTGGGCACTTTCCCAGGTTTGATTTTTTTGTTTTTGGGGTGTTTTTTTTTTTATTTAATCACTAAAATATGTTTTTGACTTGATGCAAATTAACTTGTTTTATTGTGCCGCAATTAAATGTGTGCAGCTTGGCAATTACTTTCCTTCTCTTCAAAAAACATTTCTGTCTGTTTATTCTTTCTGTGTAACTCAGAGGAAACCCAATACACGTTGGAACAAGGCTTTTTAAGACATGGATAAAATTGGGCGGTGAGATGGTTTATATTATATCATCAGAATAGTTTTGCTTACACCAAAATATGCCTGCGAGCTAACTCAAGGAAGTAATAACTGAGATGTAATTGGGTGTGTTCTTAGTCTTCGCAGTTTTGTGGAGGAACACAGTGGGATGTGGGAGAATCTCCTAACAGAGACTTTTCAATGGGTTAACCGTCATATTTATTTTATTTTTCTGGCTCAAGTGTTATCTTCTATTTTAATCTGTACAATGAACTCAGTTAACACGACAGCTGAATTCCTCATGGACATGTGATCCCAGGCCACCTTCTCTCTAGATTGAGGTCACAGAAGGGGAGGAGGAGGACTATTTATGGGTGGACTTTAAAAAGGCCATCATCTCTCTGGTTAGTTTGTAAAATTTGGAACACATGAGCATTGTACTGAGGAGACAGATCAGGGTTTTACTAGGAAAAGTTAAGACCCTTTCTTAGAAAGTTAACCATCTAGTTCAGGGTTCCCAAATTTTATATGTTGAGTTACTTCTTTGCTCCTCATCTCTCAAGTCATTTAGAGCGTACCTGGTAGAAGCACCTGCTGATTGAGAAACATGAGTGAGAAGGCACATAGTGTGAAGATATGTACACACTATCTGCCCATGTCTGTGTCTTCCCCCATCTCTCTCCTTGTAGGAAACTTCCAGGACACAAAGAAAGTAGAGAAATGGTCAGTGGTTTCCATGACAGAACTCTCTCCCTTTTACACATTTCCACCAAAGCAGACTTTTAAGAGTCCCTGGCCAAAGGGAGAAAGGCAGTGCTGGAGCATCCATGCTCCTCCAGCCTATCAAAATGTCAGGGACTCCTTGACCCGATCAGTTAATCTTGAACTACAGTGGCATCCTGGAAACAATATGGCCTCAAATCTCATTCTTTTCATAGTGCTTTCACCTTGCTTTGTTGGAGGATTGGTTTTTTCATATGCATCAAAGATTTTGACAGAGATTTGATTCTTGTAAACACATAGTTTGACCTGGGTAATCATCCAAGTCAGTTCTAACTATTGAACTGATGCTGTGTGTGTACATAACTTAAGGTGTGTCAAAATGGCAAGGACACACCACAGTTGGCTCTTCAGGACTGCTATGTAACAGACTTTGACCCAGCAAACCACTGACTGTGCTGGTCTTTCACAAAATCACCTTTGCCATGGTGCCTTTATGGACCATTTCTCCTATTACAAATGCCCTCTCACTAAATCATATAACTCAACTTTTATTTCTATGCCTTCTGAGTGGCAGGTTTGTTGTCAAGAAAAAGCAGGACAAGAGTAGCAGAGTGCCATATTTCCCCATCTATAAGACATACCTTTTGGGAAAAATTTGGGGTCTAAAAACTGGGTGCATCTTATACAGTGGTTGTAGAAGTATGGCATTTCAAATTCCATAGATGGAACTGAGGATGAGGCAATATATGAAGACAGTGATTTGTCATCAGACACAGATGAGGACAAGCTAATGGCTGGGAGTTTTGACAGTGATGAGGAGTTGTATGAATTTTATGATGAATAAAACTTGAGTTCAATAACTTTGTGTAATACATTTTTCTTTCAAATTTCAGGCCCCCAAATTAAGGTGTGTCTTATACATGGGGAAGTACGGTAATTCATCCTCACCTTCTTTGAGCAATGATTTCTGTTCTTCAGATGAAACCTTTCCTGGAAGCTGAATAAAAAGGACTAAATAAATGTTTAAAAGTAACTTCATCGTAAGGATACAGTGGCTTTTTAGTGGGTAGGAGTAGGGAGCCCAAACCAGGTCTCTGGGGAACCCAGTTAGAAAAAACACCAGCACAGATGTTTTCTAGGGTTTTGATTATGGTATCTTTAAATTATTTTAAAATACTTCAGCAAATACTTTGTGGAAGAATGTGTATTATCTAGTGTAGCCTGTAACCCTGATGATTCTAGTACTGAACAAAGAATGCACAACCCAGAGCTCATCAATGGTGTGCTAATCAAGATTGCACCATCCGGACCTGGCTCTTGGCCTTGGGAAGCCCTTCCTGTGGAAGTGGCTACTTCAAGTATTTTGTTACTTGCATCTGGATCAATCACTGTTACTTTGGTAATTAATGTACTCATTGTCAAAAATGAGTCTTTTATTAGTGAAAATAGTGGATTATTGACAAGGATGAATAATGTTAAAAATGGGTCCTTAGTAGGGAATTTTAAAAATGTTCAAGGTATATGGATTGGCAAAAATATCTAGAAGAGACTTTCCATGCATACATGAACAATGAAAATGCAGAGAGAGTTGATAGCTTACACCAGGGGTCAGGAACCTTTTTGGTTAAGAGAGCCATGAATGCCACATATTTTAAAATGTAATTCCATGAGAGCCATACAACGACCCATGTACATTACGCATTAACCAATAAAAATTTGGTGTTGTCCAGGAGGATAGCTGTGATTGGCTCCAGCCACTAGCAACCATGAACATGAGCAGTAGGAAATGAATGGATTGTAATACATGAGAATGTTTTATATTTTTATCATTATTATTATGTTTTTATTAAAGATTTGTCTGCGAGCCAGATGCAGCCATCAAAAGAGCCACATTTGGCTTGCGAGCCATAGGTTCCCGACCCCTGGCCTACACTCTTGGAAAGATATTCTAATCTCAATCCTCAAAGACCTCTGTGTCCTGCCTTGGATTCGGGAGGATTCTGGTGGTTTGAATCAGCCATAATGGTGACAGAACCCTGGCTTTGGAAAGTTGCTGTGTCTGCTTCTAGGATATTGCTCTGTGTGTTTTGAGTGAACTCTTCTTGCAGTTTATAAAAACCATATCTAAAGAGTCAGTGAGTTTAGACTCCCTTGAGCCTATAGAACAGGTGGTATGCATAACTGCTGTTTTCATTTTCTAAGCATTGTTTTGTATGTGTTTTGTTTGTATGCACGGCAGAACTTAGACTGAGATCTCATTATAACTAGTAGCAAGACTGTAGGTAGAGCAGCTAGCTCTGACTCACCTCAAAGTTCATTGTTGGTTACTGGTAAAGACCAAAGAGTTATTTATAACTACAGTGGCTGCAGTCCACTTTCAATTGTCTCTTACTGCTTGAACCTTCTTTGATTCAAAGAATAACAGCACACTGGGCACAATATTTATATACCCCCAAAATGACATTATTTAAATGTGACCCTGATTTTTATTCTGTCTACAATTTTCCTGAAATAAGTTGTTTTGGTGCCAAGAGAATGCCCAGAACCAGCTGACAGCTGCTTTAAAATATTTTTTGGTTTTATTAAGAATTAATGGATATACTCCTCACAAAAATTAGGGGATCAGGGAATGTGCAGATACTCCCGTACTTTGAGCCTTTTGTATGGTGCATTTTCACCAATGAAATAAAAGTTATTTTTGTATCTCATTTGCATAATTGAACAACTTTCTTTGACTTGTTATTTGCTTTTCTGATGTTCTTGTTTAATAAAAAAAATCAAATGCTTCTTTTTATTGCTTCATATTCATGTATAAATATCCCCTAATTTCTGTGAGCAGTATAGATCAGAAGCTTAAATTGTTCAGTAGGATGGTTTGAGTTTTTGGTTTATGTATATGGTGAAATAATTCCCACAGGAGGGTCTGCCAACATCCACTGTCTCATGTAAATACAATAAAAAGGAAAAAAAGAAGAAAAGAAAAAAGAAAAACTATTTTCTCCTTGTGATGAAATCCCTAAATTTACTCTATTAACAACTTTCCTGAGTCTCCTGAAGCCATGGTAACCATCATGGTCTCTTTACATCCTTAGTACTTGGTTATCTTGTAAGTGGACGTTTGTACTTCTTGACCACCTTCCTCCCCTCCCCTCCCACCACCCTGCACTTCTGGCAACCACAAGTCTGAGGTCTGAGGTGGTTGGTTTGTTTTTTGAGATTCCATGTGTGAGATCATACAATATCTGTTTTTCTCTAATAGCTACTTCTAAAGCATTTCCTAAAT
Source organism: Saccopteryx leptura (assembly GCF_036850995.1). Taxonomy (NCBI): domain Eukaryota; kingdom Metazoa; phylum Chordata; class Mammalia; order Chiroptera; family Emballonuridae; genus Saccopteryx; species Saccopteryx leptura. The sequence continues at coordinate 356,797,346 of NC_089505.1, forward strand.
GCTATTTTCCCCTAGACTAAAAAATAGGTGATCTCTTTCTTTAATAACTTTAATATTTTATTGGTGGGATAAGATATTTATGGAGAAAAATTACTTCTAGGATATAATGAGAAATAGAATGAATGAAAAAGTAAGTGAACAATGAGAAAATAAAGACCATAATAATTCAAAGAGAGAGAAAAATCTATGACTTTCATGACCAAAGACAATGAGTTTTGAAGCAGTTTCATCATCTGCTTGAGAAGGAGACAGAGCCTAACACAGGCAGGAAATCACTGTAACCGGCCATGGGGAACAAAGCTGGGTTGGATGGAGCTTCTGAAATATGCTGAAATGCAGGTTATAGAGCTCAGAGTCAAAGTTGTTTTGGTATTCTTTCTCCTCCAATAAAGCCCTCTCCTTCTGGATAGAATGCAACCTGAAACTTTTTGGAAGGGTAACAACCAGCTCTGATAGGTGGTACAGGAAGTGTATTCAGTAAGCTTCCATGACGGGGCAGATGAGCCTTCACAATCCAAGAGCCAGCAGGAAGTTAGTTCTCTTCTCCCTCTTTTTAGGTATCTGTTAAGAAATAACTTTTGATCATCTCCCAGAGCAACGTACATGATGGGATTTTGATATTAATCTGGCTAGTGTTTTCCCAAGATAAGAAATTAGCATTGAAGTTAATGAAGGGCCAGAGGCTAGAACTGGAAAGCATCCTCCCTGGAAAGACATTGCAATTTTAAGTTTTTGCAAAGTTTGCCTGTATCTCTTCCCTGTAACCATCTCCTTCTCCCACCTCTCCTTAATCTCTGTTCTCCTATCTCACTAATCAGAAAAATCGAGTTCTACCTGAAGTAGATGGGGCAGGGTTGGAAATTGTTCACTATAGCAACAGGACATGCAAAAGAAAGGGGGGGGGACTTCCTTATTTCTCTATAACTACTTTTGATCTCCTTCATGAACTCCCATCTTACTCAGTAGATGTCTTAGAGAGATAAATTTCATCCAGGGAGATTAATCCCAGCCAGATATTCTCACTCTGATTGAGAAACGTAAGCTACCCATCTGCCGGTGTAATTTAGGTAATGCACAATAACCAGAGTCCTGTAACTTCCTCTCTTTCTCTCCAAGAAAGCAATTAAGACTATGGAAGGAGGACCTTTAGGTGGCATTCCAGCAACTAACACCATAGTGTTAGTTGGAACCTTTGGAAAGCAGATGCTGGAACAGAGTAGGAGTTCAAGGGGCTTACTGCAAGGCAAGCCCTGTGAAAATTAACAGGGGGAAGAAAGAGGACTGAACGGGGAAAGCCTTCAGACCGCAGGTGTGCTGCCTGTGGAAGGAAGGCCGGAAGCAAGCAGAGCAGGGCGGGAAGTCACAATGGAGATCTGCCAGAGACTCTGCCAGTCCAACGGCGCGCTCCACTCCGGAGGAGAAATGGACTGTTAGAAGGTTCTCATGCTGTATGGAAATAACTAGACCCTAGGACCCCTGCTGTCTCCAGTCTTTGCAAGGGGCTACCTGGGAAGAGGGTCGTTGTGTCTCAAAAGGTAAGTGATTCTGTAGGCATTAAGGAAGTTGTCAGCTAAGTGCACTTTTTGCAACTTGAGAGTCTTGAATGGAGATCTGAGAAGTGTGCTTCCATTGCAACCATGGGTTCTTTGGATTCTTGAGTTTTTATTGGTCTCTGTCTCAGCTGTCCTCTCTCTTGACAGATGACACCACTGAGGAGCAACTGGTTCCATACCCAGGGAATCTCTCACTTTCTCTAAATGAGGCTGGCATAACTTGGGATCTTCTTTGTCATGCACAGGGCTTATTGAGCATCCCTGGAAACTTGGCCATACCCTGACTTTTCGGATGCTGTTACACCCTCTGGTGAGATCCCCAGAGAGCGCTCACATAAACTTTACATACATGCTAGGGGGTATTATGGGAATACATCATACATAAAAACTGACAGCCACAGAGTTGCCATTTTAAGTAGGGAATGCCATGTCACATTAAATGTGAACACTTTTTAAATTTAGACCTTTCCCAAATATCACATGAGACATTTATACCAAACAAATGAACAAAAATCTAAAGAACCAAACCCAAACTAACACATGAAAAAATACTTCAATAACTGATCCAAAACTCAAAGTCAACCAGATACTCTGTGTTTTTATTGCTTAAGTCGAGCGACCCTGGAGAATAGAGCTGTATCGCTAAGCTCAGATCCTCTCCTTACCTAATTACAGTGAATCATCTATTTGGTGTTACTACCTCCGGCTGGTGAGAGAAGAGCTAACTAGGATATAAACTTCCAATGTTCAAAGAGAAGCAGAGCAGAGGCTCCTCCGTCATTGGCATGACTCCCAACCTACCTAGCCTACTTCCTCTCTTAGGCTCCAGCTGCACACAGTGCTTGAGACACCCTTCAGATCACCTGCTGCCCTTTATTCTGTTCCCCTTCCACTTCAGACCGTTCACTGGAATCAGAACGGGTGGCTTTGGGCTTTCTATTTCCTGTTCTCATAATCCATTTCTTCTTATATCCCACACTATCAGGTGATGGTATAAGGCTGCCTTTTGCTAAGTTCAAAAGAAATTTGAAAAAATAAATATCAGAAAATCTTAATCCTATGTGGTAAGCATTTTTCTATGTGCTGAGATAGTGCAGTAAACAAAAAAAAAAGTCACTCTTCTCATGCAGTTTAGAATCTAGAGACATTCAGACTCAAAGCTGATGATGGAACCTTTGTTCCAAGCCATACCCGCCCTCCCCTTCCCTAATGCAATTAGCCTCATAATTCCACTTTGGTGGTAGATTTCAAGAAATCATCCTAGTGAGGTGGGGCATAGACTGGGTGCATAAAAAATAGATATTTGATGTTTCAAAAAATGTATAGTTGTTTTCAAGAAATAACGTCTCTGAGAGGTATCATCAAATCTTTTGTGTGCAAATCACAAGTCCAAAGTATGGTTAAAAAAAGGTGGGGAGGGAGGGGATTATAAAAAGTAGGAATTAAAGAGATTGAGAATGTCAAAGAAAATAGTGGATTTAGAATCCTAGTAGAAATAAAACTTTACATTAGTTGCCAGTTAATATCCCCAGAGTCATAAATGATCTGGTAGAATTTTGAGTGTGTTGTACTTTGCTTTGGCTCAATTATCCATTGATTTATGCAACAACTATTTGCTGGTCACCTACGGTGTGCTAAAGATCGTGCAAAGCTCAGGTGACATAATGATGTATAAATCATGCTCTCTGATCTCAAAGAAGCTCAAGCAGTGAATAGGAGAACCGATAAAAACCACCCAAAATGATAAGAAATATAATGGAGGTTTGGAGCGAGGACTGTTTGCTTAGTGAATTCAGAGCAGTCTTCATAGAGGTAGTGAGGCTTGTGTTCTTATGTGAGTTCAAAGTAGTTTTCTAGCTGACAAATCCAGGAGTGAAAGGCATTTTGAGCAGAAATATGAGATTTCCCATAGAGGGGGTGTGATGGGAGCTTCATGTCTGAAAAAAAAAGATACACTATTTAAAAATCTCATAATTTTTCTATTGGTGATGGACAGCCAAACACAAAGTTTGAGCAGGTGCATAATATAGATACATATTTTATGAAGATCATTCGGGCAGTTGCATGCTTCAGGGGTTCTTGGATGTTAGTGGCATCTAAATCACCTGGCCGCCTGGTTAAAACGCAGACGTCTGGGTCCACCGCTAGGGATTTTGATCCAGCAGGTCTGGGAGGGACCCGTGATCTGTGTCTATAACAAGATCTCAGGTGGTGCTGGTGGTGCGGGTCTCAGGACTGCACCAGAGCTGGGGAGTAGGAGATAGAATGAGTCAGACAGGTCCAAAGGAGGGATTGGAATTAGATGCAATGTTTATATTATTTTAAGTGAAAAGAGGGGAAATAGAGAGATGCCCCACTGGGATCCACTTAGCAACACCTGTCTGGGGCTGACACTCAAACCAATCGAACCATGGGAGCAGGGAGGGGGAAGAGAGAGAGAAGGGGAAAGGGAGAGGAAGAGAAGCAGATGGTCACTTCTCCTGTGTGCCCTGATTGGGGATCAAACTCAGGACATCCGCATGCCGGACCGACACTCTATCCGCTGAGCCAACTGGCCAGGGCCTCAATATCTCTATTTTACAGAAAAATTTAACTCAGTCCTCTCAATAACCTTTTTTAAAGAAATTAATCTCTGCTATTTCCCATCAGTGAAAGTTCTTTAAGTTGCAGTCCATTTTCCAAAGAAATGTATTATCAGCATTCTTAGGAGTCAGAAAAAAAGAAGAAATTAAGGAAAACCATTGCTAGTTCAAAATATTTTGCTAAAGTAAGGTATCTCCTGTTCTCTGTTTGGTATCTATGGAGAAATGTCAGGCCTGAGCTGTTTCATGAGACAGCGCCATGGCCCAACGGCTGTGGAGCCAGACAAAACATCTGTTCCCGATGAAACCCCGTGCAAGTCCCTTATCTTCCTCAGCACTTATCTTTCCTCATCGGTAACGTGTGATTAGTAACCCTTTCCTCTCAAACCTAGTGGAGCGATAAATGAGATCGTATGTATAAAATCCATATACAAATTGAGCAGGCAGATTATATTGATTTTTCTTCTGTTTTGAACCTAAATAACACTGAAGAGAGCACGTGTGTGTGCATGCGTGTGTGTGCGTGCACACACACACACAGACATGCTGCAAAAGTTTAGAAAGGAGTTGGAACAACTACAGACAGTGCCCTAATAAGATGTAATTTATCCTTTCTAATTTCTTCTTTCTATGGGTTACTTTTACTCAATCTCCTCGGTAATCTTTAAAGTTAATTATAGTGAAAGTGCTTTATAACATAGTATTGTTTTAAAAAGAAATGAATTACGTGCATTCTTAGAGGTCAGAAAACCTAAGGAAAATGTATATATGAAACATATATATACGTGCGCACATATACAACGCACATAGGTATGTATGTGTGTATTTGCTTTGTTTTTTTCTCTTTGGTGCTCTTAGGAGTGTGCACCAGATGGGGGAGAGCAAGAACCAGGCTGGAAAATGTGTTTTTTCTTCTGCACCGCCCATGAGTTCCCTATATGTTTTGATGTACCTCTTAGCTTTCTTGGGCTAACTGTATTTAAACTATGAAGTCAGAGAATGATGTCAACCCTCCTATACACACACACACAACAACAACAATAACAACAACAACCCTTTGCACATGCTTACACCATTCATTTGCTCTCATCTGTCCTGGGAACCCAGAGGAGTCTTTGTTCTTCTGGGTGGGTGGGCTCCTTAGAGGTCATTAAGCCTTAATGACCTTTGCAGCCAGCAGAGAGTAGACCCTGCCTAGCTGTCAGAGCAGGACAGCTTCCTCACTTCGCATCTGCAAAGACAGTCAGTTTCTGGAGCCCGGAGTGCGAGGCTGCTCCTTGCACTACTCAGAAAGGAAAGAATGACGAAAACCACTTGCTCACAATGCAGCTCAGCCCTGAGAGTCTGGTTCTTGCCAAAGACACATAAATGCTTACTGGGCTTTTTAATATCCCCATTCAGAACCTGACATGTGAGCCACAGTTTGTGTTTTCTTGATTGCTTCTGGATGTCATTAGTTGAATCATTTTTAATCAGATAATGTCATGCATATTCCTACAAGTAACTCTGCCATTTGGGAGCTGGTTAAAAACTATAAAGCAAAAGCCAGCCAGTTAAGGCAGCTGGGATGTGGTAGAAAGAATGCTGGGATTGCATTTCTAAAACGCTGCTTGTGAGTCCTAAATCTGCCCAGTAATTTAGCTGAGTAAACTTGGACACATTGATTGAATCACCTAATTTCCTCCTCTGTTGGAAGGCACTGTAATACTTTCATTCCAGGGCAGACTCAGGGAGAGAATATATGTGAATGTGTAGTGTGTAATCTATCATAGACAGTGTATTCTCTATGACATACTAGTATTGTACATTACAGAGGTATTACATCATCTCTTCTCTACTTGCAAACTCACTGAGACCACCTGTCCCAGTCACTAATTTCTCTCTTTTCTGTTAGAAGCCCAGTGAAACTTATATCACAGTAAAAACTCAGTGAGAATCTACATGTAAAATGACTTTTCAAACCATAATGTATGGTATATATTAGGAGTATTACTTATTGCTTTAATATCATAAAGCATAAATGTATAGTTATATACATATGTGTTATGTTTCATAATATATATACTATTTTATGTGCTATCTGTTATATATTATATATAATAAACTGTTAAACATTAATACATATATCATCATAATATATATTACATTAATATATAAAATGCATAATATCTTATATAATATTATATACTAGGATATGTTATTTACACATGATTACTTATTATTATTTGATATTATTACAAGCTAAGTGTTTCAAACAATCTGATCATAGGAGGATGCAAAAATCATTTTAAAGTAGCTTTTGCTATTAATAATGATACTGTTGATGAGAGAAAAACCTCTCTCATAAAAGCATAATCAACCGCTTTTAAAAGATGTTTGAGATAATAATTTTAGTCATATTGGCAGAATTTAATGAGTGAAGAGATTTGCAGAATCATTTCTTAATACTATCAAAAACCCGTCCTTGACTGATTCTTGTCACTCATAAAGTCATGAGGACATTTTAAAATGAATTCGTTCTCAAACCTTCCCTTTATATGATCTGCCTCTTGCTTCATCTTCAGCATGAGGGAGCTTTGAAGTGAATTCACCCCTGGCACATGACTAGCCATCATTCCTGTGGGACGTGGGCTGTGATTTCTACACTGGATGTTTGAACACTTTGATCCTCTCCATCTCCTTGGTTGTCTCTATGCCATGAAGGCACTAGGTCCACAAGTGCAGCAGGGTCTTCACATCCTTCATCAGGGCAAAGAGCCAGGCATTTCCTGGCATTATTACAAAAACAAGAACATCATTATTAAAACAGCTCACAGAAAGTATGACACCCTAAAACTAAACCTAATGAAGGTTTCTACCACCCATCCATTTACAGGAACCAGAAATATAGGCATCATCTCAGACAATTTTTTCTACCTCACTTGGACATCCAATGTTTTGCCCAGAGCAGTCAACGTTTCCATCTAGAAATCTACAGGACCCTCCCTCCCCTTCACCCTGAGCGAGGACCCCCAGATTCCGGCCGCCCCTCGGGGCAGTGTCTTTCACAGCAGAGACGAGAGTATGTCTCCCTTCACTCCCTCCCTGCATGCTTCCCAAGCCCTTTAAAGGCTTCTCTTGGTTTCTAGAATAAAAGCCTCCATCTCTGGGTTGTCTTCCCCAGGGGCCTATATCTCATCGGCACTTTGCTATTTTTAGATCTGTCCTCATGAAACTCCTTTTCCCAGTTGCTCCTAGGTACCAAGGTCCTGTCCCTCCTGCCATCTTGTCTTCGCCTGCAGTTCTCCCCTGCCTGGAACAGCCCCAACCCGATTTCTTTTCTACCCGACTCATTTCTAGCCATCCTATACACTCCACTTGTGTCACTTTCACGGGAAACTGCCCCTAAACACATAAGGTAATTCAAGTTCCCTGTGAATTCATTCACATAGCTAACTTGCAAAGGTACTCATCACTGAATTTCATTTCGGAAGTTTCTGTTCCCTCTGGCAATCGTAGACCATCAATTATACTATTCCTACTTACCATGTGTCTCCAACGTGCAACAAAAATCTGGTCATGGTAGTCCTGGGCAAGTCAGGAGGAGCCGATCACTCTAGTGTGCACTCATAATTGTGTTAAAAGTGAAGTGTAAAAGCATAGGGAATATAGTCAACAATAACTGTTATGGTGCCAGGTGGGCACTAAGACTTATCGGGGGGAATCACTTTGTAAACTATATAAACGTCCAACCACTCCGCCATGCACCTGAAACTAATATAAAATAATATTGAATGTCAACTGTAATTGACAAAATAAAAGAAAGAAATGTAACTATTTGCAGTGAAGGAAGACTTGTGAACCTTTTGCAATATATACATATATCAAATCATTATGTTGTACACCTGAAACTAATATAATGTTATATGTCAATCATATCTCAATAAAAAACTTTTTAAAATAAAGTAAAATGGAGTTTAAGGGATTAAAGTCCTTTTCTTCAATATGCTGTGCTTGTTACCAATCCTTAATTATTAGAATCTTAAACTTCTGTCTTTTCTTTTCAGATTTAACAAAATATTTTACTTCTAAAATTCATTGTTTTGGTGCCACTTTCACAATTTGCCCTGACTGGGGCTTTAGTTTCCTCGCCAGTTGAATTCCTTGCAAGGAAACTTTTAAAATACAATCTTGTTTGTTTGTTTGTTTACCTTATTTTTTTATTAATTTTAATGCAGTGGCATTGATAAATGAGGGTACATATGTTCTGAGAAAACATCTCCAGATTATTTTGACATTTGATTATGTTGCATACCCCTCACCCAAAGTCAAATTGTCTTCCGTCACCTTCTATCTGGTTTTCTTTGTGCCCCTCCCCTGCCCCCACCCCCTCTCTCTCCTTCCTCGCCCCCTCCCCCCCCACCCCACCAGTTCTGCCATTTACTATATGACCTCAAGGAAAAAATATGTTCTCCCATGTTTGATCGAATAAGTCTACATTCACAGGATCCAATTTTGTATAGAAAACACCTAAAATATTATTTGCCAGAGTCGATACCCTGGGCACTGATGCGTGCCTCTTCAGTCGGGAAGTTCCCTGTGAGAACAGCACCCTCCCGCACCTGTGTCCACTGCCGAGCGCCCTTAAGGGGAGCAGAGCAGGTCTCTGAATGGCCCACTATTTAACCTGAAAGCTTTATGATTTGCAAAGAAGCCATTATATGTCACTTCCCAGAGACTACTTTAAATAAAATTGATTTTTTTTTTTTTGGTTCCTTCAGGCATGGATAGAATGGTTGTGTGCTTTCGGGTAGTTTTATGAGTCCATGTTTGGCGTTCATCTAAGACATGAGAAGCCGTCTGGGGCAGAAGGCCATGTGCCAGCTGCAGAGAGAGCATGCCCTTCTCTGTTTCAGGTGCAAGCCCGTCGCTTTTGTTGCCCTGAGACTTCAAGGGAAGGGTCTGCGGCGGTGTTTATTTGCTTTATGGCAACCTCTCAGATGTACTGCATCTGCTGTGCAGTAAAGGATGTCAGGCTCCCTTCTGGAAGCTTGCTGCCCGCTGCAGACAACAGGCATGTTTGTCCTCCCCGCCTTTGATCTTTCCTGCCTGGTATCTAAATGAAGCCTTTCTTGTGCCTTCAAAGCTAAGTGACTTGTTTGGCTTCCAGTTACAAAACAGCTCCGCTCCTGCCACCACCGGGATTCCGCCACCCTTGCTTCCACTCTACCCACTGCGGTTGGAGGGCTACGGGGAGCAAGATGCATTGTGAACAATGTGGAAAAATCAAGTGCAGCTAGCGGGACGGGGAATTGGTACTAGCCAGGGTGGTGCGTGCCCAGAGATTTTGTGTATGTGAGAGCAAAACCTGGGAGTTGAGGTTTGGGAGTAGCTAGGGGAAGAAGAGACCACAGGGAAAATGGACATCCTTAAAAGAATGCATTATCATTCTGGCTAAGAACAGGGATGTCAGATTCAGACAGTCTGGACTGCGAAGAGCTATTAGCAGTGATAATTTTGCAAGTCGCAAGCCACAGTTTTCCTGTCTATTCCTAAAGGGGGCTGATAGTACTTCTCTATCTCATCATGAGGATCAGATGAGCTTAGTATACCTCTGGACATAAAGACTCAGTAAATACAACTTCTGGTTATTAAGATTACAGATGTGCATTTTTATCAATATTACTTAGTATCCAAATAAAATGGTCTCCCCCCCCTCCCCTCTGTGGGGAAATGGTACTGATTCATGAAGGCCAAATTCTAATACCTACTTTGGTGAATATTCCTCGATATCCTTGCCTGCTGGAGATTAGAGCTACACACATAAAAACATAGAGTCTGCTTTAAAGAGGTATTAACTCTCTTCCTAATGCTCATTACTTATTACTTGATTATAAGACTAATTACAGTCTGAATGGAATTACTAATTTAGTTAATAGGCTGGAATGGATGACTGTAAGCTTCCTGAGGCCAAGGCCCTGGTATCATCCACAACTGCACCCCAGCTTCCTATACAGATATTTGATCATAAAGGGCAGTGCTGTATGGTGACTAAGAGCGGAAACCACCACTGACTAGCTGTGCAACCTTACTGACTTCATGAATCTATTTAGAGGGAGAGAGAGCACCAATACACCCTAAACAAATAGGTAAGTAAAATAAATAAATAAGTAAGTAGGGAAGATGGCGGACTTTTTGGAAGTGTTTACATCAATGTGAAACCAGAGTCTAGCCATGCTATTATAAATATAATGCCAAGTGGTTCCTCACTGCATTTCCCTGGGTTTATAGGACAAACAGGACTTCTCAGCAAGTTTTATTGGCTGGTTTTACAGTTCTCTATGTTTCCTCCATTGTAATTCCAGTACTTTTAAATCTCCCTCCACCAAAGTCCTCTTTTCTGAACTCCACGTCTGTGAATGTATGGTGCTATTGCAGAACTGGCTTAGAACTTAGAGCAGACAAATAGTGTTTGTCTTTTAACCTTATCTCTTTGGCTTTATTTTTTCTGGCAAATTGCCCATATGAGGATTTCCATTTAAAAATAATGAAAAAGCCAGTTAACACCGAAGGTGTCTCACACCTCCCCCCAGCAGAAAAACGATTCCCTGAGAATGTCTAAGGAATCTCAGACCTTTCCCATTATTTCCAAAAGTCAACATTTTACCTCTCATGACCTACATTTTATCTGTTTGTTTCTTCTCAAGAAATTATGCAAGAGAAAACAAATAGTTTACCAGGCAAATCTAGGTAGGTTTCTATTTTTTATGTTAGTTTAGCAAATAAAAAAGTTATGTTGTTATGTTAAGAATAAAAATATAATTCTAAAATAACTACTTAGTGTTCAAGTTGGTTTACAAAATTAGATTTGGTTAACATTTACCTGTGCTAAACCAACTTTAAATAGAAACATTTTTATTAAGCATTTTAAGAACATTTAATGGAAGGCTTTGATATTTGGAGGAAAGGAGAAAGTCATCTGTTGGTTTGAAATTCCAAAGACTTGCAAGACTTTTATAATATATTTCTACAGTAACCAAAAGAAATAAAAGTTTCCATGAATTTTATACTATTAAATGTTTTCATTTACATAGCAGCAATCCTTGGTAAAAATCTCTTTAAAATATTGTTACTAGTAACCAAATAATGCTAGTGATCAAATACATTCATTTTTTAACTTCCCGTCAATCTGTCTGTCCTGTGTTTTTTTTCCTAGGGCTTTTCACAGTACCTGGGACACAGTAGTTGCACAAAACTTGTTGAATCTTTTTAACGAAAAGTGTGTAAAAGGGAACTGTCTGTATTATTAATTTTTTAAAACTTTAGAAATGTATAAATACCGAGCATATTTGGGTCTTTCTTTACCCAAACGTATGTATGAATGAATGAGCAGGTGAATGTTTTTCAAATTTAGGACAAGAGGTGAAAACAATGACATTATTTCAATATCTGTAGTCTTTGCCTATGCATAAAAGATGCAGTGGAGTTTCAAGAGTGATTATAATGACATAAGTAAGGGAAAATAAAGTAGAAAGAAATGGCGACCATTATCAGGGCTTATTGGCTAGAACCTCCTCCGACACAAGCATGTCACGGGAACTTGTTCAGCCAAGGTCACAAGAACACCTCTCCTTATAGGGTCTGGGAGAGGATTAAATATTTTAGAGCAAAAGCTGGTACAGTGTTGCTACATCAGACATCCAGAAAGAGAAGCGACTGTCCTTGTTTGGTACCACAGTTTTAACATCTGCAAACAACTAAGTTGTGCTTAAACATGATTTGCCTTGAAAGAGCTGTGGTGACCACACCCCTACCTCGAAGAAATCGGCCACTGCATTCCAGAGCTGTGCCCGAAACCCATCTTTCCTCTCTAGGATCGGACTCGAGGACAGAGGTGCAGGGGGACTTCTGGCAGAGGACAGAATGGCCATGTCAATCTTGTCTTTCTCCACCAGCCAAGTTTCTCCACCTACCAAACATCAGGGGATGTGCTCACTTCCAGGTCTGGGTCATTTCTGCTCTGAATTGGAGGATTGGCATTCCTCTTGCGGATTTCACACACACACACACACACACACACACACACACACACACACACACACACATCACCAACACAGGCTTTAGATTAAGACTTTTAAATGACATGTCCTTCTCTCCCCACCTCCTGTGTGTCTCCCTCCTACCACCCTCTACTCCCTCTCTGGCCTTTGATTTGTTTACAAGCCACCAAAGAACTCAGGTCTTTAGCACTTTAAAAAAAATGACTTTTCATTCAGGGTGGAAATTCGTAGGAGCCACAAGTCTTAGCTGCACCCTTACTAAGTAGTTTCATGTCCCAGTGATTCAAGGAGCTGGCACTCAGGCCGTCCCTCGCATTATTCTCTGAATGCCATGACCTATACGTCAAAGTGAGGGGACGCTTGGGGATGTTTCTGGCCTTTGAAAGGCAATGCTCTGGGGACAAAGAAGTTCTTTTACTGGGCAGTCCCGATGGCCGCGAGGTGGGAGCCATAAACCAGGCAAGCCTGGGCAGAGTGCATGCTGACATTTTTCATTCCTAATATCCCACAAGTATTTCAGTTTCAACAGAGCCTCTGTGCACATGAAAAGGAACTTTTTTGTTTCTTGATTTTGTTATATTATGTTTGAAAATTCCTACCAGCCTCCCAATTACCCATTTGAAGATAAACTGGGCAGAACTATTTTCACCACCTTTATATCCTCCATTTTACAAGCAAAAAGACACATTAATATTGGTGTTGTTTTCTCACCCATATGAAATCCATACTCCTTCCTTTCCCAGACTGCCTCACCTTTTCTGCCTGTGAGGTTTCAAAATCCTATTGTTCAGCCTTACCTGCCCACAGCTAGCCCACCCCTGCCAGTGACGTACAAGTAAGCAGATTAGATCCCAGACATTACAAAGTTTAAAGAATAAAAGGCAAGGGCAACTTTTGTAAACATGAATGACCTATTCTGAAAGAAAAGAGCAAACATTTTGCACAAAGACAGATTGAGACGTGTGGGTGGCAGAACTACCGAGTCAGCCGGGGGTGGATGGATGGACCATAATGTCCTTAAAAAGCAGCTACAAGGCATTTTTTTGAATGGGAGAGGAGTGCAAGGTTATTTCATATTTTATAAGCTTGCTTGTTATTGGTTGGCTTGTTTTCTATATCTGGCAATAGTTTCCAAAACTTCAGTCCTCTTTGCAACCCCTTTCCCCACCATCAAGCACTCTATCTACTTTTTTGGTGGAAAACTCCGTTTAGAGCCTCCCTCCTTTCCTTCCTTCCTTTTCTCTCTCCTTCCTTCCTTCCTTCCTTCCTTCCTTCCTTCCTTCCTTCCTTCCTTCCTTCCTTCCTTCCTTCCTTCCTTCCTTCCTTTTCTCCTTCCTTCCTTCCTTCCTTCCTTCCTTCCTTCCTTCCTTCCTTCCTTCCTTCCTTCCTTCTTTCCCTCTCTCCCTCCCTCCCTCCCTTCCTCCCTCCCTCCCTTCCACCTTCCTTCCTTCCTTCCTTCCTCCCTCCCCCCCTCCCTCCCTCCCTCCTTCCTTCCTTCCTTCCTTCCCTCTTTCCTTTCTTCCTTCCTTTTTTCTCCTCTTCCTTCCTTCCTTCCTTCCTTCTTTCCTTCCTTCTTCTCCTCAAACATCTATTTGAATGTGTGCTATGTGACAGGCACTGGGCTCAGTTCAAAAGAACAAAACCATCAAAAGTAATGATACAGTCCCTTCCCTTGTCATTTCTAGGCTGGATGAGAAGGAATGTAAAATAAATAAGTATGAACGTAAATCTACTAGTTTAATTGCCATGAAAACAAACTCTAAGGAGTGATAAGAGCCCAGACTGAAGACTTTACCTAATCACAGGAGTCTGAGAATTTTCCCTGAGGAGTGCCATTTGAACTGACACGGGAAAGGGAGAATGTACAATCAGGTACCACAGAATGTTTGATAGAATTCTGATTGGAATTCTATAACAGGGCAAAAGAAAGTGAGAAGTTCTATCTAGAAGAAGAAGAGGGGTTTGGTGTTTTCTAGAGGAGAATCTATTTGAGCTGAATATTAAAAGATTGAAAGTACCTGAAATAAAAAGCAAATGAAATTTACCAGAAAATAACATTAACTTCCATTCAACAGATTCACGCTTCTTTACTTAAGATGGTCCTAATTTTGTTGTCTGATTCTGTACATTTTTCTTGGTTTTCACCAGTTAGCATCTCTTCCTTCACTTTGAATTTATAGCAAAAGTAAGAATTCATAATTAAAGGTCATCTTTTTTTTTTATTCACTTCTAATAAAACTCATAATAATCCCAGCTACATTTTACAAACTGTCAGAAGGGATTAGTGATAACAATATTTATCAGTGGGAATAAAATTACAGGTAAAATTTCTCTTTTTTATTTTGTTCCTAGATTTTTCAAATATCTATTCCCTTTTTAACCAAATATTTTTATTTTTATTTTTATCTTAAAAAGCTTTTTGTGTTTATAAAGAGTGTCACTCTCAAGGCTCACACTGGCTATGATTCTTGGTCACATGCCGGTTGTCTGAAACTTGCTCTTTTAAAGCTGAGTTCGCGTTCCAACAGTTAAGGCTTCCTCTCTGCCTCTTCTCTGAACTTGAACTTGGTCCTGTTCTGTTGAATCAAACCTCTAACTCAGCCTCAAATTTCCACTCCCCAAACATTCTGATCAGCTGTTCTGGAGTGGCAGTATTAATTGGATAATGGTGTCATCTAAGTCAGTGGTCCCCAACCCCCGGGCCGCAGACCGGTACCGGTCCGTGGGCCATTTGGTACCAGTCCGCAGAGAAAGAATAAATAACTTACATTATTTCCGTTTTATTTATATTATATTTAAGTCTGAACAATGTTTTATTTTTAAAAAATAACCAGATTCCCTCTATTACATCCGTCTAAGACTCACTCTTGATGCTTGTCTCATAAGTTCGACAATTATATTTAAAAATACCACAGTTTTTACGCTGGTCGCATAATTTTATTTTGTGCATTTATCCATCCCACCCTAAAGGCCGGTCCGTGAAAATATTTTCTGACATTAACCCGATCTGTGGCCCAAAAAAGGTTGGGGACCACTGATCTCAGTGATACTGTTACACAGATGACTTTTCTCCCAGACTATTGTTCTGTATGTTCTAACACAGATCTTCATTTCTGCTGACACTTTTGTGACTTGTATCAATCTTTAAAAAAAAAAATTGTAATGTCTTTATTTAAAATTGTAAAATTGAGAGTAGTTTTACTTAAAATTAAGTTCACACTATAAAGATAAAGGATTGCATTTTTTATTGTAAAGGTGATCAGGGAAAGGAGTTTTCTCATCTTACAACCCTAATATACTTTCTTCCAACAGTTAAATTCAATCAGGCATTTCTCATTATTTTACCTCCTTTTTGATACAAAATAGCAGAGCTCAGCCATTTTTCTCAGCATTTGTTGAGGACTGGCTATACTCAAGGGCTTTTGCCTGATGGGTTGCTTTGGCGATATGCCTCTATATACGATATCACAAGCAGATAGAGAAAACAGTTCTTATCTTGTTCACAAGTTCAGTGAGAGAGCATTCCAATTTTGCTATAAAATATAATGTTGCTATTTTTCTTTTTTCTTTTTTTGTATTTTTTCCAAAGTTAGAAGTGGGGAGGCAGTCAGACAGATACCCGCATGTGGCCAACCGGGATCCACTCGGAATGCCTACCAGGGGGTGATGCTCTGCCCATCTGGGGCATTGCTTCATTGTGGCCGGAGCCATTCTAGCACCTGAGGTGGAGGCCATGGAGCCATCCTCAACACTCGGGTCAACTTTGCTCCAGTGAAGCCTTGGCTGTGGGAAGGAAAGAGAGAGATAGAGAGGAAGGAGAGGGGGAAGGGGGAAGAAGAGATGGGTACTTCTCCTGTGTGCCCTGACAGGGAATTGAACCTGGGATGACATGCTGGGCCGATGCTCTACTGTTGAGCCAACCAGCCAGGGCTTTCTTTTTTTTTTATTTAACAGAATAAGCATGTTACCATCTATCTTGAGATTTCTAGGGTTTTTTATTATAAAAGAATAACCTTTTTGTCATTCTGTTTTTACCTTCATTCAGATGGTTGCATGTTTCCTTTCTTCTATAATATTGATATAATAAATCACCTCCATTTATTTTAAAATGTTAAATCACTACAGTTTTCATGCAATAACTTGTGCTGTAATATGATATTCATTTTGTATATCACTGGATTTCATTTGCTAAAATTTTGTTTAGAGTATTTATAACTATGTTCAGGAGAAAGAGATTGGCCTATAAGTTTCATCTCATCATGTTCTCTTAAGATTCATCGGGAAATGTTTTTTCTTTCTCTAATCATCTTATACCGGTGTGTAAGAGTAGTGTAATCTCTCCCTTAAATGTTTGGAAAAATTTACCACTGAAATCATGGATGAGTAAATGAGGATGAGTCCTCGAGGGTAAATTTATATGCCCAAAGTCACCCAGCAAGTTAATGGGACCATTCAAACTAATGCCCAAGCTACTATCAGGACTCTACTCACACTGCTTCTCATGTCAGTGTTATTTCCAATATGCTAGCTAAAATATTCAGAATTTGTTCTGAGACATAGAAGCCATTCTGAATACACAAAGTAAAATACTATTTAGCATGTGGTATTAGACTCATATATCTGCTGATAGTTGGGAGCCGTGATAGACCATTTTGTGGAGGTCCAAGGATAGCATAGAAGTTAACTACCTATGGTCTCAAGTCTCCTGTAGTAGTGAGGTGGCAGGTTCTCCGAGGGAATCGGAGAGCCATCAAACACACCCACGGTCACTGACTGCCATGGCCCAACTGACTATGGATAGCTGCTGCCATTGAATGATGACTTACCTTTCTTCTGCCACCCAGATTTCACATGAGTGCCTCCCATGGGCCAACCTAATAGAACACTGCTGGCCAAGGAGTCTGATAAATGCTGTTTCCTAGAATCAAACCCACGAGAAAGAGCTTAAAGATGTGGGGATATGTCTGAGCAACAGCAATGTGTGGCATAACATCAGAGGTTGAAATAAATAGTGTACCAATTTTTTTTTTCTTTCATGTACTTTGCTAATGCCCTGGATGATGTACAATAAACATAATAACCTTATTAGATGGTTAACAGTTTCATGAATGACTTTCCCTCTTAAACTCTTCTTCTTCTACTTACCCGTTTAAAGTGGCAGTTTCTGTTTCTTTTCTTTTCTTTCTATTTTTTAATAGCATTGATCAAGTAGATAGTGACATTCTCAAATCACTCTCTTGCACACAGGCATGTGAGTGCGCACACACACATGCTTAGGCTAGCTATGGGATTCCATCCTGACATTTAAGTACTTGAAAAAGGTAGCCTAAGGTTTTCTAACTAGCCAATGTTTATGCAAAAGTGAAACCTAAATGTTTAGATGGCTATGCAAAGAAATCTAGGAATTTTGACAATTGAAAGTCTCCCTGAAATTATTCATTTGTATAGGACAAACATATCTTGCCATTTAACCTATGTCCCAAGAAATAATAAAGACAAATAGATAGGTGAGAAATTACTGACTCTTCAGAATCTGAAAAAAGTCATGAACCTTTTTTCAAGAGGAAAATGTGTACAGCTACATACAGATAAAAATTAATTTATGATTTAAGAGTCATGGCCTTCTAAAAGCTATCCAGTTGTGAAGTTCTTTAACCCAGGTTAATAAACCCTGTTAATAATAAATAATAAAAGAACAATGACTAAAGTAAATTGCAAATAATATTTTAGCGTTTTTCTAAATGTTTTCAAGAAATGATTGCTTGACATTTTGGAATAAATATCTCAATTCTCTATATTTTATTTATGTAGAAAAGCTGCCTTTATTAGACAATTTCTCAAATCACATACGCATAACACTATGCATAATAATAGCAGTGACAATCTGGGGGCACTCACAGTGTCCTTTTATATTCATTATCTTGTTTAATTCTCATGGTGACTTTTTTGTGTATAAATGGAGATAATGAATTTTACATAGGTCATAACCAAGCTTTAGTAGGAAGAACACAGTCTTTGGAGTCTGGCACACCTTTTTTTTTTATTCCAAATTATGTGTACCTTGAGCTCACAAATCTTTATTTTATTTTATTTTATTGCAGTAAGAATGCTTAACATGCGATCTACTCTTTTAACGAAATTTTAAATGTGCAATACAGTATTGTTGACTATAGGTATATGTTGTATATCAGTCCTTTAATACTTATTCTCTTACTTAACTGAAACTTTATATCCATTGGTAAGTAACCAAAAAGCTCAGAGTCTTTTAAACTATCTGAGTTTCAGACAGGGAAACAAATTTTTAAACTAATTTAGAAAATTATAGAACTCAGTGTATCCAGAGTCAACCTGAAAATTTAGAATTTAAGTAATCTGCTTTCCCCAATGCCTTTTCTTTCTTTCTTTATTGAAATGCTTTTATTTATATGTTTACTTTATTGATTTTAGAGAGAGAGGAAGGAAGAGAGAGAGAGACAGGAACATCAATCTGTTCTTGTATGTGCTCTGACTAGGAATCAAACCAACAACCTCTGTGCTTCAGGACCATGATCTAATCAACAGAGCTATCCAGCCAGAGCTCCAATACCTTTTCCAAATATACTAGAGGGAGGGGACCCTCAAGGTGAAACAGAATACCGTCACTTTGTTTATGGTCCCAAACCACATACATTATAATATCAAAATTTCCCAAACAGTGTTCCACAAACCATAAGAGTTTCTTAAAATACTTCTTGAAATCTATTAATATTTCAAGAGGTTAAATAAATGCAGGAAATTGTGTGGGTTGGTTAACTCTTTTGGAGAGATCACAAATTCAGCCCTGGCCGGTTGGCTCAGTGGTAGAGCGTCGGCCTGGCGTGCAGAAGTCTCGGGTTCGATTCCCAGCCAGGGCACACAGGAGAAGCGCCCATCTGCTTCTCCACCCCTACCCCTCTCCTTCCTCTCTGTCTCTCTCTTTCCTTCCCACAGCTGAGGCTCCATTGGAACAAAGATGGCCCGGGCGCTGGGGATGGCTCCTTGGCCTCTACCCCAGGCACTAGAGTGGCTCTGGTCACGACAGAGCGACGCCCCCGATGGGCAGAGCATCGCCCCCTGGTGGGCAGAGCGTCGCCCCCTGGTGGGCGTGCTGGGTGGACGCGGTCTGGCGCATGCGGGAGTCTGTCTGACTGCCTCTCCCCGTTTCCAGCTTCAGAAAAATACAAATAAAATAAAATAAAACAAATTAAATTCATCTCTGATAAGTCCCACAATAAAAGGGGGTATTTTAAAAGAACTATTTTATCAAGGATCAAAAGCAAAAATTTTTTTTAATAAAAAACACCAGTTAACCTCTTTCCCGTTCCTTATGTTCTGTAGGAGATACTTTGGTGGACGGTGCTTTACATACCTCGTTCGGGCTGTGTGTCTACTTCAGAATAACTAAAACGGCAGTTACTTCATTTTTAAAATACAAAATTACAGGAATCTGCTTCATAGATATTTTAAGGGCTAACTGGGAAAATCCATCATGAGCAGTGGGTCCTCAGCAAAGACGCACCCCATTACTGCTTCTGCTGGGTGATTTAGAAGCAGTGCTCGGCTGGCTCAAGGAAAAGAATAGACTGAGCTTGTGTTTGTATCCACAGATGTATTTTCGTCACAGATTCCAATAACCCATCCAATACTGAATCTTAGAAAGCCGATTTTATTGGTTTCCATTTAAGCCCCTTGAGTTGCCATGATATTTTCCTGAAAATAGTAAGAATTGTACACTTGAAGATAGCTTTAGCACCTTGTAAATATCAACAATATCAGGTTATATTTTAATGCTAAATGTTGTTTGCACAAATATTTTATACTTTCTAATTCTTTTTCTATTATTCTGACATAGCTGTGATTTCCCATGAAAACATAATTTATCACGTTAAGACATTTTATAATATTTTTTCTATGCGATTCTTTTTTTTTTTTTAAGATTTTATTTATTGATTTTAGAGAAAGAAGGAGGAGAAGGAGAAGGAGGGGGAGAGGAGCAGGAAGCATCAACTCATGGGTTTCTCATATGTGCCTTGACCAGGCCAACCTGGGGTCTCAAACCAGCGACTTCAGCATTCCAGGTCAACACTCCTTTCTACTGCACCACCACAGGTCAGGCTCTGGGCAATTCTTAAGCTTCATTTAGAAATAGACATTTTCTAAGCCTATGTCTTTTTAACAACTTTGTCTATTTTTCCAAGAAACTCAGTGTTATGCTAATTAATTAATTTGTATCATCATGTATGAGATATTTATTGAGTGCCTCTCGTGTCCTGAGCACTGGGAAAAGAGTTGACTATGCAGAGGAAAATCAGATATTGTCCTCTCTCACTGAGTCTACAATCTAATTTTAAGACAGTTATGACTCAATCTAGCAGGCAAATACAGTATGTGAAATGACAGCTGTAACAGGAATGGGTACAGGGTGCTGTGCATGTTTATAATTGGGTAATTTGATTTATTTAGGGAGATCCTCAAGACTGACCAG